>NW_024573048.1:0-573237 GCF_018153835.1 Drosophila eugracilis
GTCGGGCTCTCTGCTGCCAAACGGGTATACTTGATTTTGGGCGCAAAAATTTCAGTTTTTAAGCCATAGCACAGCTAACTTTCCCAAAATCGAAAAAGGGGTGCTAGGGGTGGTTAGTATTGGTCGTTAGCAGCACAAAACAGTCGTTCTTTTGGCTGTGCGTCTTGTTTTGGCCGAGCTAGAGCTAAAAACCCGCAACAAATATTGCATTTTGATTTTTTAGCCTTGAAATCAGCACTCGCAGCAAAAGAGCAGTACACCACTGTAAAAAGTGGGTATAGGGGCTTAAAGTGGTGGCTGTAAGCTGAATAAAACAGTCACTGTTTTAGCTGTGCGTCTTTTCTGAGCAAAGTTAGAGCTAAGAAACTGCAACAAAGTCGGGCTCTCTACTGCCAAACGGCGTATACTTGATTTTGGGCGCAAAAATTTCAGTTTTTTAGCCATAGCACAGCTAACTTTCCCAAAATCGAAAAAAGGGGTGCTAGGGGTGGTTAGTGTTGGTCGTTAGCAGCACGAAACAGTCGTTTTTTGGCTGTGCGTCTTGTTTTGGCCGAGCTAGAGCTAAAAACCCGCAACAAATATTGCATTTTGATTTTTAGCCATGAAATCAGCACTCGCAGCAAAAGAGCAGTACACTACAGTAAAAAGTGGGTATAGGGGCTTAAAGTGGTGGCTGTAAGCTGAATAAAGCAGTCACTGTTTTAGCTGTGCGTCTTTTCTGAGCAAAGTAAGAGCTAAGAAACTGCAACAAAGCCGGGCTCTCTACTGCCAAAATGCGTATACTTGATTTTGGGCGCAAACATTTCAGTTTTTTAGCCATAGCACAAGTAACTTTCCCAAAATCAAAAAAGGGGTGCTAGGGGTGGTTAGTGTTGGTCGTTAGCAGCACGAAACAGTCGTTCTTTGGCTGTGCGTCTTGTTTTGGCCGAGCTAGAGCTAAAAACCCGCAACAAATATTGCATTTTGATTTTTTAGCCATGAAATCAGCACTCGCAGCAAAAAAGAGCAGTACACTACAGTAAAAAGTGGGTATAGGGGGCTTAAAGTGGTGGCTGTAAGCTGAATAAAAGCAGTCACTGTTTTAGCTGTGCGTCTTTTCTGAGCAAAGTAAGAGCTAAGAAACTGCAACAAAGCCGGGCTCTCTACTGCCAAAATGCGTATACTTGATTTTGGGCGCAAACATTTCAGTTTTTTAGCCATAGCACAAGTAACTTTCCCAAAATCAAAAAAGGGGTGCTAGGGGTGGTTAGTGTTGGTCGTTAGCAGCACGAAACAGTCGTTCTTTTGGCTGTGCGTCTTGTTTTGGCCGAGCTAGAGCTAAAAACCCGCAACAAATATTGCATTTTGATTTTTTAGCCTTGAAATCAGCACTCGCAGCAAAAGAGCAGTACACCACTGTAAAAAATGGGTATAGGGGCTTAAAGTGGTGGCTGTAAGCTGAATAAAACAGTCACTGTTTTAGCTGTGCGTCTTTTCTGAGCAAAGTTAGAGCTAAGAAACTGCAACCAAGTCGGGCTCTCTGCTGCCAAACGGAGTATACTTGATTTTGGGCGCAAAAATTTCAGTTTTTAAGCCATAGCACAGCTAACTTTCCCAAAATCGAAAAAGGGGTGCTAGGGGTGGTTAGTGTTGGTCGTTAGCAGCACGAAATAGTCGTTCTTTTGGCTGTGCGTCTTGTTTTGGCCGAGCTAGAGCTAAAAACCCGCAACAAATATTGCATTTTGATTTTTTAGCCATGAAATCAGCACTCGCAGCAAAAGAGCAATACACCACTGTAAAAAGTGGGTATAGGGGCTTAAAGTGGTGGCTGTAAGCTGAATAAAACAGTCACTGTTTTAGCTGTGCGTCTTTTCTGAGCAAAGTTAGAGCTAAGAAACTGCAACAAAGCCAGGATCTCTGCTGTCAACAGACTTAGCATAATTTCGGGCATAAAAAATCAGTTTTTTGGCAATAGCACAGCCAAAAATGGGCCAAATGAGGAATGTAATACCTCGTATGGTTCGTAACTTGATTGCCATGATTCCCAATTGGCTTGCATTCAAATCTGGGAAACTTCATTTTGGGCCCATTTTTGAAAATTTTGATGATGGTACCCCCTTATCAAAAATGCGAAATTTGGGTCAAAATTGACTTTCCCAAAATCGAAAAACGAGTGATAGGGGTGGTTAGTATTGGTCGTTAGCAGCACAAAACAGTCGTTCTTTTGGCTGTGCGTCTTGTTTTGGCCGAGCTAGAGCTAAAAACCCGCAACAAATATTGCATTTTGATTTTTTAGCCTTGAAATCAGCACTCGCAGCAAAAGAGCAGTACACCACTGTAAAAAGTGGGTATAGGGGCTTAAAGTGGTGGCTGTAAGCTGAATAAAACAGTCACTGTTTTAGCTGTGCGTCTTTTCTGAGCAAAGTTAGAGCTAAGAAACTGCAACAAAGTCGGGCTCTCTACTGCCAAACGGCGTATACTTGATTTTGGGCGCAAAAATTTCAGTTTTTTAGCCATAGCACAGCTAACTTTCCCAAAATCGAAAAAGGGGTGCTAGGGGTGGTTAGTGTTGGTCGTTAGCAGCACGAAACAGTCGTTTTTTTGGCTGTGCGTCTTGTTTTGGCCGAGCTAGAGCTAAAAACCCGCAACAAATATTGCATTTTGATTTTTTAGCCATGAAATCAGCACTCGCAGCAAAAGAGCAGTACACTACAGTAAAAAGTGGGTATAGGGGCTTAAAGTGGTGGCTGTAAGCTGAATAAAGCAGTCACTGTTTTAGCTGTGCGTCTTTTCTGAGCAAAGTAAGAGCTAAGAAACTGCAACAAAGCCGGGCTCTCTACTGCCAAAATGCGTATACTTGATTTTGGGCGCAAACATTTCAGTTTTTTAGCCATAGCACAAGTAACTTTCCCAAAATCAAAAAAGGGGTGCTAGGGGTGGTTAGTGTTGGTCGTTAGCAGCACGAAACAGTCGTTCTTTTGGCTGTGCGTCTTGTTTTGGCCGAGCTAGAGCTAAAAACCCGCAACAAATATTGCATTTTGATTTTTTAGCCATGAAATCAGCACTCGCACCAAAAGAGCAGTACACTACAGTAAAAAGTGGGTATAGGGGCTTAAAGTGGTGGCTGTAAGCTGAATAAAGCAGTCACTGTTTTAGCTGTGCGTCTTTTCTGAGCAAAGTAAGAGCTAAGAAACTGCAACAAAGCCGGGCTCTCTACTGCCAAAATGCGTATACTTGATTTTGGGCGCAAACATTTCAGTTTTTTAGCCATAGCACAAGTAACTTTCCCAAAATCAAAAAAGGGGTGCTAGGGGTGGTTAGTGTTGGTCGTTAGCAGCACGAAACAGTCGTTCTTTTGGCTGTGCGTCTTGTTTTGGCCGAGCTAGAGCTAAAAACCCGCAACAAATATTGCATTTTGATTTTTTAGCCTTGAAATCAGCACTCGCAGCAAAAGAGCAGTACACCACTGTAAAAAGTGGGTATAGGGGCTTAAAGTGGTGGCTGTAAGCTGAATAAAACAGTCACTGTTTTAGCTGTGCGTCTTTTCTGAGCAAAGTTAGAGCTAAGAAACTGCAACAAAGCCAGGATCTCTGCTGTCAACAGACGTAGCATAATTTCGGGCATAAAAATCAGTTTTTTGGCAATAGCACAGCCAAAAATGGGCCAAATGAGGAATGTAATACCTCGTATGGCTCGTAACTTGATTGCCATGATTCCCAATTGGTTTGCATTCAAATCTGGGAAACTTCATTTTGGGCCCATTTTTGAAAATTTTGATGATGGTACCCCTTATCAAAAATGCGAAATTTGGGTCAAAATTGACTTTCCCAAAATCGAAAAACGAGTGATAGGGGTGGTTAGTATTGGTCGTTAGCAGCACAAAACAGTCGTTCTTTTGGCTGTGCGTCTTGTTTTGGCCGAGCTAGAGCTAAAAACCCGCAACAAATATTGCATTTTGATTTTTTAGCCTTGAAATCAGCACTCGCAGCAAAAGAGCAGTACACCACTGTAAAAAGTGGGTATAGGGGCTTAAAGTGGTGGCTGTAAGCTGAATAAAACAGTCACTGTTTTAGCTGTGCGTCTTTTCTGAGCAAAGTTAGAGCTAAGAAACTGCAACAAAGTCGGGCTCTCTACTGCCAAACGGCGTATACTTGATTTTGGGCGCAAAAATTTCAGTTTTTTAGCCATAGCACAGCTAACTTTCCCAAAATCGAAAAACGAGAGGGGTGGTTAGTGTTGGTCGTTTGCAGCACGAAACAGTCGTTCTTTTGGCTGTGCGTCTTGTTTTGGCCGAGCTAGAGCTAAAAACCCGCAACAAATATTGCATTTTGATTTTTTAGCCATGAAATCAGCATTCGCAGCAAAAGAGCAGTACACCACTGTAAAAAGTGGGTATAGGGGCTTAAAGTGGTGGCTGTAAGCTGAACAAAGCAGTCACTGTTTTAGCTGTGCGTCTTTTCTGAGCAAAATTAGAGCTAAGAAACTGCAACCAAGCCAGGATCTCTGCTGTCAACAGACGTAGCATAATTTCGGGCATAAAAAATCAGTTTTTTGGCAATAGCACAGCCAAAAATGGGCCAAATGAGGAATGTAATACCTCGTATGGCTCGTAACTTGATTGCCATGATTCCCAATTGGTTTGCATTCAAATCTGGGAAACTTCATTGTGGGCCCATTTTTGAAAATTTTGATGATGGTACCCCTTATCAAAAATGCGAAATTTGGGTCAAAATTGACTTTCCCAAAATCGAAAAACGAGTGATAGGGGTGGTTAGTATTGGTCGTTAGCAGCACAAAACAGTCGTTCTTTTGGCTGTGCGTCTTGTTTTGGCCGAGCTAGAGCTAAAAACCCGCAACAAATATTGCATTTTGATTTTTTAGCCTTGAAATCAGCACTCGCAGCAAAAAGAGCAGAACACCACTGTAAAAAGTGGGTATAGGGGCTTAAAGTGGTGGCTGTAAGCTGAATAAAACAGTCACTGTTTTAGCTGTGCGTCTTTTCTGAGCAAAGTTAGAGCTAAGAAACTGCAACAAAGTCGGGCTCTCTGCTGCCAAACGGCGTATACTTGATTTTGGGCGCAAACATTTCAGTTTTTTAGCCATAGCACAGCTAACTTTCCCAAAATCGAAAAAGGGGTGCTAGGGGTGGTTAGTGTTGGTCGTTAGCAGCACGAAACAGTCGTTCTTTTGGCTGTGCGTCTTGTTTTGGCCGAGCTAGAGCTAAAAACCCGCAAAAAATATTGCATTTTGATTTTTTAGCCATGAAATCAGCACTCGCAGCAAAAGAGCAGTACACCACTGTAAAAAGTGGGTATAGGGGCTTAAAGTGGTGGCTGTAAGCTGAATAAAGCAGTCACTGTTTTAGCTGTGCGTCTTTTCTGAGCAAAGTAAGAGCTAAGAAACTGCAACAAAGCCGGGCTCTCTACTGCCAAAATGCGTATACTTGATTTTGGGCGCAAACATTTCAGTTTTTTAGCCATAGCACAAGTAACTTTCCCAAAATCCAAAAAGGGGTGCTAGGGGTGGTTAGTGTTGGTCGTTAGCAGCACGAAACAGTCGTTCTTTTGGCTGTGCGTCTTGTTTTGGCCGAGCTAGAGCTAAAAACCCGCAAAAAATATTGCATTTTGATTTTTTAGCCATGAAATCAGCACTCGCAGCAAAAGAGCAGTACACCACTGTAAAAAGTGGGTATAGGGGCTTAAAGTGGTGGCTGTAAGCTGAATAAAGCAGTCACTGTTTTAGCTGTGCGTCTTTTCTGAGCAAAGTAAGAGCTAAGAAACTGCAACAAAGCCAGGATCTCTGCTGTCAACAGACGTAGCATAATTTCGGGCATAAAAAATCAGTTTTTTGGCAATAGCACAGCCAAAAATGGGCCAAATGAGGAATGTAATACCTCGTATGGCTCGTAACTTGATTGCCATGATTCCCAATTGGTTTGCATTCAAATCTGGGAAACTTCATTTTGGGCCCATTTTTTGAAAATTTTGATGATGGTACCCCTTATCAAAAATGCGAAATTTGGGTCAAAATTGACTTACCCAAAATCGAAAAACGAGTGATAGGGGTGGTTAGTATTGGTCGTTAGCAGCACAAAACAGTCGTTCTTTTGGCTGTGCGTCTTGTTTTGGCCGAGCTAGAGCTAAAGACCCGCAACAAATATTGCATTTTGATTTTTTAGCCTTGAAATCAGCACTCGCAGGAAAAGAGCAGTACACTACTGTAAAAAGTGGGTATAGGGGCTTAAAGTGGTGGCTGTAAGCTGAATAAAGCAGTCACTGTTTTAGCTGTGCGTCTTTTCTGAGCAAAGTTAGAGCTAAGATACTGTGCGTCTTGTTTTGGCCGAGCTAGAGCTGAAAGCCCGCAACAAATATTGCATTTTGATTTTTTAGCCTTGAAATTAACAATCGCAGCAAAAGAGCAGTACACTACTGTAAAACGTGGGTATAGGGGCTTAAAGTGGTGGCTGTAAGCTGAATAAAGCAGTCACTGTTTTAGCTGTGCGTCTTTTCTGAGCAAAGTTAGAGCTAAGAAACTGCAACAAAGTCGGGCTCTCTGCTGCCAAACGGCGTATACTTGATTTTGGGCGCAAAAATTTCAGTTTTTTAGCCATAGCACAGCTAACTTTCCCAAAATCGAAAAACGAGTGATAGGGGTGGTTAGTATTGGTCGTTAGCAGCACAAAACAGTCGTTCTTTTCTGTGCGTCTTGTTTTGGCCGAGCTAGAGCTGAAAACCCGCAACAAATATTGCATTTTGATTTTTTAGCCTTGAAATTAACAATCGCAGCAAAAGAGCAGTACACTACTGTAAAACGTGGGTATAGGGGCTTAAAGTGGTGGCTGTAAGCTGAATAAAGCAGTCACTGTTTTAGCTGTGCGTCTTTTCTGAGCAAAATTAGAGCTAAGAAACTGCAACCAAGTCGGGCTCTCTGCTGCCAAACGGCGTATACTTGATTTTGGGCGCAAAAACTTCAGTTTTTTAGCCACAGCACAGTTAGAGCTAAGAAACTGCAACAAAGTCGGGCTCTCTACTGCCAAAATGCGTATACTTGATTTTGGGCGCAAGAATAATAGTTTTTTAGCCATAGCACAGCCAAAAATGGGCCAAATGAGGAATGTAATACCTCGTATGGCTCGTAACTTGATTGCCATGATTCCCAATTGGTTTGCATTCAAATCTGGGAAACTTCATTTTGGGCCCATTTTTGAAAATTTTGATGATGGTACCCCTTATCAAAAATGCGAAATTTGGGTCAAAATTGACTTACCCAAAATCGAAAAACGAGTGATAGGGGTGGTTAGTATTGGTCGTTAGCAGCACAAAACAGTCGTTCTTTTGGCTGTGCGTCTTGTTTTGGCCGAGCTAGAGCTAAAGACCCGCAACAAATATTGCATTTTGATTTTTTAGCCTTAAAATCAGCACTCGCAGGAAAAGAGCAGTACACTACTGTAAAAAGTGGGTATAGGGGCTTAAAGTGGTGGCTGTAAGCTGAATTAAACAGTCACTGTTTTAGCTGTGCGTCTTTTCTGAGCAAAGTTAGAGCTAAGAAACTGCAACAAAGTCGGGCTCTCTACTGCCAAACGGCGTATACTTGATTTTGGGCGCAAAAATTTCAGTTTTTTAGCCATAGCACAGCTAACTTTCCCAAAATCGAAAAAGGGGTGCTAAGGGTGGTTAGTGTTGGTCGTTAGCAGCACGAAACAGTCGTTCTTTTGGCTGTGCGTCTTGTTTTGGCCGAGCTAGAGCTAAAAACCCGCAACAAATATTGCATTTTAATTTTTTAGCCATGAAATCAGCACTCGCAGCAAAAGAGCAGTACACCACTGTAAAAAGTGGGTATAGGGGCTTAAAGTGGTGGCTGTAAGCTGAATAAAACAGTCACTGTTTTAGCTGTGCGTCTTTTCTGAGCAAAGTTAGAGCTAAGAAACTGCAACAAAGCCAGGATCTCTGCTGTCAACAGACGTAGCATAATTTCGGGCATAAAAAATCAGTTTTTGGCAATAGCACAGCCAAAAATGGGCCAAATGAGGAATGTAATACCTCGTATGGCTCGTAACTTGATTGCCATGATTCCCAATTGGTTTGCATTCAAATCTGGGAAACTTCATTTTGGGCCCATTTTTGAAAATTTTGATGATGGTACCCCTTATCAAAAATGCGAAATTTGGGTCAAAATTGACTTTCCCAAAATCGAAAAACGAGTGATAGGGGTGGTTAGTATTGGTCGTTAGCAGCACAAAACAGTCGTTCTTTTGGCTGTGCGTCTTGTTTTGGCCGAGCTAGAGCTAAAAACCCGCAACAAATATTGCATTTTGATTTTTTAGCCATGAAATCAGCACACGCAGCAAAAGAGCAGTACACCACTGTAAAACGTGGGTATAGGGGCTTAAAGTGGTGGCTGTAAGCTGAATAAAGCAGTCACTGTTTTAGCTGTGCGTCTTTTCTGAGCAAAATTAGAGCTAAGAAACTGCAACCAAGTCGGGCTCTCTGTTGCCAAACGGCGTATACTTGATTTTGGGCGCAAAAATTTTAGTTTTTTAGCCATAGCACAGCTAACTTTCCCAAAATTGAAAAACGAGTGATAGGGGTGGTTAGTATTGGTCGTTAGCAGCACAAAACCGCATCAAATATTGCATTTTGACTTTTTAGCCATGAAATCAGCACTCGCAGCAAAAGAGCAGTACACTACTGTAAGAAGTCGGTATAGGGGCTTGAAGTGTTGGTTGTAAGCTGTATAAAACATACATTGTTTTAGCCATGCGGCTTGTTTTAACAAAATTAGACCTAAGAAACTGCAACAAAGTCGGGCACTCTACTGCCAAAAGACGTATACTTAATTTTGGGCGCAAGAATATCAATTCAGCCAAAAATGGTCCAAATGAGGAATGTAATACCTAATAGGGCTTGGTTTTGTCAACGTTATAGGTATAAACTGACAATTTTCCTTTAAAAAGCGTTTACACTATTTTCCGTTGTAAAAAAGTTGACACGACTTCAAAAATGGCCGAATTGGGAATGTCATACCTTGTTGGGCCCGTTATTTGATTTCATGTCGTTGTCCAGCTGTTGGATACACAAACCAGTCAGTATTTAAGTTAAGTTAATTTTAAAAATATAATTATTTTATTATTATGCTTGCCTACTTTTGGGGTTCATATCAAATAAATAGTAGTCTCGATTTCCACACATACAACAAATTTTATATTTACATTATTGTTTTTATACAATTTTTAAAATCGCACAATTTGTAATACACTCCCAATTTGTCAAATATATTATATCAGTTAGGATATAATTAATCAATTTAAAAGCTCTGCGTTAAGTTGTGTAAAATATGAAAGTCGCCGATATATCTATAAAGTAAATTTACGTCCTACAAGATTTTTGATATAGTTTGCCACACTACGATGAAATTCAACATCCAAGCTCTTGATTAGATGCGAACTGAGATTGCTGGCCACTCTATAATGATGAAAAATGTATAAAGTATTATTATATAAACTATAGGTATTTCGATCTTATATTCTCACTTGGCATATATTTTCCAGGGTACTGAGCTTCGCGAATTATTGTAGAAACAGCTGCGATTGCAGTGAGCCTGAAAGCGGTCTCGATCCTTAAGGAGGCTGTTCCACGGATCAAATGATTCTGCAGATTGCGGATTCTCGATGCAATTTCCTTC
The DNA here is from genome assembly GCF_018153835.1 of Drosophila eugracilis. Classification (NCBI taxonomy): domain Eukaryota; kingdom Metazoa; phylum Arthropoda; class Insecta; order Diptera; family Drosophilidae; genus Drosophila; species Drosophila eugracilis. The sequence goes on from NW_024573048.1 coordinate 9,661, forward strand.
TGGGGCGGAGGAACAGCTCTGCTGCTTTTGGTTCTCCTTTTGGCGTCGCTGTTCCCGGCAGTTTATCACCATCTGTTTGTGCCGCTCCAGTTCTGCCCTTTCCCGCATCGCCTTTTCCTGGCGATCGTTCAGTGGATAATAGTCGACAGGGTGACCGGTAGGTAGATTATCTCCCTGCTGATTAGGTCTTCTTCCATTTCTTTGAAACTCCGCCTCCATATAGTCTAGTACTTTCTTTTCGTCCTGCAGCTCCTCCTCCAAAGTGCGAGAGAAGTAGGTATAACCGTTGGGATCCCGCAAGACCTTAACCTCCTTGAAACGTTCGTCGCCGGGTCGCAGTTTCTGCTGCAGCTTTTGGCGCTCCTTCAAGTAACGATGTCCTTCCCAGAACTTCTCACTGTATGGAGACTCATCCAGGCTAAGGGGTCTACAAAAAACAGAGCAACCAATCAATCAAGGGGAAGTTATATAACATTATTTATGTATCAGTAATTAACTCTTTTATAGTACTTCTTAATATTGATAAGGATTTGATTGACATGCACAAGATTATTTAAAGAGACATACTTTAAAGCCAGAAGTCAAGAAATAGAAATGATAATATCAAACCTATACTGGTATTCCCTCTATAGATAAAGTTGAGTTATTGCATCAGCTTGGTGTTATTCCCCTGGAAAGAGGTGTCCGGGGAGCTGTTGGCATTAGCTTTCATATGGGCTGCCGTCACGCAAGTTTTCTTACCCCTCCGGGAACTGCACACGAACTTCCAAGCCCCCAAAAAATAATGAACAAAAACCAAACCTCCCAGCCATCCACCCCTTCTTTCTTTTCTGCAGTGATAGTGGAAGGCAGAGGCCTCAAGGCCAATACCAAAAATAGGAAAATTAAAACAAATCGTTTTGTCCAAAGCACCATTTTTAAATACCCTTTATATATTTTCTTTTCGTAATTTTTAGTCGATATATTGCTCTATGTGAGGAAAGGCAAATAATATTTTTTTTTTAGATAAACTTCTTGGCTTTTTGATGACGTAGATTCTAGATATTTGTGACGGCTTTTATTATATTGTTATGTATTACTTTACAATTATATTTATATTTGAATTTGGAGTCACTTTAAAGTAATTATTAGAAGGTTTATTATACGAAACCCTTACATTTTTGAAAGACATTTTATAGCCATAAGGCACTGAATGCTTATCTAGAGTAAAAATTACGCGATTCATTCATTTGTTCCTTTATTCATTGCCTAGGTCACTTGGGTTAAGGTTGTGGCCCCTTAGCCACCCAACCAACCCTCTTCTTCTTTAGAAACCCCCTTCGAATCGCAGTGATAGCGCACGTAAATAATATGACACAATCAAACTTGGAAATGGAGAAGCCAAAAACCGTAGAAGAATTAATTAATAAACACCGCCCGATGAGGCAACCCTCTGCCAGAAAGAGATAGGGAGCATTGAGGTTTGCTAAATGGCAAAGCCAAATTTATTGATCAAACAAATAAAGCGCATCGGCAACAAGAAAAAAAAAACAAAAAGAAATCAACTTGGCTAGAAAAAATTCAGAGTGGAGAAAATGACGAAATAAAGTCATGAGAACTAAGTGGGTTCTGGATTTATGGGTGGCTATATCGAAAGGTTAAAAGGGTTGCAGTTGAGTAGAGCCCAGCACTATTTATAGCCCCCCAGCTATTAACCGATATCGGAGTTTGGCAAGGTAAATATAGTCACACACGTAGCTATAGCTCAGTATATGCACACTATACATATACACATAATATACGCCCATATAACGCAAATTCCAACTGCAAACAGTTGTCGATTAGCGCCCGGTGATCGTAGTATTTGATTACGGGCGTTCTTCATATCAGCAAAAGACCAACTTGCAAAAAAGCCAAAAAAAAAATGAACAAAAACCAACAACTGCTTAATTTGCACACTCTAAAGACAAAAAAAAACAAACAGAAAAAAATGTGAGACATGAGACATTAACGGAGCCAGTAATGACCCAAAAACCAGAACCATATAAAGCCAGTAATCCAAAATATCAGAGGGAGAGCATCGTGCAAGGCGACCCTGAACTTGCCATTAGTCACCGGCTTTGACTATCTTAACGGTTAGATAAAACTAAGCCTTTATGCCGGGGAAGTTTGCAAATGAAATACAAAATGTAATATTTAAAGTGGGATTTTGCTGGTATAATAAAAAATGCACCGCCGTATTAATCATATGAAAACAATTAACATAATTAAATTGAAATTAGTATTTAAATCGATCTTTAGCATTTCGAATTTCGAACAGTTGGGGGTACACAAGTAGCAACCGATAAAAACTTAGGGGGTTTCCTAGTTCTGATAAAATGCTAAAAACTTTCATAATAATGATAATTTCAAATGAATTCCATGATATAACAATGCTTATTACACTTTTAAGGTGGCTGCCACTTTTAAGTTTATGGCACTATTTTGGCTGCCATAAAATTGATAAGTGGGCGAATAACAAAAAAAGTGTTTAAAATTCAGGTACGTAATAAAATGCCAATCAATAAAATTGTCCACAAATATTTTTAAGGAAAAGTGTATAATGTCCGGACGTACAAAGTTTAGGAACTTTGACTGGAAAATAATAATATTTCGTAAGCATTACAGGGTATAACGACTATCGAATAGGCTTATAGAATTGGAGCCAAAAAAAGGGTCAAAAGAAGAGAGTACGAAAAAGAGAGTTCGAAAACCAAAACAAAATAAAGCAAAATAAAAACCAAAATATAACAGAGGGCCTTGTTGTTGGTGTGGTTTTTGCTATTGCTCCTTTCTTAGTTATTATTTAGCTGTTGTTGTTGCTTTAAATGCCGGCTGAGGTGAATTAGTGTATATGAGTAACTTCTACACGGGCAGAGCATCGACAGTGAAGCCGGCAGAGCAGATGGCGTCAGCGGAGGAGCATTGCCAGCTGACTCCCACTCTCGCTCCCCATTGCCCTCTGTCTTGCTCGACCCCACACTCTCTCAGCTGACGACCGGCGATGACATCATTTTGGCGCTGGCTCTGCCGCTGAGAAGTCGCAATCGCAGCGCCGCTGCGTCGCTGCTACTCGGACAGTGGAGGTAAGCAAAATAGCAGTAAAAATCACAGTAACTTGGATTATTTTCACGTATTAACGTATCTATGGGTATTTTATAAACTTTGTTATTTGAAATATTGAACCTATTATAGCAGTATCTTAATTTTTAAAATATATTTCCTTGTAATATATTAAAAATATTTAACTTTTATAGTTTTCCCCATAAAAATTGCCTAACAATCAGAAATTTCACGTTACAATTATCGATCTCTCTTTCTGCACCTCAGCTGTATGGGGCACTTACAGCATCTGGAGAAACATTATTTGATTATTATTTTTAGATATTGCTGCCACCTGGGTAGCCAACCGAAACCGTAACCATTAAACCGTTTGAACCGTAATAACCGAATCAATTTTATAGCCGTAACTGAAAAAAGTAACTATTATTGGTTTTTAAAAATTACATTTGCCGACTTCTAAAACTATTTTACCCATTTTTTTAAATTAATTTTTAATAGTAAAGAGTTTTTAAATAGATTTTTCTAGGAATACTCACAGCATCTGGAGCAGCATCAGCATGGTGTCCCGGGAGAGATCCCCGGTTGAGCTGCCCACAATGTCCACGATGCCCTTGTCGTGCTGCTCGGACCGCTGCAGAAGCTCCAGCAGCGCATCCCGCTGAGCCGGCGGCAGACGCTGCGGATTCTGGACGAGCGGTACGACTTCGGGCAAGAGACTACAATCACGATCCTCTTCCGAATTACCGATCATTACATCAGTTTGCGACATAGTGTAGTTACTTCGGGCGCTGAGCATTGGCGAACCAGCTGGAACTGGCGGTGGTTGCCCCATCTGGCGGCTAACCCCCTTGGAGACCTTGGTCCCACCTATTTTCTTGGTGCCTGCGACAGACTGTGGGGGTGAATCATAATCGGTAGCTCGCTCGATCCTCGTAAGGAGCAGCTCCAACTGTTGGTGGGCCTCCGCCAGAGATTTGTTTTTAACAGGCTGACAAGGTGGACGTGAGCGGTGCTTAGTAGGTGGACATGGGTGGCTGGCGAATTGTGAACATAGATGAGAGTCGACCTTTGCACGAACATCCCGAAGATTTTGACGTTTCCTAGTGCAAGGCGGTGGTAGAGCAGGTTTCCGAAACGCTGGAGCAGACTGCCTACCAAAGGCTGATCGAGAGGTTTGTGCCAATGGTTGCTGATTCGAGGTCTTGACCTCCGGTGACCGCCGGTTCCGTTGAGTCACAGTGCGACGATCCTTTGGAGTCGCATCATCCGAATAAGGATTTAATAAGCCAAGAGCCTTGTAAGTATTTATATAATTATTTATAGAAATTTAATTAACTGGTTGATTATTTTATGGACTATATGGATTAGGATTAGCCATACCTTGGCTGACAATATTTGCTTTGGTGGTTTTGGCGTTGGTGGCTGTCGTTGTATCTCCCGATCCCGCTTTATCCAAGTGGTGGTACTGAAGGGTCGCACCACGGCAATGTTACCGGGTGAGGGCGGCGCCAACCTGCACCTCTTGAGGACAGGGCTCTTGTGCCGCTGTCCTCTCGAGGTCATCGTATCGCGGACACTGCGCCTGCGCACCAACTGACGCGACGACGACGCCGGCAGCGACGGCAGCAGCAGCTCCGGCCCTACTAATTTCAATTCCATACCGTCGCTGCTCTTCTGCTACTCCTCGGTCGCACCTCTGCTGCTGCGCTGCCTCGCACGCCGGCAACTGTCGGCGGTTTAGTTTCAGTTTCTTGGTCGACGCTCGCCGGTTCGGTTCGATACGATCCGATCCGATTTATATAACTATACTATATAGCCCCGTGCGAAATACGATTCGCGGTGTTTTTGGCCTGTTTTTTTTTCGCGCTCTGCCAACGTTTCGCGTGTTTTTTATCGTCGCCACTGCCCTTTTCTATCCCGGTTTTCAACTGAAATTTGTACGGTACACAAAAGAAAACAAACAAAAACACAAAAAAATATATACGCAAAATTCCGAGGGGAAACTTTTTAATATTTGCTGCAATTACTTGAATTGTTTGATGCCGTCTGTTTTTTTTTATATTTCAAAGTTGACAGCTTTTGCTAGAGGGTTACTTTGTTTTGTCGAGGTGTGATGGGTCAGATTTGGTATTCAATTTATGGAGTTTGTGAAGAAATTATTTAAATTTATGTTATGTATTATGTTGTAATGAAGAATTAAATGTTAAGTTTACCACTGTTAAATGTAATTATTACATTTTTAAACTATTTTTCAATTTTATACCTAAGAAACTCTAGTATTTGTACTTAATAAGTTGGTTAACAGATTAGTTGGTTAACAGATTATTATGTTAGTGAACAACAGATAAGCATAAAAATATGTTTTCATTAGGAATTCCTTTGCAAATATTTCATTTTAGCAGGCCGTGAAATCAGTGTGTTGTTTTTATTTTTTGTTTACGTTATCCCCTTCACCAGTTAGTGCCTGTTTTCTCTCCGTAACAACAGCTTACCTAAAACTAATGTCAACCATATATTTTTTTTGATTTTTTTTAAGTTCAAAAATCAACGAAAAAGTTCAACTTAAGGAACGGGCAGCGAAACAGCAAACAAAATGGTAAGTGAAATATTTTAACCATTTCGGTGCGGAAAAAAGTGTGGGTAGTGGGAGGCTGGGTGCTCCAAATGCAAATCACTTTCCAACTGGTCGCCCAGCTGGCTGGCGTTGTCGCCCAAACGAAAGCCCAAATCCAAATCCAGTCCCAATTCTCCGGCGTGGGCGTTTTTCAAACAGGTTGGAGATTGCTCATACGCCGCATTGGCCACCCATTCATAGAGTGTGTGTGTGTTTGGATTTTCCGCTTTCGGTTTTCGGCCTATAAGTTTTCAGTTTTCGGTTTTCGGTTTTCTGCTTTCCATGTGCAAGATTCATGGCACAAGTGTGTGAGCGGAATTTTGAGAGTGTCAACTGCCAGCGAAATCAACTAAAACCAACTGAAATTGTCATCCATCTGGCTTTTGGCTACCAAAAAAACAGAGACAAAAAAAAACAAACAAACAAAAAAATAAAATTCACGCACACTCGAATATGGTTTGGTTGCCTTATTAGACTTTATGTTAATTACCATACTAAAAATAAGAAAATATATACAAAAAACAAAAATAGTAAGACCGCGAAAAAACGATTTTCAAGAGTTACCAAGAGTGCTTGCCTAGTAGGCGTTTATCATGTCGTGTTTTGGAAAATATTCGAGATTCGAACAGTGTTTATCAGTGGGCGAAAGCAAAAGTTCGGATTAAGGGCCTCGCTTTCCATAAATATATTTGTCTGTATTTATGTATGTACATATTTATATATATATTTACCGACCTAAGGTTAAGCTAAGCCCAGAATGATGATATCATCCCTTGCTCTTTACACACACAAAAATATCATCAATTTACAAAGCGATTTATTCGTTGTCCGCTTAATAAAATGAGCCATATAAATCAGCCACTTTGGCGAGCCTGCTTAACCAGAAGGTTTTGAAGAGTCATCACCGCGATCATCATCATCATCATCATCATTATACTATACTATAATAATCGAGATCGGAGAGAGAGTGATGGTCTGGCTAGAGTCTCGTCTCGTCTCGACTGATAAATGAAATTGGTTTATTCACCCGACTAACAAACGGCACGGAAATAAATGCTAGTTTTGACTTTTTGGGCTTGGCACATTTCCTAACCTAAGCTAAGGCCAATTTGTTAGACTTTGGCTTTGTGATCTTTAAATAGTTTCCTTAATAGTAGAATAGAAAAGGTTTTATAAGATGTTCTCAACAACTGTGGATCGTTCTATAGAAATTTGGGCTTCCTTTTAGCCTAACATAAACTGTATTTGACTTACCATTTCCTATTTTAAAGTTATTATTCCATTAGTTATACTTTCTATTTTCTTTAATAATCAAGAAAGTTCTATAATTTTGTTAAATTTATGACTTACTTCCTGTTGTCTTAAACTATTCTAGCAGATCTTCAAGTTAATTCCCAAAACTGTTTCCCAAATTTCAAAATGTTTTCGCTATACAGAAAGTCTTTGAATAATCCACTCGATCGATCTTCGGCAAAAGTTTGCCTGCAGATAATCTTATTTATATACAATTTGCCGTATATTACAAAGCCATTTCGGCATTTCACTCACAGTTTAAATGGGATAATAGCCATTACGTATACGCATAGTGTGCCACACGATGCTTAGAGCGTGTGGGGGATCTTCTGCTTATTGGAGGCGTCTGCTACAAATTATCCAATCCAAGGCAAAACAGGCCATATATATATTCGTATAACATATACATATACCAAGCCATATTTCGTTGCTCCTCGCTGATTGACAACTCTGATTGATGGCCACAAAGCAAAACAATAACAACAATCGAGAGCACTTGACGCCACCCCCTCGAATTGCCACCCAAGCCCCCTGGAAATTTTCTATGCATCCAATGATTCATGCATTCAATATTTTAATTATCGCCTATGAATAAACCAAATACAAAAAGGCAAGAAACTGTGAAATTGTTTTCAACTTGTTGCGGTGGCCTCTGATGTGCTGTTTATATATATTTCTCTTCTTCTTTTTGTAATTGTTACTATTTTTTTTTGTTTTCTTTTTTGCTGCATCTGCTTGTGTTGTTCTTGGCAATTTCAAGGGGAAAATATTGGAATCGCTTGCACTATGGCGGCAATTAACTGATAAGAAATGCAAATCGTCAACAGAATCGTAATGAACGTGAAAATTGCAATTCAAACTAAACTGAGTAAGAGAAATGCGGGCAGACAGTGGGTTAAATGATGGGTTAACAGGCAACTTCGATTCTTAATTAGTTCAATTTATGGATTCTGCTATGCCTTTAAGCATCCAAGTAGAAGGTTGTTGAACCTTCCTTTGGCCAATTACAATTTACTTAAAATAATAAAATATATTATTACTTAACTCCTTGTAGTTTTATCTTGGTTTCAATTTGTTTGTTTGTTTGCTGCCCATTAGACGCTGAACATTTTGCTTGATTTCGGTTGCCTGGCTTGTTTTTGGCGTGTGTGTGTTTTGTTTGTATTCTGGTTGTGTGTGGCCTTTTGTTATTGTTTTCTTTATCCAAGCAAACTTATTTGAAGTGTGTGCGAGAGAGCTGCTGCCCTTGGCCCCCTAAGAGTGCCCCCTCTCTTTCTTTTGGCATAAACCCCTCTATCTTTCTCGTGCGTGTTTGTTTAATTTGATTCTAACTCTAGCGATGATCTAAGTGAGACGTCGTCTAATGCATAAAGAAATGCTTGTTGTTCCTACATCTGGCATAAAACTTTAAACAAAAAAAAAGCAAGGAAATGTGCGTTTAATTTGTGCAAATTAAATTTTTCAAAATTACGGCACACCAAAATGTAAATAAAATCGCAACTGCAAAGCATCGAAAGAGCCCTCTCTTGCGATTTGCATATAATTCACTTGATTTGGCTTATTTATGGCTGCCTTTAGCTGCATTTTCATGAGAAATCGTTGCAGTTTTAGAATTCATTTAATGTAGGTGGCCAGTTGGCTAGATGGACAACACCCAACTTCTTACCTGACTTCTTGGGTGGCACATCCTGTCCCAGCTGAAAGCCACCAAGTGTTAATGGCCCAAACGTGCTAGGCTAGTTAATGTCATTGTTAGACCTCTTGCTGGGCATACTAAAAGCTAATGGCTGAGCATGGGCAACAAATGTAGAGGTGTTGGCCCTAAAAAACACAATTACGCCTAAATTCGGAAGGTGCTTATGGTCAAACGAATAAAGATTACTTTAGAGTTTAGCTTTTCAAAACTGCATACTTTTGGGGTCAACTTTCTTTCTTAAAAGAAGCTATGAACTTTCAAATATTTGAAACTTTAAAACCTTACTCCTTAAAATCTTATCCAGAACTCTTGTGGCAACCCACTTGTCTAACTCATTAGTGTATAATATGTTAATGTTATTATTGCTGCTGCTTTGTAAATAATTTTACGCTGATGCTCATCGTTTATTGTAGTATATAGTATATATATATATATATATATACATATAGATTTTGATATTTGTGCCGGGGATTCTTTGGGCTGGGGCCTTTGGCATTTGGTATTGGGTTACGTAAAATTGCGCCAGCAGCTGTCTCTGCGGTTTTTGAACCCGCCGATGAGTTGATGAATCTCAGATGAATCTCATTTGCCCGCTCCCAGAATAATTGTCCAGAATTATGGTGTATTATGAAATATTTGAAGTACGTGATTTCCATTTGAAATGTGCGAAATTAATGGCTTCCATCTCCATGTTCTCTTTTTTGTTTTCCAGTCGGAGCCGGCGTCAGTTTGTCACAAGTGCAATGAGGTCATCGAGCAGCGCATCATCACGGCGCTTGGCAAGACTTGGCATCCGGAGCACTTTGCCTGCAAGGACTGTCACAGTCCCATCTCAGAGGCCACCTTCAACATCCAGGCTGATGAGCCCGTCTGCTCTGACTGCTTCGTGAAGAACTACTCGGGCACCTGCTTTGGCTGCCAGCAGCCCATCCTGGAGGTAAGTGATGGGAATGCTTAAGAATATAGCTTATAGTAACGCTTTTTTGTATGCAAATAGTTCTTTCTATACTAATATATTTCCTGAAATATAAGATGCCCTTTTGTATAAGAAATATTTAAATTTTCGCACTACACATATTTGTTTCTTTCCGGAAACCCACAATTAACGTGATTAGAAACGGAATGTTATTTCTCGTTGTACATATACCTAGGTGTATTGTCATCAGTGGTTTTGGTTATCTGCTGGCCCCTCCATAATTCCCATCGTCTGTTTGCCATAAAATCAGCCGCTTTATGAGCATCGTTGTAATGAATATTGTCAACATTTACCTAGATACTCGGCGCCATAAAACCACTTGGATATCTTCTTATATTTGCTCAGTGACGATTTAATTAAGGAAGTGATTGCGATTCCTATTTTTAAAACAATTTCCAATGGAAACATGCAAGAAAGTAGCCAAAGCTTTCTATTTTTATACCTTTTGGGCAGCACCCAAAGCGTTTCTAAAAGCTATCAAATTTTACACCTTTCAAACTGCATTCAAGCACTTCAGGAACCAATGAAAATGTCGGAATATATACTTTTTAATTGCTTCTGAGAATTGTTGGCCAAAATTTAAGCCCTCGCATATACCATAACTAGCCAATATTTTTCCAGCATATTAAATGAATTCATTACTCATAATGATGACGAATAACCACCCAACTCTACCGCTTGTTTTCTAAACTGATTTGAACAAAGTTCTATGTTTAGTGTAAAAGATTTGTAGTTTTTCGCGGAAAAAAATTTTAGGTTGAAAGATTATTTGCACTTTATGGATTACTGAAAATACTTCTATTTGGAGAGCATTTAGTATTCCACTTTTGCTGTTTAAATTTGCGCAAGGTCGGGCTGAACTCATCGTGGGTGTGTGCTCGATTGATTGGCTTTGATTATTATTATAAATAATTCTATATATGCACATTGTGTGCACTCTACGTTATTGGCTATTGGCTGTAACTTGGGGCTTTGGCTTCCCCGATTCTGCAAGAGCGTGAAAGTATGCTAATGATCCATTTAGTTATAGATATTAATATAGTAGCTAGCTATTCACTGCTTAAAACCATGTTTTAATGTAAATTTGTATGTATTTTCCTAGCGCACCATTAAGGCCATGGAGAAGTCGTGGCACGAGGACTGCTTCGTGTGCAACGGACCATGCAAGAAGCCCCTAGTAGGCACTTCCTTCTACGAAAGGGATGGACATCCCTACTGCCGCGTGGACTTCGAGCAGCTGTTTGCCGCCCGCTGTGCCGGATGTGGTCAGCCGATCACGGAGAACGCGATCGTGGCCCTCAATGCCAAGTGGCATCGCGACTGCTTTCAGTGCAAGGTGAGAATCTATAGTTAAATATTAAACTAAGCATATAATTTATTAATATTTTCTGGTTACAGAAGTGCGGCACTCCTATCACGGCCAGTTCGTTTGCCGTGGAGGATAACAAGCCCTTGTGCACGGCTTGCTCCGGCTAAAAGATCCGGACACGCACCCGTACCATTCACTTCAATATCTATGTATATTATCTATTCTTATGGTATTTGTAGTAATCCAATTTGTTAAACCAATCCCCGCAAGAAAGCAAAGCAAGGTCGTGAATATGGAAATGGAAATGAAAATTCCGAGGAGGCGAAAAATTAATAGTTGATGGACAGGAACACGAGAAGTGCATTCGATGGGTGGGTGGTGCGATGTGCGATGGGTGGCGGGGGAGGTGGGTTTTGTTAATGCTTAAAATAATTATAATTCTCCTTAGTTGATATACGCCGTCTGTCCTTCTCTATCTCACTCTCACTCACAAGACCTCGCCCACTCCCCACGCCCCAAAAGAAAAGTCTACCCACTGTGAAGTTCTCTTGATCGTTTTCGAACAGCACACAGTATCTGATAAAATGGTATATAAATCAAAATTAATCTTGAATCATTGTTGATATCTCTTACAAATAAACAAAAAGCAAATTATGATTAAACTTTTCTGTTGGATTGTCAGAAGTAGTAAGTTGGAAATCTAAAAGCAATTTCTTGATAACATTATAGAGAAAAAAGTGAATTATGTAGCTAAGATTTCCTTGACAATTAACCCCTTTAGTTCTTCACTTTCATTCGTTCAAAATTAGCATTTTATTTTCTCTACCAATACTTAACAATTTAGTATTTTTAGTTTCGCTCTTTATCAATGCAGGCGAAGTTAATGATGATAAGAAGTAAGAAGGATTAAGCAATTTTGCAAAACAACAATTTAGACAGTGTCCTGGATGCGATGGCTACAGCCTGCAGGATGGAACTATAAGCCTACTGCCTCTGGTCTGCACCTCCACCTTCGCCGACCTTTTCGCCCAGGATGACGCCCAGCGATCGCATCAGTGGATCGAGCACCTTTTGCACTTGCGAACGAGACACCAAATGCAGGGCATCCACCAAAGCACGATGCAGTTGCTCCTCTCGCGATGCATACTCTGCATTTTCTAGCTGCTGGACATCGTCAATCGGTTGGCCCCGATGACCGAAATTGGGCGGCATGCTCAGCGAACTGGTGGTGCCACCATCGCCGGCCATTTGCATCTGGGTTGGCATATCATCGCCACGAAAGGATTGCATTTCCAGATCGCCAGACAGTTCCGCTGGCTTCGACGCTGTTATATTGAGCGTATTCCTTGGACGACGTGTACGAGGATGCAGTTTATCTACCTGCTGACGTTCCTTGGGCACCAGACGTGGCTCGTATAGCTTAAGATCATTGAGGCACATCTTCAAATCATAGCGCTCGTGAGTGCGAAGCTTCTCCTGCCTGGGCACAGTGGGAGCCCTGGTAGGATTTGCCCTAGAGGACTTCTTCTTCTTCTTTTTGGCAGGGGTGTTAGTGGTGTTGATGTTCTTTGGACCCTTGTGTAGACGCCTCATTGCCTCACGAGCCAATTTGAAGCGCTCCTCCTGCATATCCTCAATAAAGCTGAGAAATCGGGTACACCGTTCCAGCAGGCACTCCACCACCGGATCATTTCGATCTAGCATGCCTTTGTCCAAGCAGCAATTGGTCATCGTGTAGATCATTTCGATGAGGGCACTCAGCTTCTGAGGCACCTTCTCCAGCAGAAAGTATCGTAGTTGTCGCTGATAAGTCTGGATCGACTGCTGCATCAGCCCATAGACGCACACTACCCTTTGGCAGGCCTCATTGGAGGTGGCACTATTGAAACTGGCCACAGTGGTGAGGCGGACGTCGTCAATCATACCCTTTAGGGGATATAAAAAGTTCCTGGAGAAGCGCACACAAAATTCGAAGGCATTGCGCTGACGTTTCAGTCGCTCCTGGGCACTGCAAGTGGGCACCTGGAGTTGCAGCAAACTATTCTGCAGCTTGTCCAGGGCATTAATGATCCGCTCCTGGGTCAAGGTGATCTTGTTGTAGATGCCCAGTTTTTCAAACTTCAGATCTTCCAGGGATTTACTGTAGACCACTATAGGTTTGGGCTTGCGACGTTTGTTTTGCCTTTCGGGTGAGGTCACCACCTCCTTCAGTGGGCTAGGAGGATTCGGTGGATTCATGGTCACGGGAACAGCCTCATCTCCACCGACCGACCTTGCAGAAAGTCGTGACTTAGGGTTCGGCGCGTTTTTTTTATTTCCCTTGACCATCACATTATTCCTACGAAATTTCCCAGCCTTCCTGTCACTTGGTAATGCCTGCCTTTGACTGCCCTTCCTAGGATTCTGAGCCTTGCGCAACTCCAATGGCAGTACATCGACTTCCTGATCCGGATACCTTGCTGCTGGCCGGGTTCGTAAGGTCTCCTCTGATCTCTGCGAGGTATATCTCATGGGCGTGAGACTCCTGAGTAAACTGACCCTGTGTGGGCGGTTTTCCAGCTCAACAAAGCATGGCTGGATGGGATTCCTATCTGCATGATCCAATTCACTGGATGTCAAGCGTGGTCGTGGCTCCACGTAGCGTAGATAGCCCTGACGATCGGCATACTCGTTCTCCAGATCGCTATCCTCCAGGAAAAAGGGTGTCAGTGGTTCTGGCTCTATGGTTCCGTTTTGCTCCATGAATTCGTAGGCCGAATAGGGCGTGGCATTATTAACCTGGCAGACATTAACATTTATCGCCTGTGACATCATCGCCGAGGGCATGATGTCCACCCATTTGGGTTGCGGGTTATGATAGTCCTCGATGGATACATACCCAATATTGCCCTGAGATGCGGCTGGCTCTCTTTCCAAATCCTGGCGTTTTCTCGGCACTTCCTGCCGCCTTTTCAACCGAATCTTTCGCTGTTTGATGGCACTTTTTGGCCCAGATGGTGGTCGCGGTGTGGCTTCGGGACTTGGCATCGGAGTTGACTCACTTATAGTCTGTAGCTCTTCACAAACTTCCCGATGTAGTTCCTTTAATCTCTCGAAGGTATATCCATTATTAACAGCAACCACATTACGATTTTTTTTATTGGACGTGGAAATCTTTTTCCTGTCCCTGGATTTGTTTTTTTGTTTTTTCATAGACTCGGCTCCTCCACAAAGACGTGCAGAACGCTGTGGATATTGTACCGTATCGTTCATCTCATCGTTGTTGTTATCATCTTCATCCTCATTATAGAGGGGATTAGAGTCGAGGGACAGCTGGGTGACCACGTCCAGGTCGCGGGAGGTCACCATGCTGTTAACATCCTGACCAGGATGACGTACCTTGCAGAAGCGCGGCATGCTGGGCAAATGGGATCTACCCGTTTCCCGTTGACGCTTCAACTGCGCCAATTCGGCGCCTCGCATGGCATTATACCGCCGCACCGCATTCGGAATGGATTCCGTTCCAGAAAACTAAGTACCATAGTAAGTGCATATATAAGATATATATTAACCATCCATTCTTACCCGAAACTCAAAGTTGCTGCCTCGACCCGTGTTCTCCAATTCGAAGGAGCACATATCCTGATAATTCATCTTCCACTAGTTCAAACTTACCCACTTCCGTAGTGGATTCTATCCCTCTGTTAAGTTTATTGGTATTTACTCGATTTTCCTTGAAGTTGCTTTTATTTATTAGTATTTTCCTTTTCTTAAGGTTATTTAATTACCGAACTGAATTTTGTTCTGAACGTCTTTCCAAAAATAAAAAAAATTATAGGAAAAGGTCTGAGCTACAAAGTCTGTTGATAGGTTTAGCATGAAAGGTCCGATCGACTTTATTTTCTTCAAAGCCTTTGATCATTCATTCTGTTTAACTTGAACGACTTATGTCGCCCTGCTATATCGAATGGATGTTTAAGGTAAATAATTAGTCAACAGCAAAACTTACCCATCAATGAACTTCAGACCGAAAAACAATCCAAAAAACACTTAACTTTTAGTATAGATTGCACTGGTTGAACGCTTTATTCGGGATTCTTCCCTTCTATCCTTGTTCAAAATAAATAGTACGACGAAGGTTCCAACTTTAATCCTAAGCATGCTTAAAAGTAAACAAAAAATCCTTAAATCCTTAATTAAAGATCATCAGAATCGATTGCGCCTCAACCGAAAATATTTGAGTAGAGGCTGTTTAATCCATTGCTGATGGTCGAGAATATGCCACTGTCGCTGGAGGCGGCCCCTGCGTAGGGCGGTACAGGTGGTCGGTAATGCTGGGGCGCCTGAATCGGGCGGTATAGTCCACCGGGACCCACCACACCACCGCCTCCAACTGGCACTCCAGCGGGACCCATGGCCCCAATGCCCTCAATGCGCTGCGAAGTCAATTAACAGAATGTTATTGGTACATACATCGTCATCGAAGGATCTTTGTTCTTCACAACATGGTTAACCCAAGCAACCTTTATATTTAATATTAAACCTTGTACCAGCAGAGGTCTTAAGTGTTATAGGTATTTTTCCTAATGCTTTTAAACTTTTGACTAAAGAACTTTAAACAAAATATAACATAGAACAAAAACCAAAAGAAAAAGGACAGGACTTTAGAGTGAGGTGTTAAGAGGTGTTTTAGTTTTTAGTGGGTTAGTTGCGGAGCACTCCCTAGGACTTAAGCACTTCAGCTATTATTTACACGCCCGCATTCCATAGGATTTGATTCCAAGAAATCTGATCTCAACTATTCGGTGGACAGCTGCAACTTTCCATTGACGAGACGCTTTGCAGTTGAGGCTTTGGTGGAAGTGGATGTGCCCGAAGCTGCCACCAGGTACTGATTGGTTATCAAATAAGAATTAAGTGAGATCAGAAAACACGTAAGATTAGCCAGCACCAGAAAGGTTACATTAGAGGTATGGACGTAGTGCCAATTCATCTAGCAGTGACCTACCTTCGATGGCTGCAGCGTCACATTGAGCAGCGTGGGATGTTGCTCTACAATCACGAACTCGACTTCTCGAGGGGCAAAGCCTTCTGCAAAGACCTGAAATACGATTGGGAATTTAACTCTAAAATTTTATATTCAGTTTTCCCATCAACTCACCTCCACTTTGTAATAGCCCGGCAGAAGAATGCGCCAGAACTCGCCGTATTTGGTGGTCTGGAAGCCCACATCACGTCCCTTGATCTTGATCGAGGCTCGCTCGATGGGCATGCCCGCCGGGTCAAACACGAATCCCTGGACTCCTCGATGTGCCTCGGCCAGGAATTTTATAAGAGACTTAAGAAGAAGTAATTAAGAGCAAGCAGAATAAATAAGTAACAATAACTGTCCAAAGGGTAATAAACTTACAAGTTGATTATCCTCCCAGTACTTCTTAAGCTCGTAGGCGGGCGGAAACTTGCAACAGGATATTTCCAGAGTAATCTCCATGCAACCGTACCACACATAGTTGTAATCCTGCATTCCACCGGTCAGTGGGTACCAGGCAGCTCCATTTGTGATTCCATTCTCAAAGGCCGGCGTCGCAGATTTGCAGGCCACACCCCTGGACATCTTGGCATGGTTGCGGGCGTAGACAAGGGACAAATGCTTGAATACATCATCGTCGGGCGTCAGGGACGGCGCCGCCGAATAGGTCTGGAACACTGCGCCCAAAGGACATGTTTGACGGAACGGAAAGAGAAGCAAACACGATTAGATGGATCGTTCGGGATCGGTTGTCGCGGACTCACTCGCGCACAATGCGGACGAACGGCAGATCCCTTTAAGCAGCCATATTGGTGGGAGAGTACAGAATCAGCTTTATCAATCGGAACTTGACTGAGAGCCAGAAACCGAAAGGGATATAGCTTCGCTTAACGAAGCTCTGAATATCCTTGCAGATCAATAGTGTTTCTATCTATCATTTAAACCCATTCATATGCTTTCATTCACCAAGATCTCCTGATAGTATAGTCCAGAAATAACCAGTTATCACTGTACTTTGTAAGACTCTGTTGATAACAAGCTTTGACGACTTTTTGGATTATCTTAAAGCAGAGTAATGTGCTTCCTAACAAAGTTTCGGTTGTGACCCACTCGTTTCATATGACTTTGGAAAGCTCAAAAGCAGACAGACAAAACTTTAAGATCTTTCTATCGAAATTGTATCTTTCTGCAAGGACATGGAGGGTACAACTTCGAGACATACTACTATGACTACTTACTGGAGTTCGGCGTATTGTCGTATGGATAGCTAGCAACCAGAGCACCACCATGGAGACTTCCACTCAGCACAAACTGAATCTTTGATATCCAATCCTTAACCGAATCTGTTTCCGGCTGACCACGCTTATTGTTCTGCTTAAAATAGTCGGGGAAGTTGCGATTCAGATCGAAGCCACGGGCATTGTATCTGGATTAGAATGATTAGGTAACAAGTTTCAAACTGAAAGATCTCTAAAAACCCACCTTCCTTGGCCACCGTCGCATGTGCCCTCTTTGGAAACCGCATAACCGTCCGGATTCATCGTGGGCAAAATGTGAATCCGGGTATTATCCAGCAGCCACTTCACATACTGGTCCGAGTTGTAGCTGGTCACGAAGTACTGGATGAGATGGAGCAGCATCTCCCGGCCGACGGGCTCGTTTCCGTGGATATTGCCAACGTACTTTACATCTGGCTTGCCCACCATGTGTTCGTACGGTGACGAGCTGACCACCATCACCCAGAGATCCCGGCCTTGGATAGACTTTCCAATGGAGTACAGAGCAGTGAGGTTGGGATACCGTGCACTGGTTGCCCTGTTGGAGAATCAAGAAAAGTTTATTAATATTTCAAAGCATGTTTCGAAGAGGCACTTCACCTGAGGAATCTCGTTAGCTCCTCATGGTCATGGTAGACAAAGTCCAGGTGCTGGGCATCCGGCATGTAAGCCCTTGGCTCTGGCAGACCCGGCTCTGCCGTCATCTGATGATGCTGCTGCAGCTGTAGCTGATCTCCGGGATTGACAGTCTTAGCATCACAGGAACAATACAGCAGGACGATAAGCAGGACAGAGGGCAGGAGGAGCAGCTGTTGGCCAGCAAGTGCTGTTCGCAAGATCATGGTCGGTCGGTGGCGAGTCTGCGAATGGTCAAAACTGGCGGCCGGGCAGACCATTTAAGAGGGGCTCTTTGGCGGTGCGAAATGTGGTTCGAAATGAGAGCCAACTGGTTGTGCGGCTGGCCAAATCGAATCGCATATCGCGATGAGATGAGCTTGAGCTACGTGCGAATCGAGATCTGCGATCGTTGGCCCCAGTCGACGTTTGTGGCATGCCTCAAACGTGTTCGCCCTGGAATATTATCTTCCCCCCTGACACTGACACCATCCATCACCTGACCAGAGTTCATTGATACATGGCCAAGGAAATGCCCACATAATCGTCATATCATATCTTAGTTTTAGCTATCTTGCTGAATCCCAAAAAGAGATTTCATCGTAATCCGTCTATATTAACAATTTCAGGTCCCAAATGAATACCTATATTTGCAGTTTAAAAGTTTTTCTAACTGATATATATATATATATAGTTAAAAAATCCAACTGCTATTGTAGTTCCCTATATTCTATATGATAAGGATACATTCACTTTTTCGCCATCCCTATCGTATTCCCAGAAATTGATCCCCCAAGATAAGATGATACCCAGCTCGATTCCTGATAGCTCCCACAAGGCAAGGGGGCTTGTCTAATCAGAAGGGGTCTCTGTCACCGGATGGCTCTATCTATCTGGCTATCTCGCTCCGTCTACGATAAGATACCCCATGCGTATGCCCCCAAGGTAGCCCTATAAGAGCTCACGCCATCGCTGCGAGCCCATCAAAAGTCAAACAAGCGGAGAGCCATGAAGCTGACCCTCACCATTGGACTAATCCTTGTTGTAACCGGTGCCCTCGCCCAGCCGCAGGGAAGGATTGCTGGAGGCGAGGACGCTGTTCCCGGACAGCTGCCCTACCAGGCGTCCCTTTCCGTCGGTGGAAGCTATAACTGCGGAGCCGTAATCATCGGCCAGCGGTACGCCCTAACGGCCCTCACCTGTGTCTGTTCTGAGGGCAAGGACACCCCGTAAGTTTAAAAACCCAGCAAAGGAACTATAAGCTGGCTTTTCAGAGGCTTCATGGCTCACTTTACAAATAGAAAAATCCAGCAGGTGGTTCTTCCATAGCATACTTTCAAACACTTCTAGATTAGCTTTTATGGTCTTCTGATTTGATTAATTTAATCAAATGACTTTTGATTTTAGTTGGCCAGCTGTTCTATTCGCTGTGACAGTGGGATCCGTGGATCTGTACACTGGCGGAAAGCAAATTCGTGTAGAGGAGATCACCATCAACCCCAACTACAACACCCTGAAGACTGGCATCGCTTTCCTTCGCCTGCAGGAGGACGTTCCATTTGGCGAGAATGTGGCTGCCATTCCACTGTCTCAGGAACTTCCACCCCTGGGCGCCCAGGTAGAGGTTTCGGGCTGGGGTCGCACTTCCGAATCCGAAGTGAACATGCATCGTACCCTGCAAATTGGAGCTGCTGAGGTGATGGCACCACGCGAATGCGCTCTGGCCAAAACCGAGGATGTGGCCCAGGAAAACGACCAGGTGTTGTGTTTGGGCCATGGACGTCGCCAGGGTATTTGCAGTGGCGACATTGGAGGACCTGCCGTCTTCCAGGGCCAACTTGTAGGTCTGGGTGCCCAGATGCTCGGCGAGTGTGGTGGAATGCTGCCCGAACGATTCGTCAGCATTCCGGCCAACTATGATTGGATCCAGCAGCAGTTGCAATAAATCAAGATACATAGAAAAAGCACAAGCATTTGTTTTCCTGGATTTCGTTCAGCTTATAAAGACATATTCCGAAACTTATAGATATAAGATTTTGATATTATTATATCAGTATGTCCTGTATATAGAATTATTCACTTAACGTATCGGGATCAGCTTATACTATAGTGATGGAATTCGAAGAATTTATTTTAAAATACAATAATTTCAAAGGGAAACCACTTATATTTTACCTAACATTTTAATATCACAAAAAGCTTGCATGCTTATAGGAGCCCTAAGTTGATATAGATAAACGATTTAGATGATTAAACAATAATTTAATCAATTTAACGATTACTAAGCCAGACGTAAATATATATCACCATTAAAAAAACGCCGATAACCCAATACAGTCAGCTTCTATTGATTATGTAATATCTAAAGAATAATAACTTTGAGTCATAGACACCGAAGCCCTTCTATCTTACAAGTACTCAAAGTAAAGTGTTGTAATAGAAATTGTTTTCGAGTGTAAATCAAATTAGGAAATGCCCACTCTACTCGAACCACTTTAGATACAAATGTTCATAAAAATCTTTCCTTTTTTTAAAAGGTTTTCAACTGAGATTGGCTATTAATATGAAATTATAACGTCTTAATTAATTACCTTCTTATATTAAAAATCAAAAGTCAACAAAAATACAAAGTTATCCCTTATCAATAGCTCGATTTTAATTAACCAACAATTTCGTTAATCCATTCCAGATGCTGGGTCACATCCACATAGCCATCGGGCTGTCCGGAACCACAACCGCTGACAAAGAAGGAAGCAATGCCCACAAGTTGGTTATTGTACACAGCCGGAGCTCCAGCATCGCCAGAACAGATTCCGGCAAAGTCCTCGGCAACTGGGGACAAGCAGAGCAGATCCTCCTGTTCCAGGAACAACTCTTTTTGGCAATCACTTGCACTCAGGCTCAATCTGTTGGCCACCTGAAGAGCATGACTAAGGGATCCCTCGATCTTGCTAGATCCCCAACCGGAAAATGAGATCTGAGATCCCGCTGGCGGTCTCTCTGTGGCCAAATCAATGGGCTGCGTATTAGCGTTCAGGACCACCGGGGTCTCCAGTTTCAACAAGGCCAAGTCATTGGATCCGGCTGCATCCGAACTGGAGTAGTTCTTGTGGATTATGATCTCGGACAGGGGCACCAGTTGACCACCAGTTAGACGTTGAATGCTGCCAACTCGAACATTAAAGGACCGAGCTGGGTAGCTAATTGAGAATGTTTTATAAATGTAGATTCGCTCTCAGTATTAATCTTCTGTGTAAGAACCATCTACCTTTGCTGTCCACCTCCCAAGCTAAGGCAATGAGCTGCGGTGAGGATCCAATTCTCGCTGACTAGACATCCTCCACACATATGGACGCCATTCCGCCGCAAGGAAATGCTGTGCGGTTGGGAGCCCACATCCGCCGGCAACCTACTTGATTGGGCTACGCCCAAGGTCACGATGACGAGAAGGAGGAGCAGGCCGAGCTGTGGATATGACTGAACCGGACTCATGACTTTTGGGATCTCAACTGAAAGGTGCTCCTGTCGGCCGTTGGGCCTTTATAGAGCACCCAGTTTACGACCATGATTTAAGCAATCTAATCGCCTTGTTTGCCACACCAATAAATCGTACTCCTTATCAACACACATTGGCCATCGATTAGATCGCCAAGTGGTGCTGACCATCGATCGGTGAGCTCTATTCCCATTCAGTTGCCAATCCATCGCCATGGCTGATCCACGCATTACTCTGGCCCTCGGTCTGTTAATCTTTGGCCTGATCCTCTCGACGGAGGCCTCGCCGCAAGGTCGCATTCTGGGCGGCGAGGATGCCGTCCAGGGCGAGTACCCCTGGACCGCATCTGTGCGGTACAACAAGGCCCACGTCTGCTCCGGTGCCATTATCAATCAGAGATACGTTCTGACCGCCGCCCACTGTGTGTCCAGCGTGAGCATCACTCCGTAAGTCATATCCTCACATACATAAAATCTTAAAAGCCTCAATATTTTAAATTATCTTCAGAGTGGATGCCAGTACTTTGGCGGTGCGAGTTGGAACCATTAACCAATATGCAGGCGGCACCATAGTGAATGTGGAAAGCGTCGTGATCCACCCATCATACGGAAACTTTTTGCACGACATTGCGATTCTAAAATTGTCGCAATCGCTGGAGTACAGCGATCGTATTGCAGCCATCACCCTGCCTTCCGACGAAGTGGAGGGCAGTGGCGAGACCAACACGGAGGATGTGGACGCAGAGTTGCCCAATGGAACTCCAGTCTATGTGTCCGGATGGGGTGAACTGTCCGATGGATCTGCATCCTACAAACTGCAGAAGGCTAACTTCAATACATTGAGTCGTTCCCTTTGCGAATGGCAAGCCGGATACGGATACGAGTCCGTGGTGTGCCTCTCCAGGGCCGAAAACGAGGGCATCTGCCGTGGTGATGCCGGAGCAGCTGTGATCGATGACGACAAGGTGCTCCGCGGATTGACCAGCTTCAATTTCGGACCCTGCGGCAGCAAGTATCCCGATGTGGCCACCCGCGTCTCCTACTATCTTGCCTGGATCGAAGCCAATACCGAGTAATCTTCTAAATTTCCCAAGGATTACCCCTTTATTTTTTTATACATTTTTTTCCTGTGCATAAAGTGTGTTTCCTTTACAAAAAAAAAAAGAAATTCTTTTCTTCAATTTTATGGTGGCAAACTATTGGCCATAACAAATTTAGTGCTTGCCATAAAGCTAAAAGCCGATAGAGTAACCTCAAATTGGCGCCGATCAAAGGTTCCTGAGTTCTCAAAAATAACCTTGAATACCAGTCGTGTTTATGGGATCTATCAGGGATTATCTAATATAATTTACAAGTAATAGGTTAAGATGACATTGGACTATTTCCAATTATGTGGTCATATATTAAGCAATGCAAAGAAAACTTAGATTAAGATCTAAGGAAAACCCCATATCGCGGCCTAGGAAACAAGGCCTACAACTTTTTGGGGAATTAGCCAAAAGCGATTAGGATCAAGCGTCAATGACTAAACGAAATCTTTATAATCCAGATTTGTTATCGCCAAAGCTGAAGATACCGATCTAGGGTAATTCCTGCGAAACACGATGAAGGAATGATTTCCTTTCGCTCTCTATGAAATTTCGAAATCTTTAATCGAACTAGAGTAGATTTGAAAGAACCCAGATAAGTTTGAGGTATTATATAACTAAAGGAATGTAAATCTATGCTTATTAATTTCTTGGATCAATTATTTTTATACATATAAATATTAGTTGGTTGAATAATAATTAAATCCGTATCAGCCATATTTTAATCTATGACGAAAAAGCCAGAAATTCCCCTTCCAAAAACCCGTGGCTTTATTGGACCTTTAGCGCCCATTTTCGAAGCTTTCCTGACTCACGGCTTACTCATCTTTATCTACCCTAGATGGTGTTGTCTTGTCATGGTCATTGGATCGCTTGGACTTCCCTCCATCTACTCGTGCAAATTTCTATTTATGTGCCAAGTGATCGGCGAAATAACAAGAATCAATAGTCTATAGCTGTATAAAACTGGCAATGGCCACGATAAGATTAGATTTACTCTGATGCCCAAGCCGAAGATAAGAAGTGGTCAACGGCAGCGACGCAGGGGCTGAGCTTGGTGGAGCAGTCCACTTAAATTGTCGCCGCTGGCATTGCGCATTTTCATTCGAACCGCCGTGGGCTGCTGAAGCACCCAACCAAAACCAAAAGAAGAAACTCACACAAAATGATGCAACAGAAATCCCTGATCTTGGGTCTAATGGGATTGACCCTGGTGGTCATGTGCCATGGCCATGGACGTATTTTGGGCGGCGATGAGGCTGACCCCACTGCCACGCCCTACGCCGCCTCTTTGCGCGTGGACAACGCCCACGTGTGCGGCGGAAACATTGTGCTCGCCGACAAGATCCTGACCACCGCCCACTGTCTGTACCGCAATGGAGTTCAGTGAGTATGATGGGGTTGTTCAACATGGCGGATGAGTTATATTACTACTCATTAAATATTACATCTCCAATTAATACCCTAATCCAAATTTAAATCTTTATCTCCCAAAAAGAATCGATGCCAGTCGCCTGTCGGTCCGTGTGGGCAGCACCAACCAATACGCTGGTGGTAAGATTGTGGCTGTAGAATCGGTGGTTGTCCATTCTGGTTACTATGAGCTAAAGAACAACCTGGCCATGCTCACGCTGAGCTCCCCATTGGTCTTCACCGATCGTATCGAGGCTATTGAAGTAGCCGCCAGTGGTGAGGATCTGCCCGCCCAGGGATCTGAGGTCAGTGTGGCCGGTTGGGGTTACACCACCGATGGCACATCATCCTATAAAATCCGCGAAATTCCGCTCACGGTGGCCGACGATGCCGTCTGCCAGGATGCCTATAGCGAGCACAACGAGGACAGCTTCTGCCTGGCCCATGAACTTAAAGAGGGCACCTGTCACGGAGATGGAGGCAGTGGTGCCGTTTACGCAGGCAAACTGATTGGACTGACCAACTTTGTGGTTGGTGCCTGTGGATCGCGCTATCCGGATGTCTTTGTTCGCCTCTCCAGCTACTATGACTGGATCCAGGAACAGATCGCCGCTTAGGCGACTTATATTCCTTAAAGACCATCTATACAATCCCCACCTAAAATAATTATTATTTCCCAAACTGAACGCTGCGTGTTTTTCATGGCTGTGACTCAATAAACCGATTTCGATAAGGATAAGGATCGACGATTGCCACTGGACACTGGTTAGCGTAATAATCAAAAACTAAACACCGCCGACTTACGTGTGAAATGCTTACTTATTTATGACCTCAATGGAACGACTTTTATGGCCCAGAACTCGAGATATCAATTTTCACGAGCCAGTGAAAATATCGGTTTCTTTTTTTGAGTATTTTAAGGTCAGCTTAAATAAAAATATATTTGCCTGATTCTTATCATTAAATTTAGGCATTTCAGCATCTTTATATCGAAGGTTACACAAGTATGAGTGTCTTGTTTTCCTCTTTTGCCGAACTTTGAAGGGCTTCAATTGCGAAAACAATTTGGGAAACGGAAAACAAACAAAATTATGTTAAAGCTATAGCGACATTCAATTTGAGAGTTGATGGAAACAAGGATTTAGGTTATATATACAAACAGGATGGACATTAATGGATTTTATTATCAACTGTAGAAATAGATAGACATTTCATCTCTCTATTTTGTGTCGATATTTAACTATAACTTTGCCAAAACAAGGCACACAGCATAAAGAAAGACTGTTTTGTGCACCCTATGACCAACACTTACTACCCATATTACTATCTGGTGGATTTTCTAAAATTAATTAATTTTTGGCCTAATTCTGCATTTCTAATAACGTAATCAATTTTTAGAAAAAATTGACAAATTTAAGATTTTCAGGTGTGAATGCAGTTTTGTTGGTAATTTAGTAACGAGTTCAACGAGGTATAGCATTCCAGATTCGGTCCACTATTGGCTTAGTTAATGTCATAATACTGTCATTTAAAGGGGAAGGAAAAACCAAAATTCGCATTTTCGATAAGGGCTAACATCGTCTTTTTTGAGAAAAATTAGCAAAATTTAAGATTTTTAGCTGTGAATAAAATTTTGTTAGAAATTTAATAACGAATCCAACAAGGCATGGCATTCCATATTCCTACATTTTTTGACTCTATAATGGTAAAATTACGGGTTTTCTTGATTACGATTTTTAACATTAAATTGATTTCTAACCTCTTAAATTAATCATATTCGTATTTCCGGGAATGTTTGCTACATTTGGGGACTTCCCACCCTTCCCATCGAAGGCTATACACCCTGTGTAATTAGAGGGGCTTCATTTGCAAAAAAAAAAGAACGAAACTCAGCTAAATTAGGTTATTGTCTGATAGTGACATTGACTTTGACATTTTAAGGAACTAATGATGATGAGCGCCTTGATTTCTGGTCGTATATATAGCCAGAGAAATCTTGTAGGAAGTACGACTTTTCAGAAAGCTAAAACATGTTACCCTTTTGGACTTTCCTGGTGCTGCTTTGTGCCTCCGGAGTCCTCGGACAGACGCATACCAAAAGCAAAAACGACTCCGATGTAGAGCCCCGAATCGTGGGTGGAACTCGCGCGAAGGAGGGTCAATTTCCCCACCAGGTTTCCCTACGCCGTCGTGGAAGTCATACTTGCGGTGCATCTATCATATCAAACAACTATGTCGTCACCGCCGCTCATTGCGTGAAGCAAGGAAATAATGTGTAAGTATTTTATCCTAAAGCAGATTATTAAATTAAATTAATTTTTCCATTTTAGAGCCCCGGCTAACCAGCTTTCGATCCAGGCAGGAAGTCTTCTCCTTTCAAGCGGAGGAGTAAATGTTCCGGTGGCCACTGTTACCGTCCATCCGGATTATAAAGGCAATGGCTACGACGTGGCCGTTCTCCGCCTGAAAAGCTCGCTTGATTTTAACTCCAAAATCGCCGCCATTCAACTAGCCACCGATGATCCACCCACTGATGCCACAGTTGATATCTCCGGATGGGGAGCCATAGCCCAGAAGGGACCAATCTCCAACTCCCTGCTGTACGTGCAGGTGAAGGCATTGTCTCGGGAGACCTGCAAGAGAAGGTATCTCCAACAGCTGCCCGAGACCACGATGTGCCTGATGCACCCTAAGAACAAGGGAGCTTGTTACGGGGACTCTGGCGGTCCAGCCACCTACGAGGGCAAGCTGGTCGGCTTGGCCAGTTTCGTAATCGGTGCCTGTGGACGAGATGCTCCTGATGGCTACGAGAGGGTCTCCAAACTTAGGACTTGGATCAGGGAGAAGGCTAGCTTGTAATTCCCAAAATGGGTTTTCCAATTCCAATAATTGGTATTTATTCTTTAATCAAATTATTTTAAAACAAAATGATTACCAAATTTAGTGATTGTTTTGCATAAAAGTACCTATTATTGTATATATTCCATCTATATTGTTTACGGTTCAAATTAATATTTGAAACGTGTTGAAATACTATATTTTATCAAGCACGTAATATATATATGGAATAAAAAGGCAGCACAGAAAGAATGATCTATTTTATTTATAGAATTCTTGAAAGAGTTCATTGAAGAACATATATTGCCCACATTTGTAACCAAGTTGAGATGACATTTACGTGGGACTAGAATAAATAAGAGAAATCGAGATCATATAGAAGGTAGTTGACATAATGATATGGTTCAGTTAATGTTCCCTGTGAGGAAGTCACTCATCCTCCCTGTGCGTTTTTTTTTTATTTTTGGGTCATCTCTACATGACTCATTTGCGAGCCAACGGATTGTGACCGCTTTTTAGAACCCGCTTGGTGGCTTCTCTTTCTAACCGCTTAGCAATTTATCAGAGCGCAACTTTTCCCCGCTTTTCCCCCGCTGGCCAGTGAAAGTGAAAATGAAAAGCGACTCCAAAATCCGAAACAGCTCGCCTAACTCTTTCTATTATTGCTCGGTAATTTTCCGCTTTTTTTCGCTTTTCAGTTTTTCAGTTTTCTTTCAGCGTTTAATGACTTTGTTTTGCTTTTCATTTAACTGGTCTCGCACTTTTTATTTATCTTTCAGTTTCGAGAGTTTCAATTTTCCAGCGCTCTCTTTTGGGCGCAATTATCGGATCGCTGGGGATCGTGGCGTGCCTCGATGGTTTTTTTTCTGTGATTTTCTTGCCCCACCTCTCGTCGTAAACTGGCACGTTTCTTCAGTTTATCCACCCAGCTGGCTGTCAATCTCGTCAATCTGTCAGTCTAGAGTGCTGCTCGAAATGCAATTCACGGATCAAGTCATCGAACCTTTTAAAGTTGAAGAACTCAATGAGCTACGATCTTGGCGGTGATTCATGAACTTAGCTGGGCTTACAAATACCTCAATATTTGAAGCTCTTTGACGGTAACTTTGTTAGGAATTTCAGTTGACAGTTCGTTATCAAATTGCCACTTCATTTCCAATTTCCAATTACAATAATTTTCCAGAGACACCGAGTTTCATCTAAACTATAACTTGTTTGCAAATCATAAATCAACTGTTTACCAACCAATCACACATTTAACTGCTTCGCACTTAAAATTGTTATTACACAGAGGGAAAAGCATAATAATTATGGGTTTCTTAAACAAACAGTAACCATAAAAGCAACAATACTTAAAAAAATACTAATAAATACAAATTAAACTGAACTGCATTGATATTTTTGAAACCTCTAATTCCCTAATGAACATAATTCAAGTGTTAAATATATAATTTTGTTCAGTGTGGTTGAAACCTGATAAGAAATCGCAGCATTTATTATCTCCTCCACCCAATTCGATTGCCTCAATTTCACCCGGTCCATGGCTGTGCCGGTTCCAAGAAGCCACCAACTTCACATTACAAACTTGCACTGGCAAGTTCCACATCCACATGGCACTGTCACTGTCAACTGAAATTCAAAAGTCGAGACATGTCGCGGCAAACAAATTTCTTCTTATTTTGGGCTTCAATTTTGATTAGCATGGAAAGTCAGCGGGCGAGCGAGTGTAAGTGGCTTTTAATGGTCAGAGCAATGCCAAAGCCGATCGGCGGGTTAATGGTAACGGGTTTGCCCGAATCCGGGCCCGGAGAAAGACTGGAGTCACTTTGGAGACTCTAAAGACATTGAGACTGAAGACTGTCGTTTACGGTGTGGGGTGTGCGGAGTGCTGAGCACTGAAGCAGGTCAGTTAACCCACTAACCTTGTTAGCTGAAAGTGGGCAGCCACTGGCTAAAGCGCTCCACCACTGTCAAGTTCAATGCTAAAAGCCTGCCAAAAGGGGAAGCACACCCACCGACAAAATAGTAGTCATCATTGACAAAATTTATATTTCAAAGGCAAAACAGTAAAAAA
The DNA here is from genome assembly GCF_018153835.1 of Drosophila eugracilis. NCBI lineage: Eukaryota > Metazoa > Arthropoda > Insecta > Diptera > Drosophilidae > Drosophila > Drosophila eugracilis. Next base: position 38,438 of record NW_024573048.1, read on the forward strand.
GGCATGGTTTAAAAAGATTTAAAAATGTTTTAAAAGAGAGTAAACCTTTACTTAAGCTCTGTAATATCCCCTTTTGGGATTTTGTCCATGATTATCGTCATGGCCCATGCTGTCCAAAGAGGAGTCAGAGGACAAAGGGCTTGGCGGGGCTTGAATAGCCTTCCAAGGAGACGACATGCGCACTGGGTTAGTGAGCCATTTGCTGGGATACTGGGGATATGGGGTGTTTATATAACAACAATGCGAGTGCAGCCCAGCCGACATTCGCCTGCAATGTGACCTTCACCTTGGCAGTGGCAGCAAGGCCGCTCCTGCACCACCCACCCATCTAGCCACCCAAGGCCTAACCTTGATCTTAAACTTTCCCACGAATAACAGACCAGTATAGTATTCACCTGATTTCTTGCTTCTGGATTTCCTGTTTCTTTTCAACAGCAATTTCTATTATTCTTGCAGCTGTCGTTGTCGTTGTTGCTGTTGTTGTTGTTCTTCGCACCTTTTTTTCTGCAATGGGAAATTTGCATAAAATATTCAATCAACTTTCATTGTTCCAAGCGGCTGACGTTGCCGGGCTTCAATTTCACACAAAAAAAAAAATAACAAACAAACAGAAAGTAAAACAAATTCTCTTTAGTTTCTCTTTATGCCTACGCGATTGCCCAAATTAGCACTAGTCAAATATATTTAAAGGGCGAAATAAAAAACAAAACTCGCACTGTGTTGACTTATTAAAAGAAGCTGTACGCGGTCAAATGGATTCTTTTTGGGTGCTTACACTTTCCCAGTCCAAAACCGAAAAAGACAAAAACCAGAATCAACTCGTGAAGAGAGCAAGTTTTCAAAACGCGTCCGATTGCCAGCACCGTTAAAGTTCGACTAAGTTTGTGGCGCGTTGTGCGTGTGCGATGGAGGCCAGAAGCCCAGAAACCAAGCTGTCAATGTAACGACCTCCATTCAACTGGTACAGGCTATTGGACCAAAAAAAATCCTTTGAAATATCAAAAACAACATCATTTATAATATTAAAATGATTCTTATACATTTTTTATGTTTATGTTTTTATGTTTTTGGAAAAAACAGTTAAAGTGGTTGTTTTCACGGATGCTTACTTTTGTCAGCAAGCAATGTTTAAGTGCCCGCTGCTGTTTTACAGCACTGAGCTCTTGGCAGCTGGTAAATCTTTATTTGTATATTGTTGTTGGTTATTACAATGAATTTTTTTTTTTAATAATTTTGGGGTAAAAGGCTTAATAATTTTAGCCGTTTTGATTCTATAATTTTCTACCTATTTCTAGCTTTCAAAGCGTTCAAAGTCTGATTATGATCTGAATAAGAAAATTCATCATTCAAAAACTTTTTAAACACATATTTTATATTATAAATTAATTACTGTTATGAAATATGATATGAAATATTTTAACCTTAGAGTAGGCACCAACTTTCTTCTTGACGCTTTCTTATTTTAAAAATAATATTAATATTATATTATGGTTTTTTGAAAAATACCATTACTTACTTGTTTTGCGCTCTCATATACAAAGTCTGGATTTTTTAGTGTAATTTCGCTTGCAGTGCCAGGTAACACTGTATTGGGTGGTTGTTGTTGCGATCCGAACAGACGTTTTTCTGTTCGCGAGAAATAAACAACGCGCGCTACGCCGTTTTCGATTAAGAAATTCACCAGAATATATATATTACCGGGAATATATCTTTTCTGTTTGTGTTAAAAAATATCCCTTTCGTGCTTTGAAATAGTATTTCACTTAAACTGTTATTATCACCGATTGGTAACACTTTTCGCGCGAAAACAGAAAAACTAAAACAACGGAAATAGTTAATAACAAAGTGCGTGAGCTTTTTTTCATTATTATTTTTTTGTGAGTGTAAGTGCTGTGACAAGCTTCTATTTGTGCATCTCGCTTGTATTTGTGATTGTGTAGGTCAAGGTGACGCAGCTGCACCGTTAGTTTTCCACCCATTGAATATGCAGTTTTCAATTGCGAATGCATCTTATATGCATATATATGTACATATGTACATATGTACATTGCAGAAACCCTAAAAAGTCAATATTGCAGTAAACCTCCTCTTTTTCGCACTGCCTCCCTCCCGCTCGCACCTTTTAGTATGAGATAAGCACTAGATAAGCGAGTGTGTGCGTAAATTACTGTTAAGCTTAACCCTTAGTCTGTAAAGTATGCAAGTTAGCAATATCACAAAAACATAATATTAAATATTTGAAAAGATAAATATTTATTGCTTCAACTGCAACTTCCAACTAGGTATAGCAGGGACAACTTACCACACGCAACAATTTAAATAAATAAAACTGATTTAACTGATCACAGCTTCCATTAAAGTAATTAAATCTAACTCTCTGGTAAGAATTAATAATGAAAAATTAATGTGGCAGCAGTAGCAACTAGCAACTTGCAACAACAAAAGATTGTGCAACCTGCAACGTATAACACAGGCGGCAAAACGGCGTTTCTACCGCAACGTCGCCTCTTCGGCGGCGGCAATGTGTCCTCTTCGACGACCATGAAGCACCAGCCGCCGCCTCCACCGCTTCCCCTCAGCCAACCACCCTTGATGGGCGGCGGTACAGCCGCTGGAGGCGTGGCCAATGCCATCAGCAGCCTCAACGGCATTAGTAATGTTAACAACAATAACAACAGCAACAACGGCATCGAGGCAGCTAAATGCCGACCTCCCATTTACCCCAAACGTAAGTAGAACCCCTTCCAAGGGTGCAAAATATGAACTTTTTTAAAAAGGGGTTGAACGGGTTATTTTCTAAGGGTTCTAAATATTTTTAGTCAATATGTGCATATGTATGTATTTTAATTCTTAAAATTTAACTATTTTTAGAAGTTTTTATTAAACTTGAAAACAGTGAGAGCTTAGGCTAATCACTTTGAAAATTGTTATCTTTTCTACTAAAAAGTTGAGTCAAATAAAACAAAATGAAAAAACTGAACAAATCATTCCATTTATTTCTGAGTTAAAGTCTTTAATAAGAATTATCAGTTACATTATTTTCGCAGGCGCTATCAATGAAGCATTATTAAATAACTCACCAAGATATTTATATATATGTTATCGGAAAAGTAAATAGCATAAAAATACCTCACAAGATAAAGATTTAATCAATTTACAAGTTAATTACAATGAATGTGCCAAAGACAGCAAGTTAAACTGAATAGTAAATTACTTTGAAAAATGTAATACTTACTTATTTTATATTAAGTGCACAATTTTAATTTAAGTGTATGTTTTCTGCAGGCCAATTGCCCTCAGCTGGATCGATCTTATCTGGTATTTGCGATCAGGGATCTCGATTGGCTTCCCCATTACGTGGCGCACTCCGCTGCTTTCCGCCGACAAGAAAATTGGCTGGCCAGGCCAACTATTTTTCCGATGCCTTTGGAAAGTCGACGGCGGCTTCCTTTCCTTTTTTGCCCACTTCGTTTTGTTTTGGCTTCGCTTTCGCCTTGGCTGTATTTTTTTTTTTTTGATTTTGGATTTGGAAGTTGGTATTATTGTTGTTGCCACTGCCGTTTTTGGTAGGCGTAGACTTTGTTTTTATTTTTTTTTCGTTACCCTATGTTTTCTACTTTTTTCTTTGTTGGTTTTGTGTAGTTTTGCAGTTGGCCGCACCCATAACCCAATCCCCATCCCAATTCCAATTGCAGATCGCTGTGGGCCTTGGGTCTGCCTTTTGGTCTTGGCCATTTGGCATTGGCCTTAACTTGATAACTTGGTGGCGGCAACGTGACCGCAGCTAACGGGTCTTCTAGTTGACATGTCGTTAGTACCCGTTGAGCATTTGTGTCGCCCCGATATCGGCGGAATGCCTTAACTCTGAACGAACTACCATTTCAATATATGATTATACATCGTACAACACAGCTAGAAAATTGCCTTCCCAGGCCCTTTTAATGCTTTAACTTAAGATATTCAGGAATGAATCATTAATACTTACTATTTTTCTATTGCTCATCTTTATAAAAAAAAAAACAATCACAATAACAGAATATTCATATGCATTTTATGAATTTGATTAAAATTTTAAATTTAATATGGTAAAAAATCATTTTTCTCTGCTATTATTATTAATGTGTAGTCATTGGCAATCCCATGTTTACATACAGTCATCATAGAACTCGAATCGAACGAGATAAGATAAACTACATTTAGCATGGGCTAATGGTGTTTATAAATATTGTACTGAGCTCACTTTAAATGTTAGCTGGTTTTACGGTATATGCTCGTAAATTGTAATAGATATATTTTATAACAATTGGTGGTAAAATGTTTTATTAGATATGAGTATCAGAAATCCGTTTATGGGTATTTGCTGTATTTATAGCAAGTCTTACCGAAATGGCGTTCAAATATTTTAGGGATCGAGAAAAAAATCAACCTCATTGATTGTCTAAGTTTAGTCGTCCATTTCCATTGTGCCTTTCCTTTTACATTTACTTCCAAGTTGCATTTACCATTTTCCGTTTTATTATTTTAAAGCTTTCATTCGCTAGTTCCAATTAAAAATGCTGCAGTTTAGCGTTTAAAAACTCATTAAGAGCCAACTTCATTGTTATGTGTATATGAATACACATGTTCTACCGCTGTCTCCTCCTCGGCTATTGTGGTCGTCGTTCCCTTTTCTTCGATGTCTACTATATGTTTTCCATGCATTGTTCAAATGCGAGGGCGTTTAGATGCACTTCTACAGCAGCGGGCAAAATAGAAGGTTGAATATTTCTGGTTATTTTATACTTCAGTATATGCAGAGATATATTTACCCATCTATATTTCTTTCGTGTTAAGTTGATTATAACGATTATAATAACCACTAGACATGGTTTTGAAATAGTCATCTCTATTTTGCTTTCCTCATCTGTACATATTGCACAGTGGGAGTGGAATTTTCATGGCAATTAGGGAAATCAGTGCATAAAGCTGTCAAATGCCCGGTTCTCCAAAAAGGGGTTAAGTGACGGGAGGATGGAGTTGCAATGGCACAGATTTTTATGTTTTTCGGCTATACACGTAAATATATTATAAATAGAATGCGTAAAGCAAGCACAGGGAGCATTTCGGCGAGAATAAACCAAGAAATTGTGGGATGTCACAGCCGGGACAGATCCATTTCAAAGATCAAAGTTTCAGACTGACACCGACATTCCATTAACAACTGCGGGTGAAATAATAGATTATACGTATAATCGAAGAATTCTTGTTTAGTCTCTCGAAGTGAGACGTAAAAAATTCTTAAAATGTTAGTGGGATTATTAGTTCTCTGGTGAAATCTGAAGTGTTAGTACTTTGACCTAATCTGTGTATCAAAAGATGTTTCTTTTCTTCATTTAAAGACCAGAATTTACCAAGCAAATGTGTGGCATTCGGTTCGAGTTCTTCAAAGATAAACATTTTTCTGTCTGGAAACTGGAGAATTTCAAAATCGAATCGCAGGGAAAATCGATCGGATTGAAAATAGTTCTCTGAATGCGAGAAATTCCCTTGAAAGGTGTCGGCGGAGAGGTCGGGGAAATGGGAGGCGGTAAACCTGGGCAGCTACTTCAAATGCCGTCAATTGTTTTGAAAGTTTTCAGCATGCCAAGAACGAAGATGCAGCTATTTATGGAACATTGCAACAAGGCACCAACGAATGCCCTTGGATGTGTGGACAGCAGTACAGTGAAGCCTGACCAAATGACATTTTGGAGTTGAGCACACCTTAGTATAAGAATATTTATAATACTCATAAAGTTTAGAATATTAATAGATAGAGGGCTCTTAGAGTAGTTTTGTATCTTTTTTGTTTCCATAGGTTATTAAATTGTAAAAAAATATTAACAAATGAAGGACCCATTTTATCTGTTTTTAGTTATATTTAAGCAAATTCCGCTATAGCTCCTGTCCCTTTGGCTTTTGTTTACTTAACCAAATGCCTTTGAGACTGAGGCCTAAAATGAATCCGACTGGGCTGGACCGGGCTGGAAAAAGCTGAAACCCAATGCCGATGTACGTTCAATGGCTGCATCGAGAGTCACTTCAAGTCCCCCCAAAATACCCCCGAAGAGCCAGCCTCCTCCTCTCCATGTTCCTATTTCTCAGTCTGGGCACTCGTGCGTTCAACAAGCCACTCGAACTCGCCGCCAAGAAGAGGAACAAGATGCGTATAGCTTCAAGAAAATATAACAAGATTGAAGGGTTAGCCGGGGGAACCGAAATTGCCAATACTCTAGGATAATTCCTAGCTATATAAGGAGCTAAATCAAAAATCTGGAAAAGCATACAAATATGTTTAAAAACATCGTTATAAGGATTATGTATACAAATTATTTATATTTTCTATTATTGAGTCCTAAGCCTTAACAAAGCTAACAATAGCCTTTCTATAAGGGTATAATGCTGAACTGAAGAACATAAAAAGTGAGCTGCATTCTGCTGCAGAACTCGAATTGAACTTAATTGAAATGAAATTGAGATGGGTGAAAAGAAAAACGAGGAGGAAAATGCATGGCAAGGCAAGACGGATGAGTGAGCGACCGAGATTGAAATTGATGTGTCGCCAAGTGTTAAATGGTCTGTCATAATGCCGACCGAGATCGTGTGTCGGAGAGCAAAGGAAAATCATTTCCCAGGCCATTTGCCAGCGATTCCGATCAAAACGATAAATGCTCAAGTGTTTGACACCCAACAACCTATCTAATAATTCTTTTGGATATCATTTCTCCCCTCGCTCGGCAATTGATGGAAATTACAAAAATACACCAGACAAAATTCCCATTAATTCAAAAGTGAATAGATTTTGGTTGTTTTGACATTGCTTATAAATAATTATGAATTGGATTTACTTCTACTTCATTTTGGTTTCTATAGTTATATAAATTTTTAGAATACATTTTTTGCAAAAACGTCATTCTAATTTTGAAGACATTAAACAGACATTGCAGTTGAAAAAGTAAGATATTTTTCTATATGTTGGACATATAGTGACAGACATCCAACCGACCCAGCCATAATGACGATGACAGCGACAAGTCTAGTCAATGAACCACATCCAAGCGGGGTAAGACTGACGGGGAAATCGGTGGAGAAAAAGATGAAAACTGCAACGCCCACAGAAAAGCTCTTTGGGATAAACAAACGACAATAAGCAGCGGCGATAAATATCTTCAGACACAGTGAAAAAAAAAAAGCTGGACAGAGGGGTGTGGAGCGAACTATCAGATTTATAGAATTGAGAGCTCAGATTTTGTCAGCCGTCTTGGTGTGGGTGGAAAATTGAAAATGGAAAATGATGAGGGAGATGGAGTGTTTTTTATACTATATATAGAATGGGTACTGCAGTGGGCGTTTTCACATCTCAATTGATGAAATTGATAAAGCAGGTGGAGGAGGATAGCACAGTTGAAAGAACTCTTCATTATTTTCTAATTTAACCTCCATTTTACATAAAAGAGAATAATGTGTGTGTTTCTAGCTTATTGAATATTTTTTATATTAGTTTTACATATTACATTATACCTTTTATTAGTACTTCGGTTTTCTCTCGGTGCACTTGGCATCTCATCCTTTTAGAACTGGCATACCCCTTGTTTATACAAGCCCATCTTTCAGTCGGGCCAAGTCATTGCGCTCATTAGCCTTCCTTGTGGTCTGGGCCCGATTTCGCACATTTATCCGACAGATGGAGATATGCAGAAGATATGGCCACACAAACAGCGATCTGGCGAGATAACTGTATCTGGGCCCCCAATAAGCCTCAAACAAATATCTTGGCCCATCGCGATAATGTGAAGCAGCAAGTTCATTCAATGTTTGCACGCGATTCGCAATAATTTCACAAAGTTTACACAAAATATATTTTAAATATACATTTTTTCTCTGTTTTGCTTGCGTGTCGGGGCAGTTTTACACTCTTTGAGTTTCTTAGATAAATATGTTTTAGTACATAAATGAAGAAAGTATTTCCTAAAAAAAAAACAATTATCAATTGAATCGTCCAAAAAAGTTGTGCTCTAAATCATGTTCCCTTTGCTCTGAATCATTGTGATTTTCCTTACACAGTGTAAAGCTATCTTAAGGATTATTCGCTCGTTGAGGGGTTGCACTTGAGCTGCATTGTGTCACTCTGCAGGAAGCACCGCATTCCAAATCCCCTTGGCCTTGCCAGTTGAGCGCTTTCAAACTCGATTAAATGCGAAACGTGAGCGGGAACAATAAGCTGCCTGTCTCCCCGCCGACACCCTTAGGAACTCAATAGGGTGGCTGGTTCACCGATCAGTGGGGGTGGGCCCTCCAACCAGTGCTACCGTATCTAAGGAAATTGGGATGGGTATTATACAAACTACCCTGAATAGTTGGTTTGTAAAGTAAATTAGGGCCAGAATTGAATTTATAGCTAGGTAAAGTTCTATTTTCAAATTTGATACCGAAAACGTGCAACATTTTTGAACAAAATAGGTTTTCGAAGTAATGAGATTATCTGGCAACACCCCGTAGAACAACCGTTATTCCGCCACTTTTGACCAAAAAGTACCGTAACATATGGCCCACTTTTTTTCCGGGCTTCCGCTAGTTAGAGCCATGTCTTTGGGCGCAGGCGCCGAGAGAACACGGATAGAGGGTGATAGTACGGTGGAAAGTTGCATTTCGGTGTTGCCACTTCACGTTACATCCTTGCAAAAGGACAGTACGGGGTGGTGCGAAGGGGGGCGTGGTGGTATTAGGGCGGGAGGAAGAGAGAGAGAGAGAGAGCACATACAAGAGCCCATTAATTTTGGATGGTTTTAGGGCAGTTTCCTCGCCAGTTGCAGCTCCACCACAATACAATAAAGTGTTCATCAAACTCGGGGATTTATTTTTTCAATGACCAAACAAATAACAAACAACTACACACACTCAAAACAACAAAAAAGTCACAAAACGAAGAAAAATTAAGGGCCAAGCAAGCAAACAATCCAACTATGTGGCAAATTTGCTGATAACCAGGAAAATACACAGTGAAAACCCGGAAGGCAGAAAAAGTGTCGAGGCTTTTAGCCAATTACGTTATAAGTAGGCGTTCCGTATACACACGAAACTCGGCGGGAAGGGAGGTGTAGAAGAGGAGGCAGGAGTTACGAGGACCAGAGACACCCAGGAGGCAGGAACATGTGTAAGGAACAATCGCAGCTTTGCAGTATGGGATGATTGGGTTGGGATTGTGAACACCTTTCACTTCTGGTTTACTTTTGTCACTCCTTGACTCGACACCATTTCATTTGCCTAATGAGACGGCGATGAAGTCGCTCAAGAACCGAGGATTCAAGACCCAAGTGCAAGGTCCTTTAGTCGATTAGCCCGTTTTGTTTCCTCACTCCTCATTTCACACACAGAAAAAAGAATTGAGTTAAGGGATTGTCACTGACTTACATGTGTATGTAACAAGCACTGCAAGTACATCCTCTTCATCAACCTTTAAAGTCTTGTATTCTTGAAAAGGATTCATATGCTAAACATTAATAAGATTTTAAAATCTATCAATTTATCTTAATTATTGATTTAAATTAAAGAATTAGAACTTTGTAGGAATAAATATAAAATAAAAACTGGTAGCACATCGACTAAAAGCTCACTTTTTATTCTACCCTTGCAGCTAAAACGCCCTCGTTCGACAAGGATCGTGATTATATAGGATTCGCCACCCTTCCAGAGCAAGTGCACCGGAAGTCGGTGAAGCGGGGCTTCGAGTTCACTTTGATGGTGGTCGGTGAGTCCGGGCTAGGCAAGTCCACCCTGATCAACAGCCTTTTCCTGGGAGATCTCTACAAGAACCGGCAAATGCCCAATGTGGAGGAACGCATCGAGAAAACGACTAAGGTGGAAAAGAAGACAATGGATATCGAAGAGCGGGGCGTTCGACTCCGGCTGACAGTGGTGGATACCCCGGGATTCGGTGATGCCATCAATTGCGAAGACAGCTGGCGGGTGTGCACCCAGTATATTGATGAGCAGTTCCGCCAATACTTCACCGACGAGAGCGGGCTCAATCGGCGAAACATCCAGGATAACCGGGTACACTGCTGCCTCTATTTCGTCCCACCATGGGGCCACAGGTGAGTCTAACTAAAATGAAAATAACACTATAAAATATAAGTATAAACTGTAAATCTGAATCCTTTCAGCTTACGACAGATGGACCTTGACTTGATCCGGCGGCTGCACCGCAAAGTAAATATTGTGCTGGTCATCGGCAAGGCCGACTGTCTCAACAAACAGGAGGTGCGCAAGCTGAAGGAGCGCATTCTGCAGGACTTGGAGGACAATCACATCCAGCTGTACCAGTTTCCCGAGTGCGATTCCGACGAGGATGATGATTTCAAGCAGCAGGATCGCGAGCTGAAGGCCTCCATCCCATTCGCCGTTGTTGGCAGCAATACCATTTTGGAGGTGGCCGGCAAGAAGGTCAGGGGTCGCCAGTATCCGTGGGGCGTGGTCAATGTGGAGGACCCAGAACACAGTGACTTCATTAAGCTGCGCACCTTCTTGATATCCACGCACATGCAGGATCTCAAGGATACCACGCAGGTGGGTGTTAAATAACTTTTAAATTCACCTCTGACTACTACTAATTTGTATACGTTTTTTAATTTTGTAGGACGTGCACTACGAAAACTTCCGGGCACAATGCATCTCGCAGATTTCGCAGCATGCGCTTCGTGAGCGCGGCAAATTGAAGAGGGATTCGATTAGCTCAACTAATGGATTTGACGCAGCCATCTCGGAGACGGATAGGCTGCTCCTGCAGAAGGACGAGGAGATACGGAGGATGCAGGACATGCTCACCCAGATGCAGGAGAAGCTCAAGCAAACCCATATGATGGAAATGAAGAAGAACGACAGCGTGATCGACGTCTAGGGAACGAAAACGGGAACGTGTTCAATTTTGCACCGCGATTTATGCATCTACCTAATATATAGGACCTATATAGGTGACCCAGAGACACCCTGGAGCAGCTGCAACCAAATCAACTTTGTTCATAAGCTAGCACAGACTTTTTAAAGCAAAAACCATTGGATCCAAAAAAAATATGAAAATTAAGACAACGACTCCCCGAAGCACAAAGAAATCCAAACGAGCAAAAATTTCTGACAGACATCACAGCCTTTTTCAATTTTGTAGCCTAAAGTAACGATTTCTTTTAGGACTAACGATTTAATGGAACACACTCTATATTGAGAAATTAGCTATTTGATCGATTACGAGTACGATATTATACCAAAGTTTAAGGAGTTTCAAAAACTTAACGCAAGTAAATTGTTAATGGAAAAGATCAAGAAACCACAGAGGCACATAGAAAGACATAAATGGACCCCCTAAAAATGGTTTAATTTATTTTAAATGAAATGATTATCAATTTTTTTTTATTCGGTTGTATTTTTTAGTTTTTGGAGAGCAAATCGTTTAGAAATGAAGTTTGCTTTAATTATGTGTAAAGAACTTATACCATTTATATTGTAAGAATATATCAGATCGGAATATATATATATGTATGTATATTCATATACTTTTATATAGGTATATATATATATATTAATAAATATATACATTCATATACTTATATATATATGTATATATATTTATATATATATATCTATGTGTGTAGGACAAACCGCTGGAGGTTTTGGCACTGAATTTCCATGAATCGACTTTCAGCAAGTTCCAATTATTTATGCTAATTACGTATTATCAGATATATCTATGAACAAAACCTATTTTGTTGAAACGAATTGTTAATGAATTTATTTTAAATTAATCGATTAAGCCTTCACGCAACAACCATAATATTTAAATGAAATTATAGTCGAAAAATTATATATAAACATAGCGATTGCTAAAAATCGATTTCAAATAAAGATAAAAACAACTTAAGTGGTGCATTTACAATCATGCTAGACTCAAAACATTATTCTTTAATGGAAAGTTTAAAACTTTTGGGACACTTGTATTCAGGGCCATCAGTTTTTTTTTAAGTTTAAAATGATGTTATCGATATATCAACATTTCATCTTAATAACGATAGGATTTACTATACATATCGATAAGACGCGGATCAGTAGAGACACATTTAGATTGCTTATATTTTGATTCTAGAGAATGGATTTGGATTTATCACGGGATGCTATGATAGAACAGCTCAAAAAGGTTTCTAATTTTATTTAAGGAACGGACTTGAATTAATATATAATGTTTCAGAGGGGGATACACTTGTCCGATGTGGAGAGTATGTCGATAGAGCAGTTAGAGGATATATACCGGAAGTTTGTGATACCCAAACCAAGAAGGGAGCGGGAACACCGCGATCGATCCAAACCCATTCCCATGGAAATGGAGCAGTTGGCGCAGCGCATCAAATCTGTAGCTATGGTGGGTCAAAAACGACCACTGCTGGATAGCCCGAACGACGACAGTCCCAAGCAAATCAAGATGGACCTCCGTTGACCTGTGACAGGAGGCGATAAGCTTATGGGGGCTACAATGCAGTGCCCCCAATCAGTAGGCAAACGAACGTTCGTCGAGATGCACCTGCTCCTCATCCTTCTTTACTGTGTTCCACTGGTTGTGGGCGATATTTTGCCACTGCAACCAGATTTGGAGAACATTCAGGTTACTTTGTTTATTAAGAATATTTCGTCATATGGTATTATTGGATCGACCTTTATATAGGTCCCCCATAAAATAATAGAGATCATGTTATGAGATATTGATTTTCTTACCATTTTAGTTGGCCATTCGGCGGAGTGCCAGTCGCGGAGACAAGCTTCAAGTATTCCAGAGCATTTGGGGGGCCATTCGTTCCGACTTTTCCACCGATACGGACAAGGTGAAGGGCCTGTATAGCCAATTAGGCATCTTCATCCGCGATGAAATGCAGTGCACCAGTGGGGAAACAGGTCGTTCCGCCTGCGAATTGCAGCAGGAGGTAAGGCGTCACTTGAGAAGCCTCATGGCCCAACGCTTGGCCAATCTTTTAAACGCCGAGGAGAACATCCAGACGTATGGCATGTACATAGCGGCCAGTGTTGAGCCCGCCTTAGTCAGAGATATCCTGGTGCATGCCATCGAGGATGTGTACTTCTATCGTCCACCGGATAAGCTGGTCCAGCAGTTGGAGCAAATTTATGCGGATCGTGATGAAGTTAGCTTCCGGATGATGATCGAGGCGCAATTAGTGCTCTTCTGGCGATATCAGGCCATGCAGGACAGTAGTGAAGGATTTCTCTTCAACATGGCGCATATGGTCAGCAAAATAAGGACCCATCACATGTACGCCAGCGTGGATTCAGGTCTGCAAAGGCGATTGGAGGTGCTTTTGAAGAGTTTGCCGCCTGTCCTGAGTTTGCTCTTTCATCCGCAAGGCTTCTGTTTGCTGAGTCGTTCCGATCGTGAGTACATATATACCACGATAACTGATGAGTGGAACTATGGGCTCAATGGCAGACAAGTATTCACTTGGCACGAGCAGAACTACACTGACTCCGCTGGACTAATACGAGCCTTTGTTCAGGAACAACACTCCTCTCCTGTCTTTACATTGCGCGGCGAGCTCTTTAAGTGGTACTTATTTGTGGATCCCACTGAGGGAAATCGATTGGGAGCCCTGAGATCCGGAAGTCCCAGTTCCTCGTCAAGTTTCTGGACAATTGCCTATGTAGAAGATGCTCTCATCTTCCGGCAGCGCGATCTCACACTGTGTGCCGCCGAAAAGTACGACAACGACCGCAGGCTGGTAAAGATGCTGCCTGGTCAAATGCACACACCTCCATCCGAGGCTTGTCAGTGGTTGCCGATCGATTGTGTTCCTCCAAAATGAGCGAGATGGATGTCGTGCAAACATATACATTTATAATTTTCAGACAAGATTTCTACCTTTACCCTTTAAAGTCAAGTTTAACTGAAATAAATTCAGGTGAGCATGTACACTAAATAATTTCGATTTATTCCTAAACAGTCACATAAAAATGGTTACAAATGAGAACAGTGTGCATCAGTCCATTGAAAAGATATAAATACAAAAAAAAAGGAACATAAGAAGAAAAAAAGGAAAAAGAATGAAATTCAAACATTTCAAAACGAATAAACCCATAACAAGGTGGAAAGATTGTTAACCGTATACGATACAAACACACTGCGATGGTCTGAACTTAGCCTAATGAGTTTTTGGTTTAGCTGGTGGGCTACTACTGCAACGGCTGGTCTGCCTCCTGTTCCAAAAATTCGTCCTCGCTTTCCTCGTTTTCCAAGTTGCGGGCGGCCACGCGATTGCGATGCTGGGAATTAGGTAATGGTATATTAACGCGGTGACGCGAACGGTTGAGCAGACGGCGACTTGCCGACGGACGATAGTACATGCTGCACTGCAAGAACTCCTCCGGATCCTCTTGCGGGGACGCCTCCAGCGATTCTTCAATGGCACGCGAATAATCCTCGATCTCCTCGTCATCCAGATGCGGTGCTCCATTGGCAAAGGAGGCGAAGCGCATGGGATTGCGCAAATTGCTCATCACGCTCCACTGTCTGCACTCCGGACTGTTGACGAATTTCCTTAGCTCCGATAGAGATTTCGATGTCTCGATGGCCGTCTGCTCTTGGTACTCTTCCTGGGTCAGCAATCGTCTTTTGGTCGGAAAACGGCGGCGGTACATCATCTTTGCATAATGCATCCATGATCGAGGAAAGTAATGGGCCAAAAAGGCCACCACCATTAGGAAGATTAGGGCGCTGGTGTGCCAGCTGCTGAAGTAAACCAGAACACCTCCCATTGCCTGCAGCACCCACATGATGATGTTCTGCGAGCGTGGATTCTTTGGCGGACCAATGCGATAGCAAATCTATTAGGATAATAAAACAGAGGAAAATGTGTAATCATGGGACACTCTTTAAGTACTATCAAATACACACCAAAAACGAAATCAGTCCGGTGACGACCAGGTACCACACCACATGATCGCGATAGGTGAGTAGTATTAGTCGCAGATTGTCCGCCAGTTGTTTGAGGACATAGAAACCAATGGTCCAGCCGCCGATTAGAACGCCATACATCATGGGACGACGCGGAAAGAGTTTGGCTGCCAAATAGATTACCACTAGCAAGGAGGCGCATATGCCGATAATGACCCCGGCCAAATAATAGAACACGCTATTCTTGGCCAGCCGCCGGGCGCTCCAGAAAGTCAAAAAGCCCAATGAGAACTGAACAAAACGCCAAAGATCCAATTGGATGGTGTTCAGGATAACACTATATGGTTGTCGGGATGAGATCCCAATGCATTGCTGGTCAAATGGTGATAGCTGGATACGTTGACGCTTCTGAGAGAAAAGGGTGATGCTAAACAGCGATCGTTGCTCGTTGTAGTGTTCCTGGACCTCATCCGGAGTCTTGCCACCATATTGGGCATAGTCTTCATTGTCGATCGCCAAAACGAACTCCACAGTCTCAAAAAGATTTAGAACTGAATAACGCTTGCCCGGATAGCAGTATGTTCGAAGGGTATTCGACCCGTATATGTTCTCCGTAACATTAATAAACGTGCCTGGCGTAAGGAATGCCGTGTCCGAGGAAACCGGATTTTTCGATGCACACATCGTGGCTATGGCCAGCAGACAGAGCCCTGTCCATTGCATTTTCATTGGATCTAAGAGCGGCGCAATTCAGCACTAAGTTCACTATGTTAAACCAATTAAACACTAACCTTTTAATTTATGTTTTGTTTATATTTGTTTTCCCTTTAATGAAACGCCGGCGATAACGATGAGAATGCAATGACACAATCGATATCTGACTTGTGAATAATCGTTATCCAAGTTCAGAACCTCTTATTGATTCCGTAGCAAAGTTCGCCACCATTGAGCTAAGCACAAGGGCATTTTTTAGGATGTCAAGCACAGCAAACTCCGTTTCAATAAGGCGGTGAATTCGGTTGTCGGTCTTTTGATTCGCTGGACGTGTTAATTGAGGGTCAATTTGCGAGTAAACATTGTTAAATGTTTAACCATATTGAAGCAGTGCGAAATTTGCCAACTCTGACAACGGTATCCCGAAACAAACACGAATAGCAAAAAGCGGCGCTTTAAAACCGAAACTAAAACGTGTTCACAACTACAAGTGCAGCAAAAAGCAGAGAGAGAGAGAGCTTGGAATTGATAATACACGAAATTGTAAGTTTTATAGTAATTGCAATGTGTGTACAAAGGATAAAGGTTGCTTAATTGAGTTATATAAGTTAAACTGAACTTAGGGATCCCAATTAATCATGAAAAAAAATCCAGTTTAAAGTCATTGTTATTGTTATTTTCAAAAGCTGGGAAACCGGTTCCCAATTAGAACCGAAATTTTACACACGTGCTTACGCTACACACATACACACGTATAGATACATTCGTTCACAGTCGCCTTTCTTCTTCTATCTACGCCGTTAGCCGCCGCGTAAACAAACCGTGAATAACAACAATAAATTGAGCCACTTGATAAGCACAGTCCATTCCCAATCAGAATCGTGTTGCGCGGGGGCGCAGCAACATGTTGCCAGACAGCATATATATGCATGATATTTGATTTGATTTTTATATACCAACAAAATGCCGGCAACTGCGTATGAGTTAGTGTGTGTAAAAAAACACATGTTGCTTTTGCGGCGTATTTGGTACCCTGGAATTGTAAAATCAATAAGTATATTCCTTGCTAACAAAATTTTATGGATTATATATAAAATATATAAAAAATATATTAAATGTATATACACCACAATATTTAATAATGTACATTAAGAACATAGGAAACTTAAATTTTTATTTATATTCAAGTTCTTAAAGTCAAGGGTATATTTTATGTATCAATTGATGGTTTTACGTCTATTGGTCTATCAATATCAGTTTTCAGGCAAATAACTCATTACTCAAACTCTTTGAAGTCTTCATATTATATGGTTATCAGATCTGCCTCTCCAGAAATATGATCTACTTTTGGTAATTAAGTTTTGTTTGTTGTTGTTGTTTATTAAAGACCGCTTTCACATGAAAGATGATAACGAACGGTTTGATAAACATTCAAATTCTTTCAAGATAAATATTTAATTATGTTATGTATCACAATTATCCTTCTATTGATGCCGAAAAATAGTTTTGCTGGTTGGTGACTCCTGTTCTAAAACACGATAACCCAATGATTTGTAATGTGGTTTACGTCTCCTCCTTAGAAATCAATCCAAGATGCCCCCTGCAAACTGTTACCTGGCGTTGGAGGACGGCACTGTGATGCCGGGCTACTCCTTTGGCCACGTACCATCGAAGAAATCGGAAGGCGTGGGAGGCGAGGTGGTATTCCAAACGGGCATGGTCGGCTACACGGAAGCGCTGACGGACCGTTCGTATAGTGGTCAGATCCTGGTGCTAACGTATCCACTGATTGGCAATTATGGTGTGCCGGCTCCAGATGAGGATGAGCATGGATTGCCGCTGCACTTTGAATGGATGAAGGGCGTTGTCCAGGCCACCGCCTTAGTTGTGGGTGAAGTAGCCGACGCAGCTTGGCACTGGCGCACCTGGAAGACGCTGCCCCAGTGGCTAAAGCAGCACAAGGTGCCCGGAATTAGTGGCATCGACACCCGAGCTCTGACCAAAAAGCTTCGTGAGCAGGGCAGCCTGCTGGGTAGGATTGTCTACGAGGAGCCGCCGGTTCAAGGACTGGAGAAATCCAGTTTCGTGGATCCCAATATACAAAATCTGGCCAAGGAGTGCAGCGTGGTGGAGCGACATGTATACGGTGATCCAAAGGGCAAGGGTCCACGGATCGCTATTCTTGACTGCGGACTAAAGCTCAATCAGCTACGATGCCTGCTGCAACGTGGCGCCTCGGTTACTCTACTTCCCTGGAGCGCTCGGCTCGAGGAGGAGCAGTTTGACGCCCTCTTTTTGTCCAACGGTCCCGGCAATCCGGAAAGCTGCGACGAGATCGTCCAACAAGTAATTTTTAAAACCATTGGAAAAAATGCAAATACTAAATATTATGGCTTACTTTAAGGTGCGCAAAGTGATCGAGGAGGGTAAAAAACCCGTGTTCGGCATCTGTCTGGGTCACCAGCTGCTGGCGAAGGCCATCGGCTGCTCTACGTACAAAATGAAGTATGGTAATCGTGGTCACAATCTCCCCTGTCTACACCGCGGAACCGGACGCTGCCTGATGACTTCACAGAATCACGGATATGCTGTCGATCTTGAGAAATTGCCAGCCGGTTGGTCGGAGCTCTTCGTGAATGCCAACGATGGTACCAACGAGGGCATTGTTCATGCGAGCAAGCCTTATTTTTCAGTTCAATTCCATCCGGAGCATCATGCTGGACCGCAGGACACGGAGTTCCTGTTCGACGTCTTCCTGGAGAGCATTACACAAAAAGATGTGACTATTCCGCAGCTGATCGAGCAACGATTGCGTCCGACTAAAATTGTTAAAGATCCGTCTCCGGTGAAACCGCGCAAGGTTTTGATCCTGGGATCCGGTGGATTATCCATTGGTCAGGCCGGTGAGTTCGATTACTCCGGTTCGCAAGCCATCAAAGCCATGCGGGAATCGAATATCCAGACAGTTCTGATCAACCCGAACATAGCGACCGTACAGACTTCCAAAGGAATGGCTGACAAGTGCTATTTCCTGCCCCTAACTCCACACTATGTGGAACAGGTGATCAAATCGGAGCGACCGAATGGAGTGCTCCTCACCTTCGGCGGCCAAACTGCACTCAATTGCGGCGTGGAACTGGAGCGAGCCGGAGTATTCGCCAAGTACAATGTGCGCATTCTGGGCACACCCATTCAGTCAATCATCGAAACTGAGGATCGGAAGCTTTTTGCCGAACGAGTGAACGAGATTGGTGAGCAGGTGGCACCATCTGAGGCAGTATATTCCGTTGCGGAGGCCCTGGATGCCGCCAGTAGACTGGGCTATCCGGTGATGGCACGTGCCGCCTTCTCCCTGGGCGGACTGGGATCTGGTTTCGCCAACAATGAGCAGGAGCTACAGAGTTTGGCTCAACAGGCACTTGCTCATTCTAGCCAACTGATCGTGGACAAATCCCTTAAAGGATGGAAGGAGGTGGAGTACGAGGTGGTGCGCGATGCCTATGACAACTGCATCACCGTGTGCAACATGGAGAATTTTGATCCCTTGGGTATCCACACGGGCGAGAGTATTGTGGTGGCACCATCGCAGACGCTCTCGGATCGCGAATACCAAATGCTCAGAAGCACCGCCCTGAAGGTGATCCGTCACTTTGGTGTCGTGGGCGAGTGCAACATTCAATACGCACTGTGTCCCCACTCGGAGCAGTACTACATTATCGAGGTAAATGCCAGGCTGTCGCGCAGCTCCGCCTTGGCTAGCAAGGCTACTGGTTATCCATTGGCATACGTCGCCGCCAAGCTAGCACTGGGATTGCCTCTGCCGGAAATAAAGAACTCTGTGACGGGCAACACGACAGCTTGCTTTGAGCCCTCTCTGGATTACTGTGTTGTCAAGATTCCACGCTGGGATCTGGCCAAATTCGTGCGGGTTAGTAAGCACATCGGTAGCTCCATGAAGAGCGTCGGCGAAGTGATGTCCATTGGTCGGAACTTTCAAGAGGCCTTCCAGAAAGCTCTGCGTATGGTGGATAGCGATGTGCTAGGATTCGATCCGGATGTAGTGACCCTTGACAAGGAGCAACTTGCCGAGCAGCTGTCGGAGCCGACAGATCGTCGTCCCTTCGTTCTTGCGGCTGCTTTCGACTTGGGCATGTGTGTCAAAGAATTGCATCAGTTAACCAAGATCGACTGCTGGTTCCTGGAAAAGCTGGAATCGATCATGACTCTATACCGGCAGCTCACCGAAATCGGCAGTCGAACGGATGCTGATTTGCTGTTGAAGGCAAAGCAATACGGATTCTCGGATAAGCAAATAGCAAAGGCCACAAAGAGCACGGAATTAGCGGTGCGCCATCAGCGCCAGGAGTTCGGCATCCGTCCACATGTCAAGCAGATCGACACCGTGGCTGGCGAATGGCCCGCCAGTACCAACTATTTGTACAACACATATAATGGAAGCGAGCACGATGTGGATTTCCCCGGTGGGCATACCATTGTGGTGGGCTCGGGTGTCTACAGGATCGGATCCTCGGTGGAGTTCGACTGGTGTGCCGTGGGCTGTCTGCGCGAACTGAGGAAACTTCAGCGACCCACCATCATGATCAACTACAACCCAGAAACGGTGTCCACCGACTATGACATGTGCGATCGTTTGTACTTTGAGGAAATCAGTTTCGAGGTAGTCATGGACATCTATGAAATGGAGAACAGCGAAGGCATCATCTTGTCCATGGGCGGCCAGCTTCCCAATAATATAGCCATGGATCTGCATCGCCAGCAGGCTAAAGTATTGGGCACATCGCCAGAGTCCATAGATTGTGCTGAGAATCGATTCAAATTCTCGCGTATGCTGGACAGGAAGGGCATTTTGCAGCCGCGCTGGAAGGAGCTGACCAACCTCCAGTCGGCCATTGAATTCTGCGAAGAGGTCGGCTATCCCTGTTTGGTTAGGCCATCCTATGTGCTTTCCGGTGCGGCCATGAATGTTGCCTATTCGAATCAGGATTTGGAGACGTACCTAAATGCCGCTTCCGAGGTTAGTCGAGAGCATCCGGTGGTCATATCGAAGTTCCTCACCGAGGCCAAGGAGATCGATGTGGATGCAGTGGCGGCCGATGGCAGGATTCTATGCATGGCAGTTTCAGAGCATGTGGAAAACGCCGGAGTCCATTCTGGTGATGCCACACTGGTAACACCGCCTCAGGATCTCAATGCAGAGACACTAGAGGCCATCAAGCGGATTACTTGCGATCTGGCCAGTGTTCTCGATGTTACGGGTCCATTCAACATGCAGCTGATTGCCAAGAATAATGAGTTGAAAGTTATTGAGTGCAATGTCCGTGTATCCCGATCCTTTCCCTTCGTCTCCAAGACGCTGGATCATGATTTTGTGGCCACCGCAACTAGGGCCATTGTTGGACTCGATGTGGAGCCACTGGATGTCCTACATGGCGTTGGCAAGGTCGGCGTTAAGGTTCCTCAGTTTAGTTTCTCTCGCCTAGCTGGTGCTGATGTCCAGTTGGGCGTTGAGATGGCGTCCACCGGCGAGGTTGCCTGTTTTGGCGATAATCGTTATGAGGCCTATCTCAAGGCCATGATGTCCACGGGCTTCCAGATACCCAAGAATGCTGTGCTTCTCTCCATTGGCAGTTTCAAGGTTTGCTAGATCTCCAATATCAAGTGATAGAAAGTATAGATTGATGAACTTTTTCCTTTACAGCACAAGATGGAATTGCTACCTTCCATACGAGATTTGGCCAAAATGGGATACAAGCTGTATGCTTCTATGGGAACTGGTGACTTTTACGCAGAGCATGGCGTTGATGTAAGTACAAACGATACCCGTTTTGATTGTGATTTCAGGGAATGGAAAATTTAAGGTTTTTATTATATATTTTTTGGATATTATTAGGATAAAGAGATTTACATTTTGGAATAACCTTGGGGTTAGAAAATCAAGAAGATCGATTAATTTACAATTTCAGTGTTATTTCTTATTAACTTAGTAAAAACATTTAAATTATGGTTTAAGTGGTCATTGCTTCCTTATTATTTATAGATTTAATCAGACTTTGCTTAAGATCTTTATAAACAATATTAAGTAATTCAAATATTTGCTTTCCATGACCATAGTTGAATAGTTTACAGTTTTATTACTTAATTTTCATGACATAGAAAACAAACTATTAATCAAATTCAGAACATAGCGAAAATCTGAATTGGTTTACGTTGGGGTATTAAATATTTATATATATTTATAGGGTCTGTTGGTTGGTAACTAGTATGTACAGTACTTACGAACTATAAATACCATCCTTATCTTTAGCTATCTTTATACACCCGGGTAATATGTAACAATATAACACTAATCGCGAAAAGGCTTAAACGATATAATGTTATCTTCAGTTAAAGGCGCCCTTGAGCTTCTGTGTGTTGCGCTTTAGGATCTCCTTGAGTTCCTCCCGCACGGCCTCCGAGGGGGCTACTTTCTGGACCAGTTGCTCTGTTTTGTTTCCCAGCATTTGCATTTTATCCGTATCTAGGTTAAGCCTTTGAAGGATACCGTTCAGTGATAGAAGGGTTTCTTCCTTAGGCGTTTCACCCGATTTTGATTCTGGTTCCAAATCCATTTCTGTTTGCGGTTCTATATCATTTACTTTTGTTATTAGTTCTTTGGTTTCCACCACTTGGTCTTTCGTTGTCTCCCCAATGCGGCTTTTAATTTCCATTAGCAAAGTACTTTTGATGTTCTCCTCCTGCAGCGTTTCAATGGCCTCTATCTGATCGTGCTGTTGAGGTACCCGTAGAATTCCATTTAGCCTATGGTTTTCTAGATGGGGCACAGGGTTCTGTCTAGTCGGCGGATCGGGTGTGTGTATTTGGACGACATGATCCTGGAATTTAATTGATTTTCTTGGTACTGGCGGGGATTCATCCACTGGCAGGGCTGTGTCAACGGCTACGTTTGGTACAGAGGTATAGGACATACCCTCCATTTGATTGGCTAATACCTGAAGTTCCTCAATAAAGTGCTTCGCCTGCTGGGAACACCCAAGGTGCTGATAGAGGCGACACAATCTTTGACCCTGCTCCAGGTAGAGTTGGGCATGTCCACGATTGCCAAATCGTATAGCAGTGCTTAACATGGCTAACAAATGATCCAAAAGAAGCTCGAGCAGATTGCTGCGACGCAGGATTTCCAAACCGTTGTTCAGTTGCGGTTTTGCCGTATCTTGGGTGGTAGCCTCTGGATTGGAGCGCATCAAAAACAATTGAAGATCTAGGGAATCTAGCGAACAGCGTCTTTGTTTCGCCTCAGAGAGCTGAAGCTGCTGATTGGTGGCCTTCAGGAGTTGTGTCTTCTTCCGTAGCTTTCCTCTTGATCTTTCTTGATGTTGAGCCAACCCCAAAAGTCCCTTCGCATCAGTGATCTCCTCCTTTGTTGGGCTTCTCCCTTTGTCCACCTGCTGTTCTTGGTTTTCCTCTTGAATCTCCTGAGCAGGGAATCCCTGCCGGGGACGGGAAAACTTGCCCCATGAGTGCAACTCCAGGTAATCCTGACTGAAGAGATTGTGCAATAGCCGTTTGTAGTCCAATTGCGGATAGAAATCCGGCGCATGTTGAAGATTCCTCAGAGCTTGGACAATGTGCAGCAGTGGTTGCTCCGCAATGCCTGCCATTATGGTGCGTAGTTTCATCAACGTATCCTCCGGGATGTGCTCAAAGAGATTCCGCCGTTGGATGAAGTAGTCGCTTAAATGTTTCTTGGCCAAACAAGCATCAAACGAGCGAATGAATCTTACCAAGCGCTCACCCAGAAACTCCTCGGGCCAATCGTTGCTATGCTGCTCACATTGCCAAAACAGATGGGCTCTCAGCTGCTCGAGCAAAGCTCCCGGTGGTTGGTCAGAGGAGGAGCCCTCCACAAAGGTCTTGACCAGCAGCTTCATCAGTTGGAAAACCTTCACTTGCATGGGCGTCAGGCAGTGCCGCTCTAGAAACTGCTCCGCCTGTGGGAAGACAATGCGCCACTCTAGTTCCCTAAACGGATTTCTGGAATGCTTTGGGGCGTAGCCCACTGGAACGACATGGAAGCCAAAGGATCGGATGCGTTTCCTCATTTGCTCCGTCGGCCATTGAAATTGCTCGGCGGTATGAAGGTTGGTCAATCGCGGACGGGCTCTTAGCCAAAACTCAAAGCCGCAATCTGGCCAGGAATTAGGCACATGAATGGCGGGTACAAGCTCTTCACGAGCGGTATAAACACTGCAGCCGCGATACGTGGCGGCAGATAGCTGAGACTGGCTAATGCCCAGTTGATTGCCCAAATGCTGGCGGAGCACCTCTCCAAAATACAGCATAAATTGCTGCGAACTGAGGTAGCACTGCTGCAGTTGTTCCACATGACATTGGCGAAGGACTTCTACAGTTTCATAGCCAGCCGGTGGATATTTGCGATTCTCTGTATTAGCTTGATCCTCCTCGTCGCTGTTGCAGGAATCGGAAGATGACTCCTCATCGTCGGTTTGCTCTAACCAAGGAGGCAGACAATTGGCCAAACGACGGATACAACTCTCCGGCAGGACATTCCTTTTAAAATCGAATTGACGACCAAGTCGCAGCTCCTCCAGTGGACGGGGAGTATTTAACCTAGCCAAATATACATAGTCGTAATGCCCCGAACTATAGCCCGATGATGAGGAACTGGATGAGGACGATCCAATATCCCCATAGCAGCATTCCTCATCGCTGCTGGCTGGCAAGGGTGAGCTGGAACTACTGCTGCCTATCGGAAAATTCGGCGACTGCTCACGCAGCTTAAGGCGCACATATCCCATCCATCTGGTCATCTCCATCAGTTGGACAAATTCCGAGGGGCAGGGTGTGGTTCTATAGTAGTCCGTTTCAAGAAGAACCTTGCAAAGCGCCGCCACGGTGTCATAGTTGGCATCGTTTGGTCGGGCCACATCCACGTTCTCGAAAACCACATAGGTTACTGGTTTCTGTAGCGGCTGTGCCGGTTTTTTCAAGGATCTGCAAGGAAAGAGAAACACATACCATAGGTATAGAAATATATTACCAGATGTCAGAATTAATAATAAATGGACAAAATACTGCAAAAAAGATGACAAATGAAGAAAGACTCACTTGAACAAAAGGTTCCTAGCGACTGCCGTATCGATTGCACTGTTCTGGAGCAGACTATGCTCGGCCAGTTTCTCTGCGGAGCAGTTGCGTCGCCTGGCCAGGAGTTGGGCATCGACCAGGACCATCTCTGCCTCGAAGTGCCCAAAAAACTGAACACCCAATAGCAATTGATTTAACAGGAATGTGTCCAATTCTCTGTCCAATTGATCCAGGGTCTTTAGCTCCACTGTGCGCTGGAATTCCTCGCGCTGTTGCTCCAATGTCCTGGCATATAAAGCACTCACACACTCGGTAGCAGTACTCCCATTGCTGCCGCCAAGCAGACGCAGTTGCTGGGCGAGATCAGGATGCGTTTTTGCGCTGAGACGGCTCCTTTGAATAGAACCCCCATGGCTGGAAATAGGTCCACCGGATGCTCGTCCGGGACCCCTCTTCTGCCGTCGTTTGCGTGCATTGCGTTTCTGGAGCTTTTGAAGCTGCCTCTGACGCTTCTTCTCCTGCCGAAGTCTTCCCTGGAGACGCTGGGCGGGAATGCCCGCCTGCAGGGCATTCGGTGTGGCACCAGAATCCACCTGTTCGGAACGCGACCAGGCGCACCCCATATTCGACGGCCGATGTTTCGTTACTGAATACCGTGTTCTTGCCTTTGCCACCCGGCTGATAACAATGTGCAATCTGCGATCGGAGTTCACCAATTACCAATCTGCGATCTAGTAATGACACTCGCAATCGCAAAGATAAGAATTGGGGCGACTCTTCCGGCTGGCCACCACCTCCACCTCCCTTTTTTTCCTGCTCAGCTATCCATTATCAGCCAGTTCCTGGTACTTTAAAAAAAGGCGGAATTGATTTCCACTTTACTGTGCTCCAAAATCATACGAAAAATTCTTTATTATCCAGATCTTCAAAATCAGGCTATGTTTTTGTATGAACTTTTAACTATTACTGATACTATATTATTATCTTCCTAAGTTAAATCCTTAAACTTGGATTTTTTATATTATTTCGCGTAAGAAAACCCTAATATTGATTTCAGTGGATCGGGATTATACGTGCGCCACTGTGCCATTGTTATTCTATTGTCTTGAGTGCAGACGTGGAACATCCATAAATAGTGATATCTTTATAGTGTACTCTGGGCAAACAATTGATTGAAGTTGAAGCTGATGGTGATGGTGACGATGACGATGACTTGTGGCCTTGAGGGTGGCTTCTTGATAACGCTAAATATTTACCCCTCACCCTCTCTATTAATGTACCTATATATTTTCCCTTGCAGGTGGAATCTGTGCAGTGGACATTCGACAAGACTACTCCCGATGATATCAACGGTGAACTGAGGCACCTCGCCGAGTTCCTGGCGAACAAGCAGTTCGATTTGGTCATTAACCTACCGATGAGTGGCGGGGGCGCCAGGAGGTGAGTGCCACTATTTATATTGACTTGATTTACTGGCTAATCATACCAGGCGATAAATTAATGCAGGTGATCGGTATAGAGTGGGAGCATTAAGTTGGTAGTCTGGGGAACCAGCCACAACTTGAGTGTTAAGTCCACAAGATTTCAAATATTTGTATTCCAATTATACTAGTTGGGAAAATAATTATGTATCATATTAATATATCTTTTATTTTTATATCAAATTGAAACAAAAATAACTTCACCAGCACAGTTTAGAAAGCAATGCCTTACTGCGCAATTATTAGTCACTTTTGCAATAAGTATTTTGTTTGCTGACCCAAATAATTTGATTTATTACTAGGAAAATGGGCTTGCCTTCTTGAAACTTCTTATCACATTTTAGAAATACAGAAAATATATAGAAAATGATCACACTCTATATCTAATTTCGGGGTTTTCTTCGTCATAGCTTATAACACATTTTTATTAAATTTAATAACCATTATTTCAGGGTATCTTCATTCATGACCCATGGCTACCGCACACGTCGCCTAGCGGTGGATTACTCTATTCCGCTGGTGACTGATGTGAAATGCACCAAACTTTTGGTGGAATCAATGCGGATGAACGGTGGCAAGCCGGCTATGAAGACACACACCGATTGCATGACATCGCGTCGGATTGTCAAGCTGCCCGGGTTTATCGATGTGCATGTTCACCTTCGGGAGCCGGGAGCTACGCACAAGGAGGATTTCGCTAGCGGCACAGCAGCAGCCTTGGCCGGTGGAGTGACCCTGGTGTGCGCCATGCCCAACACTAATCCCTCGATCGTGGACCGAGAGACGTTCACCCAGTTCCAGGAGTTGGCCAAAGCCGGTGCCCGTTGCGATTATGCCTTGTATGTGGGAGCCTCGGATGGGAACTATGCACAGGTTAATGAGCTAGCCAGTCAGGCCTGTGGCTTGAAGATGTACCTGAATGATACATTCGGCACATTGAAACTAAGCGACATGACCACCTGGCAGAGGCATCTCTCGCACTGGCCGAAACGTGCTCCAATTGTCTGTCATGCGGAAAAGCAGAGTACGGCGGCTGTGATCTTGCTGGCCCATTTACTGGATCGTCCGGTTCACATTTGCCATGTGGCGCGAAAGGAGGAAATCCAACTGATCCGTGCAGCCAAGGAGAAGGGCATTAAGGTGACCTGTGAGGTGTGTCCGCATCATTTGTTCCTCAGCACTAAGGATGTCGAGCGTCTCGGTCAAGGAATGTCCGAAGTGCGGCCCCTGCTTTGCTCTCCAGAGGATCAGGAGGCTTTGTGGGAGCACATGGATTACATCGATGTCTTTGCCACTGATCATGCACCGCACACACTGGCCGAGAAGCGTTCAGAGCGTCCGCCACCTGGATTTCCGGGCGTGGAAACCATACTGCCGCTTCTCCTTCAGGCCGTCAGTGAAGGTCGGCTGACGCTAGAGGATATCAAACGGAAGTTCCATCGCAATCCGAAAAACATTTTCAACCTGCCAGAGCAGGCGCACACCTATGTAGAGGTGGATCTGGATGAGGAGTGGACCATAACTGGCAGCGAGATGAAGAGCAAGTCAGGTTGGACACCATTCGAGGGCACCAAAGTTAAGGGACGCGTCCACCGCGTGGTTCTTCGCGGTGAGGTGGCCTTTATTGACGGCCAAGTGTTAGTGCAGCCTGGCTTCGGGCTGAATGTGCGTGCCACTCCGGCACAAGTGCAATCGGAGGCAGCACAGGATTTGCTGCCCACCGACAGTGATACAAATGACACCTTTGCCCGTCTTCTTACCGCCGAGGGAGCCGGTGTATCCGCACAAGGATCATCGACTAAGGTTCACTTTGTTGATGGAGCCAACTTCTTGCGTCCAACTTCACCTTCACCACGCATCCGCCTGGACTCCACCAGCAACACTACGCTGCGAGAGTACTTGCAACGCTCTTCCAGTCCCAATCCTGTGGCCCACTCGCTGGTGGGCAAGCATATTCTGGCTGTTGATATGTTTAACAAAGAGCAGCTTAACGATATCTTCAACCTGGCACAGCTGCTCAAGTCCCGGGTCACAAAGGATCGTCCGGTGGACGAGCTACTGCGCGGCAAAATCATGGCCAGTGTGTTCTACGAGGTGAGCACGCGGACGCAGTGCAGCTTTGCTGCTGCTATGCTTCGTTTGGGTGGCCGTGTAATCAGCATGGATCAAATAACGTCATCGGTTAAGAAGGGCGAGACCCTGGAGGACAGTATCAAGGTTATGGCCAGCTATTCGGATGTCATGGTCCTTCGTCATCCCACTCCAGGAGCTGTGGCGGTGAGTAGTATGATAATGGCATATAAATCTATGTATCTATTTGTATCTTATAATTTTTCTATATTTTGTTAACAGCGCGCTGCATCCTTTTCCCGAAAGCCTCTGATCAATGCTGGCGATGGCGTCGGCGAGCATCCCACACAGGCACTCCTGGACATCTTCACCATTCGTGAGGAGATCGGCACAGTCAATGGCCTAACCATCACTATGGTGGGTGACCTGAAGAACGGGCGCACCGTGCATTCTCTAGCCCGCCTGTTGACCCTGTACAACGTGACCCTGCAATATGTGGCACCAAATAGCCTCCAGATGCCCAACGAGATTGTGCAGTTTGTGCACCAACGCGGCATAAAGCAAGTCTTCGCCTCGGGTCTGAAGGATGTCCTACCCAGCACGGATGTGCTCTATATGACCCGCATCCAGCGGGAGCGTTTCGAGAACGAGGAGGATTACCTGAAAGTAAGTGAGAAATCATCGTTTCTTGATCTTGATAAAAATCTCAATGTTTTTCCACAGTGCTGCGGTCAACTGGTGGTAACGCCAGAGCTGATGACGCTAGCTAAGAAGCGCTCTATTGTCCTGCATCCGCTGCCGCGTCTGGACGAGATCAGTCGTGACTTCGATTTGGACCCAAGGGCCGCCTACTTCCGCCAGGCGGAGTATGGCATGTACATCCGAATGGCCTTGCTGGCCATGGTTGTTGGCGGTCGCAATACGGCGCTCTAAAGTTTTTCCAAGCGGAAAACCTACTCTTTGACTCTCCTAACTGTTTTTTTGTATACAATCTTTTATACATCACTTACAAATATATTGATCTATTCTATTGATTTCATCATGTTGTAGCATAACCTTTATAAAGAGGCAAAAGGGTATTTTTGGGATATTCCTTAGCCGACCAAAATTTAATCAGAAAAATCAATTTTCCCTTCCCTTGGTAATTTTGGGATTTCAGTACCAGGCGAACAGAAAATATAGCAGGCAACTTTTTTTCTGGAGGCTTGTGTATTTATTTCAAGATGGCTGCCTTTTCAAGATGGTTGCCATTGCAGACCAAAACATAAACAAGAGATGAGCAACCACGTTGTTTTCTGTGTCGTCTCACGAGCTTTGTACGATAATCACGAAATAATATTAAGGTCCTATGTAATTTATTCGGTCGTGTCGAAAAACAGTGCTCACGTGGCCATCCCTAATTGGAGCTCATAAATTTAGCGATTTCCACCTTCTACTCGATTCTGTTCGCCTGGTATTTTAAAGGCATCAGCTAGCCAAAATGCGTTGAAATTTTGATCAGAAAAATAAATTTTTCTCAGTCAAATCGGTCATTTTGGCAGTTCAGATACCAGGCGAACAGAAACCGCAGCCAGCAGCTACTGTTTTCTGGGAGCCTGTGTTTTTTTTCAAGATGGCCGCCTTTTTAAGATGGTTGCCCTTGTCACTGGATGGAAACCGTTAGTTTGCAGGCCAAAACATAAACAAGAGATGGGCAACCACGTTGTTTTTTGTGTCGTCTCTCGAGTTTGGCACGACAATCACGAAATAATATTAAGGTCCCATGTAATTTCTTCGATCGTGTCGAAAAACAGTGCTCACGTGGCCATCCCCAAGTGGAGCTCATAAATTTAGCGATTTCCACTTACTACTCGATTCTGTTCGCCTGGTATTTTAAAGGCATCAGCTAGCCAAAATGCGTTGAAATTTTGATCAGAAAATAATTTTTTCTCGGTAAAATTGGTAATTTTAGGAGTTCAGATACCAGGCGAACAGAAACGGCAGCAAGCAGCTACTGTTTTCTGGGAGCTTGTGTTTTTTTTCAAGATGGCCGACTTTTCAAGATGGTTGCCGTTGTCACTGGATGGAAACCGTTAGTTTGCAGGCCAAAACATAAACAAGAGATGGGCAACCACGTTGTTTTTTGTGTCGTCTCACGAGTTTGGCACGACAATCACGAAATAATATTAAGGTCCCATGTAATTTATTCGATCGTGTCGAAAAACAGTGCTCACGTGGCCATCAAGTGGAGCCCAAGTGGAGCTCATAAATTTAGCGATTTCCACCTACTACTCGATTCTGTTCGCCTGGTATTTTAAAGGCATCAGCTAGCCAAAATGAATTTTGATCAGAAAAATCAATTCTCAGCCAAATTTGTCATTTTGGGATTTCAGTACCAGGCGAACAGAAACCGCAGCAAGCAGCTACTCTTTCCTGGGAGCTAAAACTTTTTCAAGATGGCTGCCATTGTCGGCCATCGTTGTTATTGGAGAAGAACCGTTGCTTTGAGACTAGGCACAAACTAGAGATGGGCGACCACGTTGTTTTCTGTGTTGAATTAGCACTATTGGCACGAAATAACAATTGAGTCTTTGTATTTCTTACGATCGTGCAGAAAATCAGTACTCACGTGGGCACCCCTAGGTAATTAATCTAATCAGTTAATTGTTTTGTTCTTGCTATTGTTTCAATTCGCATGGGGAAATCAAGAACCTTTTTTTAAAAAATTGAGTAAGGTTTAAATAGTAATTTGATGACGAACTCTACGATGTATAGAATTCCACTTTAGAACAATTTTTGGCTTTGTTATGATCAAAAAATCAGGATAGACCAAATTTCGCTATATGGAATTTTCACCTTTACGTTTTTACTTAATTTAATAATAATATATTTATGTTTTTATATATTTTATAATATTTCAACAAGCAAAAAAAAAAAACCATAAATGATCAAATATGGTAATGGAAATCCTAAGGCTAAGTCTCAGTCTCAAACGTTTACAAAAAACATCACGTGCCCTTCCGCTTCCGTTGTGGGATGTGGTTATAGTCGTATATGTATATATTCCCTGTAAGCTAATACCGCTCCACCACCACCACCGAAGTGGGTCGCCACTGGGCATCCTTGTCCTTATCCTTATCCAAGGTCAGGGTGCTTTCGGCAAAAGCTGCATTTAAATTGCCAGCCAACTGCGGCTGATCCTGCGGAACACTGGTCATGGGTACAACATTCTTAGAGCTGTTGCTGTTACGATTGGATTTGCTTTAAGTGGATAACACGTCATTTGAAACATCATTGATTAGCATTGGGGGGCTGGTGCACTTACCTCCTTTGCTTGCGACAGGACACCATGGACACGAGAACGGCCAAAATGATAATGGCCGCCAAAAGTCCAGACAATCCAGCCACCATGGTCATCATTCCGTGCGGTTCTCCATCGGAAGTCACCTTGGTAACTGCAAAGTTGAGAGAAAGCAAAAGGTGAGTGACTGGGTGATTGACTACTGACGGCAACGTGCTGCTCCACTTTGGCAGGTGTGAAATGTAAATTTAGCCAAGGTCAACTGTAAAGCTAGCCTAACTCTGATTATAGTTTGATTTTAATGTTGACGGCCTTAAATGTCGAGTTTAGAAAGTCGATTGTTTATTAATATTTAAAACAATGCAAATTTTAGGCACTTTTCCAAGAATTTAAAAAAACTTGTAAGCGTTTTAAAGAGTTTTTATATTTTGTAACTAATTAGCATGGATTATTTTTTAGAGTGCATGCCGATGATGCTTTGGCGTTTCAGGGACAACAGCGTAAACTGCCGTTGAACTTAAATTTGACGTCGATCTGATCGGAATCCGATCTGATTCGATTCAAAATGCGTGGAGCGGTATGGAGAGCAGGTTTATTTTACTGCCGATCGAGCAATCCGTCGCCGACGCCAACGCACTTCCGCGCTTTCTAAACCGGAAGAAAGGGTAAGCCCCGGGCGATTACTTACTTGAGTCCTCCACAACGAACCGCTTTGTGTTGGCCAGCTCCATTTTTATGTACGTTTTCTGGAATAATATAGATATAAATATTATAAAATTATAAAAAGTCGAAGTTCGTTAAGTTGTTATGGATTACTTTTTTTTTTCAGTGTTCCAGTTAAGGAAAAACAAGAGGAGGCCGTGAAACATCTGTGTAAATGCAGTTAGCTAACTGCAGTGATCAAACACTAATTAATCAAACGAAATACTGTAAAGCTTTGATAAGTGGACTTGGGAAACTAAGTAATATATGATAATACATCAGTATGATAATATATCTTCAGCAACTCCACACAATTTCATTAATTACAAATTTCATTCTATAGATGTTTGACTGTACTGCCCCAGTTGCAGCAACCGCAGACGCACGCGCAGCGGCAGATGAAAAAGCACAGGCACAGAGCACGCTCGACTTCACCGCATCGACATCGAACTGTTGTTGGCCAATCGCCTCTGCCATCGACGCCGCCGCTGCTGCCTCGGCTACCGCCTCTGCTGCTGTCGCTGCTTCTGCTACCGCCTCTGCTTGCGTGATTATTAATTGACTGAAGCTCTGGCTAAGCGATGCGATGTGATGTCGCGGTTATCAGCAGAGGGCAATAATTCTGCTCGAGTTGAGATGTCAGTGTTTTTTTTGGCCATAATTAATTTGATTTTATTGTTTACAGACACATTTTCGGCGGCGATGCTTTTAAAAGCAGTAATCGTTGGTTAATTGTGAGTGACAAGTCACTAACTAGCTGGCAAAAACAGTAAGACTTCCTTAAGCTTATGAATATATAAACATATCTATATATTTATTTCCCCGAATAATTTAAATTTCTGTTTTGGTACACACTTTTAAAAGGAATACCAAATTAACTAATAAGAGGTACAAAATCAGTAATATATTTTAAAAATACCTTCCTTATTGTTTCTTAATGTTGGAAGTAAGGGAAGTTTCACTGTAGCTGTCTTATCAACATCCATTCGCCATTTAAAAGCTGTGCAAATAAATTTAAAAACTAGTTTCACCTAAAAAAAAAGATTTCTATCTAACCAAGTGCGGAAGTTAAATTTCGTATATTTTTAAAAGTAAGATTTGTAATAGAAAAGTCCCCAAATTGGCTTTAAAGCTAATCTATAACACAATTGTAATAACAATGCCGGGCATATATAACTTGTTTTTTGTTTTTGGACGAACTGATTGTAAACTCTTTAAATGAGCCAGGAATTTTATCTCTCACGTTTACCAATTAGGCGTAGGTTGTATCCAACCAAAAAAAAAATGAAGAAAATCGTGTCAGAGCAAAAGTTTAGAACACTTTTAGAAATAAGATAGGACCATAAAAGCTATTAAATTGGGAATATCTCCATTTGTTACCTATGATTTGGGGGTTTCTTTGTAAGACGGAGGCCCAAAAGGGAAATTGGTTGGTTCATGATTTGAATTTAAAGGCACGTCTGATTAGCACAGAATGTTTGTTTTTTTATTAGGTTCCCACATGATTTGCATGCGAATCAAAACGTCGAATAACTATCGAAAACTAAACGATACAAAGAGAGCTAGAAATGCAAAAATACACTGAAAACCAAAAAGTATGTTTTTAATATATTTTTTTGGTACTTTATTTTAATAATTTCAACCTTTGAACAAATGTTAATAGAATTTTCTTTCTAATCTTTTATAATAAAAGTTTTATTTATAATGAAATTCCCACCTAACATTGAAGCTAAATATTTATTGGCAGTAAATATAATAACACTTCTTTCATTGTCACAGGGTCTTCCCCATTTTTTAAGCGTTCCCAATTTTCAAATTACAATTACTAAGTTCCCACAAATTAAACCAATTTTTGTGATAGTTTTTTTTCTCCGCGCGAGTATGTATTTTTCAGATAGCGATTTTGTGCGATGGACAGAAAGAAATGGCCTGTGGAAACCGGGATTGCATGCAAAATGGCTGGAGAAATGCGAACACGATTTTCAGCTAGCTATAAATACATTTTCTGCGATACTATATAGGATCGGATTTTCTGTAGTTGTTTTTTCTGCCACCGCGCCATAAATAATAATTTGATTAATTTAATCATTCGGTGGTGGCAACAATTTGCAATTTAATGGTACACATTACGGGTCATGAATAGCATGGCTGGCGAAAATGTACGAATTAAAATTTCGGCAATCATAGAAATTTTCACATTAGTCTAAAAACCAAACTTTTTTGTTGACTTTTTTTTTAACTGTTTTTGGCACTGTCACTTAACTAACACCAATCAAATAATTATCAATGATAGTACTTTCAAACGGAAATCTTAAAAGCCAGCAACAACTTGAGTTTGGAGCGTCTAGTTCAAACATATTAGGTAAGAACTTCCCTCCATTCACTTACAATATGGCCAAGGTGCATATATATATATAGATTTGTATATGGATATATGTAGATATCGCTGATGATTTGTTGGTCAAAGCGGGCGATTTGTATTTGGGAATTATGCTCGATTTTTATTTGTATTTAACTCTGAACTAACGTCGCCGACAATCGGCATTCGACTAATGCGCTCTACGTAAAGCCCATACGAGACGTAACTTTCGATTGCGCCAAAAGCGGCGACTGCGCCGTCGACTGCGCAGTCGGCTGATCGCCGAGAAAGGCGACTTAACCCTCTGTAGGCCAAACCTACTTAGCTTAAAAGCCAATCTTCAATTTACTGGTTTAAATGGAGTTTACTTCCATAATTTCCAGATTTTTCATAATAAATATTAAGTAATTGGATTTTCCTTAATATCGGCTTACTCATTGAATAACTTTTAGAGCAATATATCCGCAAGAACTTAAAACAATAACTTGAACAATTTGCATTGCTCATACGCAGTGTTGTCTCTCCACTAGTCGGCTTTAATTTTGTTCAATTTATTAGTATTTCTAATTAATTTTTTTTTGCTTTTGGTTGCACAACACAAACAAAAATATGTATATATATATATATTTACTTAAATGAAGCAAGAAGCGCTTTAAAATTTTATCACTCATACGCACCGTTGTCTTAGCATGCTTAATTTGATTAACATGAATTAAATTTAATTGATTATTATTATTTATATGATTTATATATGATAGCGAAATTATGTAACCTTTTTTGTTGATATTATTTAATCTCAGATTTCAGATAAAGAGTTATTTTTCAGTTAAAAAGAACCAATAAGAGGGTTAAACAGGAGGAGATCGGAAACGCGGGGACGGGATCTCTGTCAAGTTGAGCTGGATCAACTCACTGACGCTACGAAAATGATCTTAAATCTAATTAAAATGTAACGAACGCAATGGAATTGAAATTGAAATTGTAGCCAAATGAAAGCGATGCCAGCGCTTCAATGCCAGCGATCATGTCAGTTACTAATAAAATAGCATTTACAGCAGTAGATCAAGGTGGGGGAAGATCATTGGGCCCCTGGGGACATGATTTGTCGATTTGCCGATATCGTATAGTTGATAAGCAGCATAGAACACGACCCCCGGGAGACATTAGACACGAGAAAAGAATTTGTGGTACATGGCGCCTCCGACAGACACTTAACCGCATCTAAGGGTTGCTCATCACAGTACCGGTTAGGAAAATAGAATATTTGTATACACAAATAGTTTTAAGTGTATATAAATGTTTAAACTATTCAAAGATTCAAAGATTTTTTGAATAATTTTAAGATTAAAATCAAAGTCTGGATCTAGTTTAACTCTAATTTAAGTAGTTTTTACTACTTTCTTGCCAAAACCCCCAAAATCTTGTATATAATTATACCCCCAACTGTTTGTGTGTCAGCACACCTC
Source organism: Drosophila eugracilis (assembly GCF_018153835.1). Classification (NCBI taxonomy): domain Eukaryota; kingdom Metazoa; phylum Arthropoda; class Insecta; order Diptera; family Drosophilidae; genus Drosophila; species Drosophila eugracilis. Next base: position 74,595 of record NW_024573048.1, read on the forward strand.
CGGCCACGCCCCTATTTTGCCAACCTAATGGGCAACAAGTGTTTTCGGAATGACGCAAATGGACGCAGACTGGCATAACTGTTTTTTGTTTTCTCCCACAAATTGCCAATTCAAAGTCGGTTCTATTCTGGTACTTTCGGTACGGGATGAGGGATATTCATCCGCTTTGGAATCATGAAATTATGAATCATCTATTCAGTTGGCTTCCATTGAAGCTATCTCAGATACTTAAGTATCGGGCCCTTAAGATTCGTATCTTTAATCCATCTGGAGGACATTTCAAATATAGCCTAAAAACTCAAAACGCTATTAATAACGAAATCTTCGTATAAATCTTATAATTTTGCAATTAAATAGCAATGACTACGATTATTTTTATGGCACGAACATATATTTAATAATTAAACTTACGAGTGCTGTCAAGTGTTGTTTCTTCAGAGATAAGATTTCACACAAAATGTTGCGGATCGCCTATCAACTGCTTTTAATCGGGGTATTCAAAGGATATCTTTCAAACTGCTTTGTCACTCTACTACGGGTTTTACCAATTTGTTTTTTTTTTTTTTTTTTGAAGATATAGTATAATATATAGACAGACCATGCAATTTTGGACTTTCCAATCAATGGACAATTCGGGCAAAATTTTATTCACATTCTGTCAAATCACTTCCGTTGCGTGGCTGAAGGCAGATAGTAAACAGTGAGAAACTATATATGACAGTAAGATTTTTCTACAGTTTGTAAATCCAAGTTAAAGTTTCAGTAAAAATTATTACCAACTTTTATTTCTTAACTTGGTTACTCTTTATGATCGTAAACTATATTACTTAATTCAATCTCCTTCAGTTTTATTTTCAGTTCAATACCTAAGCAGGGTAGGTATTATCTCTTGATAAAAGTTCAAGTGTACTTGATTTATAGTTTCTGATATTTAAACATAAGCGTGCGTTAAAAACCCCCCATTCCCTCTACTCTTTCTACACTTCCAAGAGTCATGACAATACCAAATGATTGTGACGTCGTTGGGTGGCAAACAAATTGCTATAAATAAATGGCAATCGCTGGCCAACTTCCAGACTAGGATCCCGGCATACATAAGTACAGATATAGTACATATATGTGGCTATATAATGGTCAATCAGTGGGCCAGACTGTCCAACCACTTGGGCATTATCTCTGGCCGATGTTGGCCCAGATAAAGCGTTTTGTTTACGACGGCCCTCCAATACTGCTTTCGCCCCAAGAAATTGCCTTTGCCTTTATGTCTCATCTTGCTGTTGTTGTCCCATGAATTTGCGTTTTAGAAAAGAAATGGAAAAATATATATGGAAATCTAAATAGAAAAAATAAAAACAGAATACAAAAAACATTTGTTGTCGTGTGCTGCTCTCGTCCACTTGTTGTTTATCAACATTTACAATTGTGCTCGTAAAAATCAAACTTTAAGTTGGGGAAATATTTGCCATTTGCCAGCAAGTTGTGACCAATTGACAGCTGCATTTGGCTGCTAATAGCAAAATGCGGTTTATTTGGCTAGCAAATAGAGTTAACGGATGTTAAAGGGTTTCTTACGTAGTGCAAAATTCTGGAAAAACCCATTTATTTATCACTTTTTATTTGATCTCAAAACTATTTGGAGTTAAGGGATTGTTCAACATTTTTAAAGATATTTTCGAAGGAAAATATTAAGAATGAATCTGTTCAATGAAAGTCCACTTAGTTTTATATTTAGATTATAATTTTGCTAATTAAAACACGAAAATTGTGGAAACAAGTTTTGTTTGGTATTTCAAAGAATGTTCCCGATTGTTTGGCCACCTCAAAATGGTATAAAAATTCCTTGAAATTAGTATTTATATTATTGCACACATTTCCGTTGGCAATGTTTTCTTGCCAAGGTTCCCATCATAAATACCAATTTCTCAGACGAATCCAATTGTTTCCTGTTCTGGGTTCTCTCACCAGATAGAATCTATATATTGGTGACTGGAATTAGTCTGATGTTTGCAATTTATTTAATTAGATTCCACTTTTTGTACGGATACGTTTTAAGGGCATTTTTTAGAGAGGCTGACAAGTCGAGCAAAATGTTATCGAAACCAAAAATAAACAAAAATGAAAATTTGTCGCACTTTTAATTTGAGTCAACAATCAGCGCACTGTGTCGACTTTTGGTTATTTGTTTTTTGTCTTTGCGCAATTAATGACACAACAATTTACAAGTGATTTTCAGTGCAACACGACACGATTCCAATTATTTACAGCCGAAAGTGAATTTGTTAATTTATTTGCTCGTTTCTTCTTTAATTTTGTTTGTAAGGTTTTTTTGTTAAAGGTGTTGCTACGTCAGAGGCATTTGCCCCAATGATAGCCGCCCAGAGCTTTCCTCATTCTACAGCCGATCGGTGGATAATATATGTATATATATTTAACAACATATTCTTATATACATATATCCTATTCTCATTCTTGACTTTAAAAATAAACGAGAGCGCCTATACAGATTATCGTTGTCTGTTGGGAAAAAAAAACAACGGAAAAGCTGTCGGAAAATGCCTCCCATCCAAATGGAAGTTAAACGACTAACTTACTCCCTTGATTTATGCACGTGCAAAATTCGTGACGAAATTGGCAAATTCCTAATTGCAGATTGCAAAATTCCCACTCGGCCCAAACAATTTATGTAAATTCTGAACGGTTTCACTGTTACAGCATTTCTGGAGCGTCATTGTTATAGCTTTTTTTAATTTTTTTTAATCTTACACAAAGAATAAATTTTATGGGATTTTAAAATGGGAACGGTAAATAAAAAGTTGCTTCCAAACTAAAATATATTTGTTTAAAACAATAATAATTTAGAATAAAAGTAAAACTAGTTCGGATAAGACTGAAGAAGATTGAATTCCAAAACCAAACCAAAGTGAAAAATAGAGTTTAAAGTACTCAAAAATGTAAAAAGTACTAAAAATGTAATGTAAATGTAATTCTTAATTGCTTAAATTAATTTACTTTGTTTAGTTGTTTTTTCTAGCAGTGTAGCTGCCCATTGACGCAAGCGGCAGTGCCGAACAATAGCGGTAAGAGCAACAATAACAACTGCCGGCAGCAACAATTACTTGTGATAACAGTCACATTAATTTTATTGTCAAAAAGCATCCACCCCGCAACATACATATATATATATATATATATATATATATATATATATATATACCACCGATCGCGCTTAGCCTTATAAATTGCCTTTGCGACTGATAAATTACACTAATCGCCGGCGGTGCCGACGTTTGAGCTTTGTTTGCCATCTAGCCCCTGCCACGCCCCCTTCACAAACACGACACGATCTGCTATAGCAGCGGTCGATCCGAGTATATATGCTAAAAAAATCAGAGAATAAAGCAATCACAATGAAAGCTTGCGGGCGAAAATAGCTGCAGGGAAAGTGAAAGTACTTAGATGTAACTCCTCTGAATTATTACCTAATCTCATTGTCTAATTATATTACGGTTTATCTCATTCACTGACTTATTAAACATTCAAAAGAGATCCTAAGGATGGGATCTTATAATAAACTAACATCTCAGAATCGAAGAAGCCGAATTTATTCATGTTTTAGGTTTATGCCAGCAAGTTTCAGCCCAAAATCTATGCTTGATCTATGTCTGATCATGTCAAAGCGGTCTTCTTTGCTAGCCCGTTTCAATCCGATATCGATATATCTTTAAAGATCCAGAACACCTAGAGCGACTCGATGCTGGGCTTCTTGTTCTTGTTCATGCCAAAGTATCCCCACCAGGATCTGCGCATCCTCGATTCATCGTCAGGTGCAACATTTGGGGCCGCCGAGGCGGCTGTATTGCGAACAGCCCCTGGAGAGGCGGCCGCCAAAGATTGCTCCGCATTAGACTCTAGGCTACTATCACTAGACTTAGCTTGGGGTCCATTGTTTTTAGTGGTGCTTCTTCGGCTAGCCGATTTACCAGATTTTCCAGACTTAGCTGATTTTGCTGATTTTCCAGACTTAACCGTGCGCACAGTATCCGCCGAGACCTGGGTAGCATTGACCAGACTGGGCAATGGGGTAATGCCACCATTCCGGGTGCGACGCTCTCGACGATCACCGCTGCTAAAGAGTTTATTCAGATACGGCATGCACATCCTGGCACGGAAACTTTGGATGCAGAATCACTTGCGATCGCCTAACGTTTAATTTTTTTTTTCGGAAAATATGATTTATGTTTTTGTAAATATTTAAAATTTTGATATTACTATTCGGCAAGTATCGAAAAAGAAACTGAAGTTTTGACAGTCATGGCATACGGTAAATAAATATGAAATTAATGTAATATTGTAAAATATTAAAATTTTATACTCATGAGTTGCAAAGATTTCCCCCGTATGAATCACAAGTTCTTCACAGCCATACCATAGCATATTTTCTAAGAACTCGCTGTAATTTCCTAATCGTTTATTCGCAATAACTGAGTTCAACCTCTATAATGATTCCATGGCCTGTAATCTTTTGACCCACATTTATAATCACTCAATTCTTCATAAAAGTTATTGAAATCAGGCTAAAGGTAACATAAGAGTTAACTAGGCACTCATTAACAGATAAACTATCGTAAAAGATTTTGAAATAAATTGTAATCAGTGAAAAAGATATTTTCAAAGCAGAGATTAAGAAGAGGGACATTTCACAAAGACAAAACGAAACACAGTCTCAGCTATTCTAAATTTAACTACAGATTCGTGAGGATATAATGAAAACACCACTCGAAATGCAAGGAAATGCATCGCTTGGGGCCCACATGTCTTGGGAGTTATTTATAGATTGGCTGGCACTACCTACCTTTTATCCATCCGGCAGACAACAAAGCAGAGTCGCAGAATTCCGAGATCAGTTGCAATCAGACCATGGCCTCGTTTGGAGTTCGAGGAATGAGCCAGCCCCTGGGCATACGCATCTGCTGTTGTCGCGTATGCACTTGCATCAATTTTGGATTTGTTCTATCACGGATTGGCCTGCTGAAGCTGATGCAATTGGGTCTGGCCATGCTCTGCGAAGGTCTACTTATCCGTTATGGTGTGCCATATGCCGATTCCATTGGTCAGGCGTTAACCAGCTTTCTGGCCACAACTGGTCACTGCTTCACCACCACGGGCATTCTACTGCTCTGCTACGCCTTCTCCGACAAATCCTACAGCCTTATCCGACAGTCCCTATTTGTAAGAAGCCCACTAAAATCTAGTATGACTTGATGAGGATGGTTCAAATTGCCAATTCAAGGATTTAGTCAAGTCTGATGACGGGGATGTATCTATAATTCCAGGAAACTTTGTTTAACGGACTCGCCAGCTGCATGTATTTTAGTTCAGCGAGTTACATGGGTTTCGCCTGCGTGGTGTGGCTGCATCCACAGTTCCTCGTACGACCAGGATTCTGGGCATATCCGGCAATGACAGCCTGCTACGTGAGTGATAATAATTTAATCTAAATAATTTGAACCTCAAGCAATAGTTTCTTTTCCATAAACTTTCAGTACATGGGCTATGCCGCTGGCATTTTGCATGCCCTCGATGCTTACCTGGCATTTCGGCACTTTCGTGGGGCACGCTAATCCCCGCCAGATAAAAGCAGTATCTTAGTTACATATTAGTATTTTGCGGACATATTTATATGTGTTTTAGGTTTAAGGCACCTTTCTTCCGATGGTCTCGAGCATTCACATTAAAAGCGCTTAGTCGTATTTTTATAAATAATAAGCTTTAAAATGGACTGATTTGATTAGCACCAAAAGGAGTGGGAGATCCGGTCATTCATTGGCCCATCAGGCCATCTTGTTTGCCTCCGCCTTGAATTTTCTGTAAAAACAAATTCATTTAGGTATATTTTTCTCTTCAATGAAACGTAACTAAACCTACTTGAGTTGCTTTAGAGCCTGGCTTGTTTCGTAATCGGCCTTAAGCAGACCGATGCGCACCCAACGCGGCCTCTCGTGGATAACCTTGTGGATGAGAAACTTCAAGCCCAGCAGCAGGTGCTCAAATATCACGAACGAGAGATCCGGAACCGATGGCAGCCAGTGGGAAAAGAAGTCCCTAAGACGATGTGAATGGAGGATTATTAATACCAAAGCTGTAAGAGGGTATAACTCACTTGACATTTGGCTGGAGAAACAGCAACCCGCAATTGCTAAGTAGTGACATAACCGAGAGCAGCTCAAATGCCAGCTGCCAAGCACCAATATTTTTGGCGCGCCTCGCAAACGGTCTCTTAAAGATGTTGCACAACTTCCACATATCTATATGCACGGCAAAGACGTTGTTCAACAAAGCTCCAATCGCGGCAAAAGGGGCAACAGCGGCAAAGAGTACCACGAATCCAAACTGAATACACACTTGCAGGTAGTCCTCGTAAGTGGAATGGTATTCATCTAGCCCGGACTCATAAAACGATTGCTCATAGCGTGGCAGATCGCTAATGGATCGCAGCTTCTCCTCGGCTACCTCGCGATGTCGAAACTCGACGTACTTTTGACGCAGCACCGCCATCAGCGGTATTCCAATCTCTTGGGCGATGCACAGCAACTGGAAGACCAACAGCTGCATCATCAGCTGATACTTTAGCTGGCGCAGATCCTGCAGCACGAAGGCAATATAGAACTGTGAGAAGAAGTTATTGACGATCTCAAAGAGCATTAGTTTGTTGACTCGATGACGATCGTATTGCGATCGTGTTCGATGGTTTTCCAAATTGGTAAGGAATGTGGCCAGTTTCTCGTACGCCCACGAAAAGATTGCAATCAGCACCGACTGTACAATGACCGGCACGTACAGCAGCCATGAGTCTGGTCCAAAATCCGCGAGCACCTCGGCCTCGATCTGGAACTGATAGAGGGCAAACCATCCAGCGGCCACCACACAACCCAGTACCACCGGATACGATATGCAGTACATCTGCAGGTACGTGTAGCGCATCGGGTAATGGAGTGTCATTTTTCCAGTAATGGGATCTGGTTTCATTTTGCCCGTATAGGCTGAACGCGGTTTATCCAGGCTGCTCATTTCGATGGTACCCCATCGGTACGAATAGCCAGCGCACTTCCGCTTCCACAGCTCCAAGAAAATCTGCAAGTATTTTAAAATATAAATATTATTTACCCGATTATGATAAGTTAGAGTATAATATTTAAGAGCAATTAGAAATAAAATTAAAAAAAGAGTTTTCTATTTCTTAAACTATAATTATACATATATGTATGTATATCTCAAGATATAACAAAATTGTGAAATTCTTAGAGCTGCAAGAAAGAAATACACAATGGCTATTTTTATTGACGCACTTAAAAGATTCCTTGAGAGCACTTAAATATTATATATTTAGTAACTGCAATTTATTTTCAATGTCTTTAATAAATGAAAACAATAACTCACCGTGGTCCATACAACATAAAAGCTGCACACTAGCGAGATGTTCAGATCGAATACATATTGAATTATACCAAAAACAGAGGGGAAGATCAAAGCTTTCGTGTAGAACTCGATAAAACCGAAATAAAGACCTATGCTTGAACCAAAGTAGTTTCGGATGTCCTCGATGGGCAGCCTGGTGCGCTTTAGGTTCCAGTTAAAACGTTCCAGATATAGCTGAAAAAAAAAATATCTTTAAATTATAACACATTTTTCCAAACATTTTGGAAAAACTTACGATATCATGTAGGGGAAACATATCCTCAATGTAGCCCTTTTGCACATACGACTTAATGCCGTCCTGAATCACGTCCTTGATGAGGACAGGTATCTCGCAGTAGCGCAGGATCTGTTCCTTGCCCATTCCGGGCAAAAGGAAGTCCGAGATGCAGCCGTTGTTGAACTTCTGCATGCTGTTCGTCGTGGTCATCTTCTCCAGCTCGGCAGCATCTGCTAAACGGAGCAAGGTATCAACGCTGGCCGACAAGTATAGGTACTTTTCGGTTTTTCTAAATTAAATTTATAAAAAGATAAAGTAATTAGTAGAGATTTATACAAAGTATTTTTGCTTAATTTACCTAAATTCTCTCTCTTTTCTTCACTTTAATTCAATAATGAAATAGCTATAAAAATATGGTTTACATTGTATGCTTTAAAAGCAATGAACTCATTTCTTGCTAATTAAATTTGATTTACTGACGTGTCCTAGATCTGAAAGAGCTATAAATGTTGTTTGGAATAGAAAAGATGCTAAAACTTTGTTTGGATCAACACACTAATGATTTTTTAGCATATCTGGAAAACACTTTGAACACTTTGTGGTGTCTTGTTTACATTTGTTGGACAATAAACATAATAAAAATAAAGCTGTTATTTTAGTTGAGACATAAAATTTCCATATTGGCTGAAAATGTCTTATTTTATGTTATATAAAGCTCTTTGAAGTTATATTTTATTATCGAAGTTATATTTTATTATTGAAATTTAAAATTTTTACTGTAAAATGGCAGTTTTTCTGTTGTTATAAAAAATATTTCCCATTGGATTACAAAAATGGCGATTAAGATCCTCGAGAAGAGTTTACGTATTTTTCAATTACATAAAGTACTTTTAGACACGTTGATTAATTTGGATATAAAAATGACGAATTTGTAGTATTTCAGCAATAAGTTTAATCGATGCTTACCCTACGATCTCCAACGTGGTCTGTATGCCGAACTCCTGGATGATCTTCTCCACATCCTGGCAGTGCCTAAGCTTGGCCTTCTCCGTGAAGATGATGACGATGTGGGTCTGTTTGGATCAGAAAGAGATATTTTGGTTAAATCCCGATATGTTTCATTGGTATGCCAATTGAATGACCTTGTCGAAGGGTTCCTGATCTGGACCCAAACCATCTACACCTTCGCCAGAATCCAAGGTCCGCTGGCGTTGAAGAGCCTCTAGTTTCAAGCTGCGCTGCCGGCGGAACAGCTGGTTCTCGATGATGTTCCGTGTACGTGGTCCTGGACCTAGAATGTATTGTTATATTATTAAATATTATATTTGATTTACCCTGCTAGCATTATTATGCTGTACTCACTCTTGGCATCTTCGGACATCGTTTACGGGTTGACGGCTGATGACGAGTGGCGTCGCTGAACTAATAACAAAATATAACAATCACATCCACATCGAGTAGCCGAATATGAGATCTCAGAACTCTCTCTGAATTTTCTTATTTTCTTGTTGTTGTTGCTGCTCAGCACATGAGTAAGTACTTGCTATCTCACTCGCTCTCGTACCGTGCGTGCGAGTGTTAATTGCGTGTATTTTGGCCCGTGCCAATGCCAAAATACTGAATTTTTAATAATAATGCCAAAATATTTCGCCTTTAGCAGTTCTTGCCGGTTCGAAGTGCTTTTGTTGTTGTCCGAGCTTCGTGGCGCGTGACGTCATAAGCGTGATGTTATCGAAACGGCACAATTCGTTGGCTTGTCATCAAGAATAATTACAAAAAAAAATGCATTAAAGTCATAATTGATTTGGTTTTAATTGTTTAAATTAATAAGAAATTCCCCTTTCCCGCCATTTCAGCATTGCAGCAAATCAATCACTTATCGATTAACAAGTGCAACTCTACCAGAGATGCGCAATTATTGCACTTAGTAATTTCTAGTCACGGTAAGTAGTGACCAACAAACTGTAGTGGACTGTCAATCCCCAGTTAACTGTGTTCACCAGTCCGATAGACAATTGTTTATATGGGTAATAAATAAAAAAAATAATTAACAATGATTATAATCGCATTTTAGTTGGGAGGAAACTCTTTCATATATGAAAGAATCAGAATTCAGTTTTTTAAAAGTAATTTTTAAGCTCGTGCTAACAATATACAAAATTCATACTCCTTTAAGAATATTTTATAAAGCAGTGTTTAGCTTAGATTAACTATTTTCAAGATATTTCTATACCGCTTATCAGTAATACAGTTTTATACTTAGAATCTCTAGATTTTGTTTGTTGGTATTCAAGAATGCTGTTTGAATTGAAAAATATTGGGAAGAAATTCTTTCATATGTGAAATAATCAGTATGTTCTTAAAAATCATTTTTAAGCTAATTATATTCAAAATATCTAAAATATTTTAAAAAGCGGTGTTAAGCTTGGGTTAACTATTTTTATGGTATTTCTATACCGTCAGTTATATTGTTTTCTACTTATAAACTCAATAGAATTTATTTTTTCATATTATTATAAGTATTGAAGAATATTGGCTTACACTCAAGAACTTACAGATAGCTTGATTATCTGCATATATAAGTATTTTTAAACATTTCTTAACTAATTATAAATAGTGTCTTTTTCCGTATGGTCACAGTTTTAGCAGTATGTCTGGCAACGCTTTTGAAAGTAGGCCTATCTTTTAAGTGGCAGCGTTCCAATCAGCTGGATCTTTTGCCGCCGCGCTCTCCTTGAAACGTTGTGATGCAATTTTGTTGTTTTCAGGCCTAAAAGTGAAAGTTTCCACTGATAAGCAGCCGTGGATTTAAAACCCCGCCTAGTAGCTGACCTCTGGAGACCCCTATCCGTTTCAGTCGGACGAGAAATCCATCGTTTGTGTTACCAGAAGCAGTCGTTTAAGTCCCATTCCAAAGGGCGGCCGCACATGGAGCGCAGGGTCAAAGCCGCGCCAGAAACCAAGAAAGATATCGTTAGCCGATGAGCGGGCATCGAGGAGTAGGCGCAGAGGCCTAACCTCAAAGCACGAGCACAATCCGCAATCGGCACATCAAATTATTCCAGAAATCCTTTCCATTCCCACTCCCATAGGACTATAAGAATCCACCAAGGAGTTTACTCCGCCCCAGGATGCAGCGCCTCATGCCGGCATCTTGGACAAGTGGCGGCAGTCTACTGCCCTTTCGCGTCTCCACCACCACAAAGGTGTGTTCTTAAGCGCAGTTTATAACACTAAGCTATAGTATAAAGTGAAGAGAGAACTGTGGTTCAGTCCAAATATCATTTAAACTATTACTCAGCAAACTAAAATCTAATTACCCTCTGAATCCTAACCAGGTTGTCCTCTTCTCCCTGACTGCTGGCGTGGCTCTGATGAGTGTCCTCTCCCGCTTTTTGCGGCGTCGCAAGCCACCGCGACCGCCACGCCGAGCCAGGAAATATACGGGCAGGCGGAACCGCAACAGCATGCGCAGTCCAAATGACCTTATCTCGATAGCCGGATCCAAGGCCTCGGCAAGATCGGGCAGTCCCGTGGGCTCCACTTTGGCCTACTCGGACCGCCTATCCATGGCATCTGGTTCGATTGGCGTCGGTGTCATGGGCGTACAGAATGCTGGTCCTGGTGGTTCGGTAGTCACCCAACTGACAGCTCAACAGTTGGGAATGATGGGCATGGAAGCGCTGGACACAGTGATTAACTTTTGGGAAGATGCCCTGGCGGCACACTATTCGCCCGGTGGACTGCCCGCCTTGTTGACCACGGCGGAGGACTCGGAGTTCTGTCGCGAGATCCAGAATTTGCTGGAGATGGCCTACACGCTGCAGGAGCAGAGTGAATTGCTTTTCCTGGACCAACGATCGGTGCTGTTCCGCGAGGAGCATTCCATTGACGAGGCCGAGGAGGAGGCAGGCGAGACGGACGACGATCGGCGGTCGCGTAAGTCTGGCAGCGTCCTAAGTCGTGCTGGCTCCGATCCAAACTTTGATTCCGCGGAGAGTTTTGCCTCTGCATTAGACCAGGTGGCGGATTTGCGTGAGTTTGACGGCTTTATCGAGACCTCGTACGAGGAATATCCGCTTTTCCAGACAGCCCTGAAGCACCATGATGAGTACACAGTGCCGTGTCGCACTATTCGGGCAGAGCTAATGCACTGCAGCACCGATACCGAATATCTCGCCAAACTGCACTGCGTTCGGCTGGCGTTTCAGTTCCTGTTTAAGGATCCAGCAGTTGGGCAGTGGATCTGCGATTCCGGCCGGCAGATCCTTACCGATCTACTTTGTCTAGGCGATAAGGATACCAAGGAGTTTCTTGTGGGCTACGAGGACATGGTGAACTATTTGCACGATAGCAGCAACTGGCCGTGCATCCAAATGGAACTGGAGCAGCGAAATGTCAAGGCGATGACCTTTTACGACATTTGTCTGGACTTTATCATCCTGGATTCGTTTAAAGACCTTGATGCCCCGCCCGCCAGTGTCACGGCTGTGGTGCAAAACCGCTGGCTATCCAACGGTTTTAAGGAGACGGTAAGTGGACTCAAAACTAGTCAAGATCAAAACACTTACTAACTGATCCGTTTGGTGCCTTTTTTTCAGGCTTTAACCACAGCCGTGTGGTCGGTGCTGAAGGCAAAGAAGCGGATGCTTAAGTTTCCCAATGGCTTCATGTCGCACTTTTACGTGATATCCGAGCAGATATCACCGCTAATGGCCTGGGGCTTCTTTGGACCCAACGAAAACCTACGCGATATCTGCCACTACTTCCGAGAGCAGCTGCTTGCCTTTCTGGGAGACATCTTTAGCTTCCAGAAAAGCCGATTTACCACCATCGAAGAGTTCTCGCAAGATGTGCTGCAGCATATGCAGACGCGCGTCAACAATATTGGCGTGAAATTTAGCCAGTAATTGGTCTTCACTTCAGCCTTCTCCTACATACTTCTTGGACTCCTATTTTTTAATTTTTACAAAACCGTTTGATTCGGTAGTTTCCCTAAGAAATGCTCCACAAGTTGACTAATTTTAATGCCACATACATCCAACCACACGACACCAAATCCACGCATCGTCATTGTATGATTAAGCTGCATTTAAGTCGCCAAAACCAAACAAAAACATTTGTAAAATAAAACTGTTTACCGCCCGCTTCGAGCGAAAATCCAACTGCTATGCCTCCAATTGCATGGGAGAAGTGGGGCACTTCGCATACCCTGTTACTATATATAGTACATACACTGACATTATTACGCACAAACGAAGGTACTTAAGTCAAGAATTAAACATGAATTAGTTTATTTAGAAATATTAAGATTATTAAAAGCAATTGGCTGAGTTGTTAAAATTTTGCTGAACTGTAGAAAATTTACGTTGATGAAAAAAGTTTGAAGCTTTATATTGATCTTTTAAGGTTTATGTGTAAAAATACATTTATCCAAAACTTATCTAATTTTTTTTTAAAACAAACAAACTAAATAATTTTAGAGATTAACAACGCACCTTATATAAAATTTGCAATAATACGAGTTTTTGTAAAAGTAGGCTCACTATAAAAGTTGAACGCCAATCTTCAAGTAATTTCAAATATTCTATTTGCGTAACTAACGAACAATCGTTCCTTTAAGTGATAAATCATAAATTTTATATAAAATCCCCTAACAGATATGATTTTTGTAAACCTTTTCTGAATTATGTGAAATATAGTGATCCGATTATGAAAAATCAATATGCATTAATAAGTAACCCAAGTTATGTAGGGTATTAACATTGAGGGAAATGGAATATCAAAAGTAATATCCATCAGTACTTGCCTTCGGTTGTTCGTAACAAGATGTACAAGGGTCTGGGACTCTGTTGCGGCCTTCTGTCCTTTAGCGCCTTCGTGAGTATAGAACATTAGCTCCATTTGCTTTCCAATCCGATTCTTTTCCCGTATACCCCACAAAGATCTCCTGTTTTGTGGCTTTGCACACGCTTAATAAGATTATCCACATCAATTTGGACGCCGCTGTTCATGAGAACATTAAATTGGACTCCACCCAGGGACACTCAGATATGCGTTGCCAAAAAACTCTGATCGTGGAGAATCTGGATGAACCGCATCTTAGCTGGCTGGAGCTCTTTTACATGCGCTGGACAGTGGTATTCACGTTGCTCTACTCATTTGCCGCCACCCTTCTTATCCGGGCTAAGTATTTGGGCAACTTCGAAATAAACCTGGCCACCTCCAATACGGTAATAATCATTACCATGCTAACCAGAATCTAATGAATAATGCGATCTATTTCTTTTACCAGATGATACTGATGGGATCCCTGCTTTCGATGGTCTTGTTGCTAGCCACGTTTGTTCTCCAACAGCGTGAACCTTTCATGGAATTGTGGTGCAATAACTTTATTGTCTATCACATGTACTACATCGCCATGACCACCGGCATGTCAGTGGCTTTCTTTCTTGTTCACTCCTGCAAGGAATTCCTGATGACGCGTCGTTTACAACCAGCCATGAAGTAACAGGACATAATAAAGGAATATAACCCCGAATTTAGTCGGTTGCCATTATATCGATATAAAAATGCTAATACGATTTATGTAATTTGATTTTTATTCAAACAATTTGCTTTCATTTGGTTGGTTGGTTTGTTTCTTTTCTCATTTTTGTTTGTTTTTCGTATATTTGAGTGTTGACTGCAGTTCAGGAAAGGCATTTTCACATTTCTCGAATTTTGCTTTAAATAGTTTCTTGTGTGAGATTTGGAATCTAGGGGCTAAACGTTAAACTAAATACATCAAATGAGTGGTTTTCGTTTATGTTTTGTGTGGCTTTTGTTTGGCTCGTTATGAATTCATAACCAATAGTATTTTCACGAAACGTCGTTCGATGTTTCAAATAACCTGTTCTGATTGATGGTTAAAAACTAGGGTTTTAAAAAATCATAAGAGCTTCAGAATAACCCTGGTATACAATTTATTGCTTGAGATGTGAAAGATGCGGCAATCTCAAAACCAAAAAAAAAACCTTCCTTTTTCTCCAATCCTCATATATATATATATTTATATATTGGTATATATATATATATATCCTTTTGTGTATAAATCTAATTTTTAGTTTTCTTTTTTTGCTTGCAACTTATGTACTTACACACTAGGTTCAGGGGTTAGGGGGAACTACAAATCTTAGTGGGTATAAGTTAGCCAGCTAGTTGGTAATTGATTTATCGTACGATAGTTCTAATTACTCCGATTTCGTCTTATTTTTATAGACTTTTGTAGACTTGCCCACCGAACTACCATACGGACAATGGCGGATTGCGGGGGCTAGCACGTTTTGGTAAGGTAATTTCATCTTGCTTTTCGTATTGGATGCGGTACCTTAGAGGTCCGCTCTGGCCTGACTCGATCATCTCCGCTAGCGAAACTTCAATCTTAGAATCTAATAAATAAATGTTTCTTGGTTTTGTTTTCCATTTTCCATATTTTTTTTTTTTCATTTTTTTTCATGTGTTTAGAATTGTTTTCTTGTTGATTTAATATTTATTCATCCGTTTTGTTCCTCTGCATAATGCAAAGCTTACTCGCCATTTATCAGTTGTTTATTTATTATTATTATTTTGTATATAATTAATTGTTGGTATAATGCAGTCTTTACGGCAAAACAAAAACAGAATTATGCTATTTGATTTCTCAATTTGTTTTTTTGTTTTCTCATTTCTTAGTTATCATCGATACTTGCATCATTTTCATTGTTCTCATTAAATACATAATAATCAAAAATATATCTGTATACTATATTAATATTTAGTTTTGCTTTTTTAAAGTTCATGAAACCAAATACACTTATTTAGGCCTTTGGATCTATCTGTCTGTTGTGGTTGTTGTTTGTAGCTCGTTGTTGTGCTGCTCTAACAAAAATGTGGTGAAAAATGACAAGGTTAAATTTAAGCAATTTACAGTCATGTTTTTTTTAATAGAATACTTTGCATTCAAATCGATTTTCTTTAGATACGTTTATTATTTTTTTTTTATCTCAAAGGCAGTTAAACGTGAAGACTTTACTCTATTGTTGGTTTCTTGCTTTCATATTTGTTTTTGTTTTTTTTTTTTTTTTTGTTTGTGATTTGTTAACAACTATTTTATGTACATTTAGATTACATTTAGGTTCTCATTAGGTTTCATTAGAATTTTAGATTGCTATATGCATTTTGGATTAAAATTTAGTATTCCGTTTCTCAACTAACTTAGGGTCTAATCTTAGTGGCTAGCTAATTTTGCAATTGTAACACGTTCGGATCAACCTCTGTGACCTATCCACATTCGCATACACAAAAAAATACATTTCGGCTCCGATCTGTTCAATATCCTTCGCTTTCTCTATACCTAAACCTATCTCTTTCCTTTCCGCGCTAGTTATTTGTTCCCTAAAGGCATTTTCATTTCTTGATTTTGTTTATGCAAATAAAAAAAAAAAAAAAAAAAAAAAAAAGAAGAAATATTAAGACTGGATTAAAAAGCTTAGAAATTATTAAAGACAAATTAAAAGTTGATATTTTTCGTTCTAATATATCTCCTTTTTAGCTATTTTGATTATGCATAAAGTTGAACGATATGAAAGTCGGTTCTATGTTAAGCAGAAATTAAAATTTCAAGTTGATGTACGACGAATGAGGCAATATTCACGTTTAATTGGAAAACATCAATTTAGATTTTTGTACAAAGAGTTTGGGTTGTGGTCTGGAAGTACTATTTCAATGATTGTACAATTGGCTGTCGTATCTCATTTTTGGTTTTTCCTTTTTATGGGTGAAGGCACGCCAAAACATCTAGTTTATTTTATATTTAACGTGAGTATTTGTTTGTTTAATTTTTACCTCTTTTACAACGAAAACATTCTATTATTGCTTATTATTCGTTTGTTGCTTTGTTTGGATGCCTTAATATTATGTATATATGTATACGTATGCTTGTGTTAATGTGTGTGTGTCTGTGTGTCTGTGTGTGAGTGTTTTTGTGTATGCGTATGCTTCGTTCAAGTTTCAACTAAAATATGTTTTTACTTTCTGATTTTAACAACACAGGAACAAGTTTGTAAGTCTACGCTTAAAGTTTCTTTCTCTATTTTGTTTTCATAAAATTAATACGAAATACGAAAAAAAAATTAACACTACTATATACGAACATACATATGTGTTAGGTATACATCTGATAAAAGTTTATAAGTCGCGCATAAACCATTTTCATTAAAAATAAACCCTTTTTTTGTTTCTAGTCTACTACATTGTTGCTTGTCATCATCATCAAAGTTTCTATTCTTAATTTGCAGAGTTTCTGCGCAACTCAAAAACTAATAATATAAATTAAAACATAATTACTTGCTGTAGTTTCAGTTTTGTTATAATTGGTTAGAAGTGACCAGATATAGGTTTTTGTGTTTTATAATTATAATCGTATTAAAATGTTTTGTTTCGATTAGTTTTGCTTCACACGAAGCGCTTATAGCATCTAAAACTTAGAGCGAAAACAAAAAAAAAAATGGTGTGAAAATACATCGAAATTGTGTTGTGTTTATCAGTTAATCTATTAATCTGTTATTAACCTAGATTTTTCTCTGGTCTTCCTTGTGTTTTCTTGAGAATTTGGTTTGCCTGGGAAGTACATCGAAAACAAAAAAAAAGTTACAAGAAAGCATGCGATCCAAACTATTTTGGTCGTCTCGTCTGCTTCCTAGTGATAAGTCGTATGTGTTGATCCATTATTATGCGATCCATTTGGGTTTACAGTATTTGCTTAGGCGGTGGTCTTGCTCACATAAATTAACTAGTTAAACCAAGGAAAGTCACTCCAAGCAATCCTCAGATTTTGGTTTTATACGTAAAACGCTGGCATACGTATTCAAAACGCGTATTTGCTGTCGGTTTTCTGTATTAAGTCTAAACTTAATTTTACGTTGTGGTAAGCTCTCTGTTTACCATCTGGATGTTCTTGAGGTTGCTGGGATCCTTCGGGGTTAGAAATCATCTATTTGCTATATCTGCTAGTTTGTTTCAGATGTGCTCGCTTAAGTTTTAAGTCGTTTTAACGTAAACCTACAGAAAAATAACAAAATTATAGGCATTTCTAAATGTAGAAATGTATATATTAGTTACCTTAAAAATTAAATTTTTGGCTCTCTATTTTGTTGTTGCTGCTGCTGTTTTGTTGGTGTTGCTTTCTGGGAATATTTGTTTCGCTTTGGATTTAAGTGTCTTGATTGCTCTTCATTCTTCCTTTCTTTTTGCTTTCGCTCATGCGTCTGGTTTTCCTCGAGTTTTTTAAATGCGGCGAACACAAACAAATGTGTGATGAAAATGGATTAAACAAAGGAACCAACAAATTCAGGGAAAAGTTTTCGGAGCTTTGTAGGCTGAAGTTCCTTTTGTTTGTGTGGCGTGTTTTGTTTGTTTGGTTTTTCATCGATTTACCATTTAAGCTTTAAATGTTTAGGCATGTCCATCGATAGCTCAATACTGAAGGTCCATCTCGTTGCTCTCCTCCTCCTCGATCAAGTCATCCACATCGAATTCGCTGGGCGAGAAACTGGTCTGTTGCACCTTCTGTTGCTGCTGCTGGTGTAGATAGCTGGTGGGTGTAATGCGTGTGCCCGGTTTGAGCACCATACACGTTGGCGCCTTGGCGCCACGCATACGTGCGTTGGCCAAAGCGGCTGCCTTGAGTGGATTACGCAGGTTTGTCGCCTGAGAAGCCAATGAAGATGAGGCAACATTGGACGTAGTTGAGGTCGACGAGGCATTCATAGTGCCCGTGGTGCCGGGATCATTGTAACGCGGGCGCTTGTTCTGAAATTTGGTAGCCCAACATTCGGTCGCACGGCGACGGGCATTGGCACATATATTATCCCCCGAGGAGGATGAGGTGGAGGAGGTCGAGGCAGCTGCTGCAGCCGACGAGGTTGAGGCCGAGTTCACCTTTTCGCCCTGGAAGGGTATGTGACGACGCTCCTCCTGTGTAAGCTTCATCATCTGATGGTAGTTATCCATCTGTTTTAAGCGTTGCATGCTATCAATGGTACTGGATATAACGCCCGAGGTGGCTGACGTATGGTCATTCGCCTTGTTATCCGAAACAACTTGCTTCTCCAGTTCGTTGGGATCAACACCAGATTGTTGGCGCTGCTTTTGACGCAGATGCTGCATTTCCTCTAGAGACCGTTGCTTACGGAACTCAAAGACCAGCGGATAAATGTGTTGGATAGCAGATTCTACGTGACTGACGCTGGCCGCTAAATGATTGTCAATAGAATGAAAATTAGAACTTTTATTTGGACAATATACAATTCCCAAAGGGTCACTACTCACCCGTGACAGTAACACTACCGGTGGAGAAGATCTTGAGTGTGGCTTTTGGGTCGGGGTCGCGCATTTTGTAGGTCACACCCGGGTGCAGCTCTGGTTCATAGCTGGCATTCTCGCGATGTCGCTCTGAGAAATTGACGATCTTGATGGCCCACGGCATGCTACAGGTGCCCAGCACGTTGACGATGCGAAAATTGAGAAAACGAGTGGGAAATCCAAGCTTGCCCAGGCATCTAGCATAGCGACGAGCTGCAACCTTAGCCTAAAAGATGATCAAATATCAAACAAAGAGCTAACTAAGATTTTTTAAAAAAAAGACATACCATTGCCTCTGAGGTAGCACCAGTACAGGTAATCCTTCCGGAAGACCAGATCGAAGCCGTGGTATAGGGATGACGCAGCTTCATTGTTACCATTCCATTCTCGCGTCGATATTCTACATTCGAGCCCTGCAGAGCAATTTCTCGAAGCTTCAAATGGCAGCCTACACTAAAAGAGCAGACCACGTTGTTAATCACAATATCCAGTTCGGGCTCATCATCAGAGGCGTTGCCTTCGTTGGTCGCATTGCTAAGTGCCAAAGGTTGTTGATCACCACTGGATTTGGCAGTTTGATTGCTCTCCTCCTCTTCTTCATCCTCGTCATTGATCACAGTTCCTTGCTGCATGCTCTCCTCCTCCAAAAGCTCAGTTTTAGCCGTGTGCAAACTATTGCTATTGCCATTGATAGCGACGGCCGACACTGCACACTTGTCGCTACTGGTGAGGAACAGACTCTTGTTGCCGTTCGCCAGAACAATGGTGTCCCCGTTAGCAAGTTTTCTTTGCAGACTTGGTCCGCCGGCCGTTTGCACTTTGCCGAATTGCGAAAAGTAACGAACGGTACCGGCGGCTGTAGAAGTAGCAGATGAACCGCCGACCACAGATCCGCTAATTTTACCGGTGGTCGCCAAGCCTGCCGAAACCTGCCGATTAGCCATGAATGTAGAGGAGGGCGTTAAATATACACGGGGGGCGTTGGCCAGCACCGCTGAGGAAACGACGCCTCCGGATGCCACCACACCCACTCCGGATCCGCTGCTGGCCGCCTTAAGACCGCCGTTCAAGTTGGCCACCGGTATGCTGACCATTTCGTTTTGCATCAGCGCGTACTTCTGCTCCTGCTGGTGCTTGAATTCTTTCTCCTGCTGGTGCCTTGACAGCTCTCGTTCCTGCTGTTTCAGTTCCTCCTGCACCTGCTGCTGCTTTAAATCCTGTTCCTGTTCCTTTAATTTCTTTTGGTTGGTCACAACAGTCTCGTTCTTTACGCGCAACTGGCTATAGAAGTCTTCTTGTTCCTTCTCCAAGACACGTCGCAAATCGCAGTAAGTTTGCTGGTTATTCTGGTGCAACTCACACTCGAGCTGTACCTCTTCCTTTTGTAAGCGGTGCAACTCCTTCTGTTGACGCACCTTTTCTAACACAAATTTTCTCCGTTGCTTGAGCCGCTCTACCTGTCGTCGCCGATGTAGCTGTTCTTGTTGGTGGAGTAGGTGCAGTTGCTGTTGTTGGTGTTGCTGCTGCTGGAATTGGAATTGGAATTGCTCTTGCCGTTGTTTCTCCGGGAGTAGTTTCTCCGATTGTTGCTGTTCTTGCAGCAACTGCTCCTCTTGTTTATGCTGTTGCTGCAAAGATTTTAGCCGTTCCTTTTGATGCAGTTCATGCAGTAACTTTTGCTGCTGTAGTACCTTTTGCTGATGCTTTAGTTGATGGTCTTGTACTAACTTTTCTAGATGCTTTTCCACTTCTTTTTTTAGCTTCTTCTGCTGTTCTCTATGATGCTTGTGTTGAAATACGATCTTTTCCTGGTGTGTAAAGGAGGAGAAACCACTTTTTATTGAGGTAGTCTCGACTTCCTTAAACACTGATAATGCGAGATCGTGCACGTTGTGGCTATCGTTGCGAACAATAATATTATCGATTCCTGTTTGCCGTACTGACGGCAATATTAAAGGGTGTGTAAGAAGTAATTTATAAAATTTACGGGTCTTAATCCTTTCCTTTTCCCAATCTGTAACTCTCTTTTGGGACTCTAACTCAATACACACATCCCTGATTCTTGCCAAGAGGGCGAAAAACTTTTCGTTTTCAAGAAGAGATGAGGACTTGATCACTTTATTGATATCTTTGTGAAGTATTCCAAGGAACTTTCCTTTATCCAAGGTGTTTGGGATAAATAATAATGATGGATCCAAATTCGATTGAAAAGCTTTCACTACTTCTACTGTTTCAGAAGGAAGGTTTGCTTCGTGATCCTGCTTAGAATCTGGACCGTATTCGTCAGGTGCCGAGTCTCTGTCGTTTTCGCCTTCAGGAGTTTGGTGTTCCTGCTCAGGTTGTTTGTCAGAATTAGATGCTCCGGGAGGATCCTCTGAGTCCGTGTCAGTATCAGTATCGGTGTCCGAGAAACCTGGCGGATTTTCGAGTTCCTCCTCAGAATCCTCGCTCTCTGTGGTTTCGAGTTCCTCTTCCGATTTCTCTACTTCTTCCTCGATTCGCGATCCAAATAAAAATTCTTGTATATTTCTGGCAACCGAATTCGCTTCGCCGTTTATATATGGGCGCTCGTTATCTAAATAGTATTCGTTGTTATTTCTTGTTTGCTCTTCGGCCTCAGAATTGCATCTCAAGGAAGCCGCAGATGAGTCAGAAGAGAAATAATCTGACCTAACGAATTCCTCGGTAGTATCCGAATCTTCATCCACCGCCCTTTCGCGACGTGGATAGTTGTATAAGTCGCGTGAATAATATGGCAAATTATATCCTACCGGCGAAGAAAACTGTTGATTTGAAAATGAAGGTGAAGCTTCATATGAAGTTGAGGGTAGATACCGTGAATCGTTGTCTTTCCTATCTGAAGAGTTACTACTATTTGATTTTGTTTCTTTGTGTTTATTCTTGTAGGTTTGTTCGCGACGCCCTTTTTTCCTATATCCTTTGATTTTTTCCCCGTGATCAGATTCGGGGTAGCAAGAATTTTCAGATTTTAATTCACAGCCTAAACCTTGTGGCTGTTGCTTTACTGTCGGTTCCTCTTCCTCCGAAGAACTAGAAGATGAATATACAGTAGAGTAGAAACGTGACTTCTTTTTGACTGTGCTATCGCTATTCGATATTGGCCCTTTGCGTTTAGATTTGTATTGACTTCTGCCAAATCGACAAACCGCTAAACCGTCATAGGGATTTAGGTATGAATTTAGTGTTCGTGTTTCTCTAGAAAAAGCTGATGTCGACGTTGATGGCTGCTCGTCTTCGCTAGTAGAATCACTTGAAGTACCTACGTGTAATAGGCAAAACATGTTTTATTAAATATAAATTTATTTATGTAAAGTTTACTTACTGAGTTCGAAATTCTTGGTCTTTGGAATATCCTTATCCGACTCCCTATTGCCGATACTAGCAGCTGCAATCTGGTTTACTTCTGATGTATTATTAGATAGAGAAACTACTCTCTCTTCTTGCTCAGGTCCTTTTATGTCAGCTTCTACAGGATGGCTTTCTTTCAGAGGATCGACTGGTAATGGAAACAAAGCTCGTATTTCCTGTTTGTCTTGGTCCCTGCCTACGAAATCCTCTGCAGTTTCAGTTAGAAAACCGTTTTTGATCGGGTTCAAAAATTTGTTTTTCTTGCGTTTTTTGGCGGCTTTTTCAGAACTCGAGGACTGTTTCGGCGTTCGATTCGGGAAGTTGTTTTCCTTATCAGAATCTTCTTGGAAGTTTATAACCTCAGAGCAGAGAAGTTCATCGGTATATTCTTCTTTTTTGCATTCCTCGCCAGTTGCAAATAAGTTTTGAGAAAGGGAAATTAAATCCTCTTTCTTGACCTCCTCCTCCTTGCCTCTTTCTTGAGAAGAATCTGCGTTTACTTCATTCAAGAGAGGAGTCCCGTGTTCGGGGCTTCTACAGTAGTTTTTAGGGAAATTATGGTAAATTATTGTTTATGGTGTTAGTTTACAGATTGGTGTGTAGGTGTGAGTTTACTTGTGTATGTGAATGTGTGTGTTCTTTTGTGTGTGTGTGTGTTCACTATAAACTTCTTTATACTAAATACAATTAGTATATTAGCCTACTTACACACTGCCCACGATATTAATATTACTTGCTATGTTTCCGTTCATTTTTCATAGGATTCTTGGTTTGTCTTCTCTTTCTAGCGTCTAAACTTAAACTAATTTTTTTTTAGTTGTATATAAGGCTAAAAGTGATTCTTGCTTGATGTTCTTTTCCAAAGTCTTCCCTTTGTTTCGTTCTGTGTGTGTGAGTTTGTGTGTTTGCTCTTAAGGCCAAAAAATACTTTTTTATGTGTAATTTTACAATTAGAATTAGTGTTAGCAGTGTTTTTCTTGTTTGTGGGTTCCCCTAAATCCTAACTACTCTGTATTATGTTTATTTCTATTCTAGTCTTCCGTTCTTCTCTCCTGTTTAAATTAGCTTGTAGTTTTTGTTGTTCCTTTGTAGCAGTCTGAAAAAAAAAAAAAATTAATTCATAAATGAAAAGTTGACATTAATGGGGAATATTTGTAAAGACAACATGTAAACATAAACTATAGGTATTCTATTAAATTGTTTGTACAATAGTCCTTTTATTTCATCGAAATCACTTTAAAGACACCTTTTTAATTTATACCTCTATCCGATCATCGACCATTTGACACGGAAAAATTTAAAGGATAAATTGACAAGTTCACACAATTCTGACATTTCATTAGAGATGATTTTTTTTAACACTCACGACGAGAAACAAAAACTCACGAAAGGGTTTACACCAACAGTCACACTTTCTCATACGAAAATGGTTCCCTCACGAAATACATCGGAAAAAGGGTTTCCTTCGAAATACATCGAAAAAAAAGGGTTCCCTCAATGAGTGGTGGAAAAAATGATCGATTGTTACAAAATTGTAATGATATAAACATTTTTTATGTAGCTATTGATTTGCTGTATTTTCTTGCAATCATGTAGAACTGAAATTTTACAACCAAAAATTTTCATTAACTGCGTTAATACTTTATAAGTAATATGCCAAAGAAAAAGGACACTCTTTTCACCTGACCCTAGTAACAGGAGTTGCAACTAACAGAGCTCGATAACAGTTTTATTAGGATCGCCGAAGTGCGCTGACCTTAACATAGATTTTCGCATGCCTGAGAAAAAGGTGGACGAAAGAGGGGCAGAGGAGAACGAAAAGGAGGTAGATAGAGAGAGGAAGACGGGTGTGTATATATGTCTGTGCATTACTTCTGGGTCAAGGACGCGCTCGCAAAAGTGGAACAATCTGTCAATTGAGCGCGACGTCGCCGCAGCAACAGCAACAAATGCAAAAACAACGACATAGCAGTGAGGAAAATAATAGAAGCAACAAGAAAATCCCACAATAACAAAAGTTATGCACCATCGATTGTTTCATTCCCGCTCGCACCGGCAAGCTGCCAAATGCAACGCTGCTACATTTTTGGGGCAAAGTGCAATGAAATTTGTTTTTGTAAATAAAGATACAAATGTGTGTTTAGCAAAATAGCTGGATGCTTAGTTTTATTCAGTTAAAGATTCGACGGAAAATGTTTTTTATGCCGGGTGCCGGATGTAGATAATGTCCCAAGCTCCCCCTTTCTTCAACCACTCAATTACATTCATACGTACATATATGTATGTATGCATGTATGTGTGTATTGTGAATCATTTACGAAAAAGGGCAGATATACTTGGACTTGCATTCCAACAAAATGAAATGAAATAATAAAAAGAAAAAACAAAACGAAACAAGCAAAATGTGTGGGTGAATGTGGGTGTTTTGGTTTCTTTTTCGGGTGACCCAAAAAAAAAAGAATTGAAGCTATTTAAAAACCACATTTTTCCATGGATGATCAGTTTTGCTTTTCTTTTCTGTTTACCCTAACAGAACTAAGTAACATATGCAGATATACTTAAATTACTATACTTTACTAAATTTTATAAGCATAGCAACTATTAACCACTATTGGCGATACATAATTATTATTAATGTTTTTAAATGTAAAACCATGTTTTTTTAACAATCACTACACATTAAAAACGCACTGCTTTTGTATATTGCTGAATATGCCTTAAAT
The DNA here is from genome assembly GCF_018153835.1 of Drosophila eugracilis. Taxonomy (NCBI): domain Eukaryota; kingdom Metazoa; phylum Arthropoda; class Insecta; order Diptera; family Drosophilidae; genus Drosophila; species Drosophila eugracilis. The sequence goes on from NW_024573048.1 coordinate 99,762, forward strand.
AAGGTCACTGTTGTAGCGCGCACATACATGTATACATGTCCTTATTTATGTTATAAAAAAGGATCGTGAATAACTCATGCATTTACATCTATGAATTCACTTGTTTGAATGGCATTTATACCTTTATGCAAAGGATCACAGTTATTTCGCGGAGATACTCGCCGTTATTTACTGTAAATGGTAATCAGCAAACAAATCCAAACAAAACAAAACTAAATGAAACGTCACTACCACAAACACAATTGGTCAGTGCGTGCGCGCGTGCGTGCGTGTGTTGCCGCACTCACATGACGTCGACATTTGACAGTTGGTTTTGCTTTGTTTGCCAGTTCTCTCGATTGCTAGCTCTTTGCTCTCTCCTCGCTTTGCTCTCTAACACCCAATTTTCTCTTCTCTTTGACGACTATTTTTAACAGCCCGGCAACAGAGCCGCAAGAACAAGAGCAACAAGAAAGAGGGTCAAAAATAGGAAGCAATAAAAGCGAAAACAAAATGCACAATGCAAATGCCGCTCATTGCTTGAATTTCAATAAAGAACAAATAGAAAAATAGCAGCCCAGCCAGCAGAAAATGCGAAAAATGTACAAAAATATTTGATGAAAATCAATTTTGAAACACTAACACACACAAGCATGCGCTAAAATAAGTCAAAAGAAATGAAAATTTAAATTTACGCAAAAGTACCCCTAGATATAAGCAAAAACAAAATATAAAATGGTAAAATTTCAGTTCATTAACCCAAAACGAAAATGAAAACGAGAACAACAGAATGCAAAATGAGAGAAATGGAAGGAAGAAGTGGTGATGCAGGTTGGAGAGGGAAAGAAGGGCAGAAGGAGAGACAGATAAAACAAAAGGCATTATACTAACAATAATAACCAACAAAAACACAAAAACAAAAACAGTAATCACACGGTAAACAGAAACAAAATAAATGTGAACTGCTAAATTCAGGTTCAAGGCCACCAAGCGACAATTCGCAATTCACAATTGACGAGCTGCCATTTTGGGTTGATTTTTATTGCTCCTCCTTATTATTTCATAAATCTATGATTTTTTGACACAGAAATACAGTGGCTCAATTAACTGGCAATTTTAGTAACAGCCAACATATTCAAATATTTTCAAATATTAAAATAATTCAACAATTACATATTTTCAACATTTCGATAACGGTTTTCTTTCCACATGACATACATATTTATGTACATATGTACATACATTCATAAGTATACATAAAATGTATATGCACAATTTCGGCATACATAGGATTAAAAACCGATTAAGAACTCTGGCTGCTTTATCTACATATAAGACTACGTTTTGAAACTGTTTCGATTGATTTACAAGCACAGTTTCCCACGATGCGGGTTAAGTATTCGCCCCCTTTTCACCCACAATTTTAGGATATCTCAAATTTCATTGGAACTCGCCTCATTCATTTTGTAGGGGAATGGAAGGGTTTTGAAATGTGAGCTATGTACATACATATGTACGTGTCTGACAAGAGGAATCATAAACTGTAATAAAATATGCAAACGAGCGCGCTCACATAAACCACAATTCCCCATTTATTGTAAGTATTTATTTATTTCCGTTCCACATGTAAAGGGTGTATCAGTTAAAGAAACAAAAAAGGGGGAGTACATTGTTTATATCTTTAATTTCGTTTGACCTCTGTTACAAGTCATTTTTATTTTTCGAAAGCACATTTGTAATAAAAATGTAAATTTCGCAATAAAATACATAAATCATTTTGATAAAAGTGCAACGATCATATATTTTTTGAATACTATATAAACATATCTTTAACAGGTAAAACAAAATAACGTAGTCCACTTCTAATGTGACCGCATATCAATCACAATCATCCGGCGGATATAACAAGTGCAGCCACACATCCGCGCAACATGTTTTTTCGTGCTACTGCTCACGTTCGTTTTCATGCCCCAGTGGAGAAGAGGGTGAGGGAAAGCGTGGAGGGGTGTGCCAGTACCTGTGTTTCGCTCCCTCTCCAGACTTCTCAGAGCGAAGCGGTACGTGAATCACATTAGCAACAACAATAATAATGCATTTCACCATCACTGCAAGTGACAGCTCATCTTTACAGTTACAGATTGAGCAGTGCTATAAGAGCTAACAGTTCCTTTTTTTTCTGTTATGCAAAATGGAAATACATTTTGCAAACAAGACGATAATTTCAAATTTAAATTGAAATTTGTAAATTCTGCCATTTAAAATATTAATTGTATTTTACAGAAATTCACAAAATAAAATTCAGATTTTTAAATATCACTGCCACTGGATCCACTTAAATAAGTACGAGTATATTATCACTCAGCAAAACTCTGTTACGGTGACCCAAATTTGTTATTACAATGGCTACGTAAAAAAAATAACAAAATAAGGCCAATCGACGAGAAATGACCCTGTTCATTAAACGTACAACCAAATAAGGCAGCAACAATCTTTTTTGCCAAGATAATGTAGATACCATATTTATTGATTTAATACAATACTTAGTCCACACATTTTTATGACATCTTGGATGTAACATGGCAATAGATAAAGAAAAGGGGGACAAGGAAACATGTGTCAGAAGCAAACATGCAAAATGTCCAAAATAAAAATGGTATGAAATAATCAAAAAGGAAAACCAGGAAGTTGATTGAAGTAAAGTGCAGGTATTTGGATGAAAAATATAACATTTACTATATTTCTCTTTAGCTTTTTTAAAGTCCATTGTAATTTTTTAAATCGTGTTAAACGACGAATGTGATTCATTAATTTTTTTTTTAAATGCTTGTTTAACAATCAAGCTTAAGAATTACTCATAGTCTTTTAAAGTTACCCCATAAATAAGGATAAGTCATACACAGAAAACTGTAGATTACAAAGCACATGGCACATGACGTTTCAAAATTTGAAAAATTTTGAAATCAAAGATATTTTTAATCCCAAATACAAAATAGTCTAAACGTGAATGATTGAAGTGAGCTGATAATATTTATACAAAATTGTACATTTAATTGCATATGGAATGTTTTAAATGGAACTAGAGGAGATTCTTTATCACCATTATTGATTTAACATATGGTTGGGAAGGAACTTCTAGGTTTACAGAGTTGCATATCTGTAACAATTTTCGCACTGCTAATTTACCAGTCACGTTCCTCAATTACAGCATCTATTTTACCAGGCACTTTTGGTGCACATGGTAAATGACTGAATAAGTCATGCAAGAAAAACCAGTTAGGAAACAGAGAAGACAAGGAGGCGAGGAAGAAGAGAGAAGAATACGACGACCGGCTTTGAGGCTTCGTCATCAATTCTTCGCATTACTCAGAGAAAAACTTTTTGCACGTGCTAGCGGTCGAGTGGTTAGCAGTTGCGATTAACCAGTCAACATACGCGATTAACAGTGTACTTGACATTGATCACTCACCTCTTAAAAGTTCTTAATTATTTGAATGGTTCTTCTCTTGCTTTTTCTTGGTTGTAGATGGATGAAATCTTGACCAGCTGAGAGCCTGTAAAAAAAAAAAAAAAGGGAAACGTTTAGTAGGCGTGGCAATAGACAACAAAAGCAAAACAGCTGGTCAGAGACAAAGGAAAAAGAGAAGCCGAAAGTAAGGGGCATACATGAAAAATCTGCCCAGGTGTGCTGAAGATAGAATTTAACATTCGCATGTGTATACAGCGTACATATGCGGTAGAAATATTAGCACCAACTGACGTTTTATTCCTCGCGAAAAACACTATTTGTTTTTTTTTCCTCCGTTTAACTAACTTTTGTACAACTAGGTCACTAGCTCCTAAAGTAACATATGCTAGAAAATGTAATAAGATTGCATTTTTTTTGAGTAAATTGATATTTTTAATTTTTTGATAATTTAAATTGCTTAAGATCCGCCCTAAACCCGGTTTGGACATATAGTCTCTATAGTATTATTCTTCTGACCGCTGCTGTGCTGCTGCTGTGACACAATTTAAGATTCGCCTGTGTATATAACGTACATCCGTGGTCAAAATATTAGCACCAACCAGCACACAACGTTTTTATTCTGAACTAAAAACACTTTATTTTTTTTTTTTTTTGTTTTTTCGAGAAATATTTTCCGTGCGAACAGTTTAAGAAGCTTCGTTCAACTAACTTTTCTACAACTAAGTCTCCAGCTCCTAAAGTGACATATGATAAAAAAGGTAACTAGATTGAATTTTTTGTGGAGTGCAAGTTGATAAATAATTTAAATTGCTTCAGATTCGCTTTAAAGACGAATTGGATATATGGTCTATAGTATTATTTTTGTGACCGCTAAAAAAAACAAATGAAAATTAGCATATGTATGCATCGGCGGTCAAAATATAAGCACCAACCAGTACCCAAGGTTCAATTAACTTTTCTAGGGGCCTAGCTCCCAAAGTGACATATGTATGATAGAAAAGGTCCCTAGATTGAATTTTATGTGGAGTGCAAGTTTATAAATAATTTAAATTGCTTAAGATTTGGGTTATAACCGGTTTAAATTTGTGGTATATGGTATTATTCGTGTGGCCGCTGTTGTTTATGTATCTGAAACCCGAGGGGAGCTACAAAATGGGTTGACAATTGCCTGGGACAGCGAAACATTCACATCCAAAGAACCGAAGAGCGGAAATGCTGCATGCACGAGAAATCAACGAGCACTACAAAAATCCCATTAACAAGATAGAAAAACAAACACCCCAGATATACATACACATTTATGTACATACATATATATATATATATACATATGTACTTTTGTATGCTTAACTGCATGAATACATAATTTGTTTAGTGCACTCACAGTCGAGTATGTATGGGTCAATATTTGTTGAATATGATAAAAACAGAAATCATACTTATAATTCTTAGAGAGTACGTGCCAGTGTTGAACAACAATATGTACTCCAAATGAAATTCAAGTATACATATGTATGTACATATATCCTGTAGGCAAAAAACCGTAATAACGATAAATATAAAAGACAACCCCAAAAAATGTTTGGTCGCCCTTAAGTCAATGAACTGGTATATCTTGCCAACTCCTTTAACCCTCACCCTGTTTTTTTTTAGGTGGTAACCACTCCTTCGCAGAAGAACGAAAAACAGAAGACGCCAAGAAGAAGAAAGCAAGGAAAAGTAACAAAAACAAGTCGTTGACATGTCCTCCACAAAAAGAAGCAAGCAAACCATGGGATAAAGCCAGAGACAGCTGTCGATTTGTTATGATTAACCGTTATTTGCCGGGGGAAGAAATGCTGAAATCGAGAGAATCGTCGAGAAGAGACCCAACTTCAAGGCCCCCAGACAAAGGTAATGCAGTTTGGTTGGGTATATTTGTTTCCTTACTTTGAAAAAGTTAAGAATCTTAACAATTTTATTATTGCTAAAGGTCTTTTTAAAATATCTAAATTATATTGCTTTCAAATTAATAAGGAAAAATAATTTCCAAGCAAGTACATATGTACATATGTATTTTGTATTTTAACCTTAAAGTTAAAAATATTTTTAAATTGTCTTCTACGTATTATTTAAACAACTTCGACGAATGCAGGATAATGAAATCAATACATCCACCCAACGCAAATGTTCAAGTGACCCAAGGGAAAAGTTCGGAGCGTCGTGGGGAGGGATTTATTGGAAGGCGGAGGGATTACGGTCTGGCGAGACAGGATAAAAAGTCAGACGGAAATTAGCTTTTATCGTTGACCTTGGGGCTGTTCGTTGTTCGTGCCATGAAAAGCGAAGTACATACACGTGTATGTATTATACATACACTTACATACATATATACAAATACGTTAAATGGCAATGATGTTGGCATAAACCATGTGCTAATTGATTGCGTTTTGGCTTAAACTGCTAACTCGCTGTAACCACAATGCGTGTATTGGACTATCAAATATAAAAAATACATAATAATCAAAAAAACGAGCTCCTTGGCAATGAGTTTCTTCATAAAACAGTGTTATAAAAGTCTATAGTTTTGTAATATACTCATATTGAATTATTATAGTAAATGTATTTGGCTTTACGAAAAAGTACTTTATGTATGAATGAACATGTGGTCTTATGACTTTCTTAGTGTATTCACTTTATAAAAGTGCCTAAAAAGTTTACTATTTTAATCCACTGTGACTGAGCTATGAGAGCCTCCTTGTAAATTTTTGATTACGCTTCATTTAATATATATGTATGTATGTATTTACATACATATTTGCAAATGCATATGTATGTAAATGTACGTACATATGTATGTATGCACATACAAATAAATTTTTTTGCGTGTTAATCAATTAGAGCAACATATTTACTACATTTACATGCTACAAAAGCTTGTTCTAGCGAGAACACTCTTTTAATATTTCATTTTTCCCATAGGTTAAGAAAATGAAAAAAAAAAAGAAAATATTTTTTTCGGCGTTTACGCACTTCTTTTCGGAAAGGGGTCACACTGAATAAAAAGCATGAGCATGACCGACTTACATATTTCTCTCTCTGTTGAAGATTTCGGTTGCCTTTTGTGCCTGTGTTCTGCTTTGAAAGAAGACGTCGCAAAGAAAGCGACCAAAACGAAGACGCAAAACATTTACAGTTATGTGGAGGAAAGTAAAAGTCAAAATCAATGAATTTGTATTGTTTGTTTTGGAATTTACAAAACGCGAATTGGTTTAAAAACATTGGCAAAAAATAAAACAGCAGAAGGCAAAAAATAACGAGGTTGTGTTTGTACAGTAATAACAACACTTGCATTTACATTTGATATGAATATTTAAAAGTCATATTTGCTATCCGTAACAAGTCTATTACATTGTTACAGGTAATTTTCCTGGATTATTTTTAGTTCTCTAACTTATGTAGGTAATTATCGTAGTTTCTTTCAATATATTAAAATAAATGAAATAAACAAATCTTTTATGAATTTGCACATTGTTCCGGTCTTTACTGTGACTGCTTTTTTCAGCTTTGTTTTCATATGTACATACATACATACATTCATATGTACATATAGATGTACATAGTTGACTTAAATCTTTCACGACAGACATTTGCCATCTCACTTGCACGTCGCAAACAAGTTGAATTTACCGTTGCGTATTTTCTTCTTAGTTTTTATTTTGTTGTTTTTTCCGCTGATTTCAATTGCCCACAAAAAAGAAGCAACAATGACAACAGGTTGAAGACGATGAGTAATGAAAGAGTGACAAAAAACAAAATGAGAGCGAGGGAGCTAGGCAGAAGTAGCAAGTAAACAAAATCGAATTTTTCCCAATAAAACAAACGGTTTGAGTTTAAATTCAATTATCAAGCTGAAAATTTTCTGTTGGCTTATCGCCTTATCACTAATACCTTAAGAGCACTCTGTGTGTGGAAACACTCCCCCTCTTTCTGTGATTCGCTCTCTACAGAGAATTAACAATAAAGAGGGAACATTAGAATATAATTTACATTTAACGCAATTACTGCCAATTATTAACTTTTTATTCTAGTTTTCCAAAAAAAAACAAACACAACAAGCTCATCTAAATGACGTCACGTGGTTCATAATGTACATACATGTGTACATATGTATGTAAAAAAATGTCAGGCACTTACAAAAAAATTTTTTTTACGTACATACACACATGTGTGTGTATTTGTGTTGTGCATTTTTCCGACGGCTGCCAGCGCGAAGTGGGTCAATATCTTAATTAATTTTAATGGGCTTAATTTAAAGACAAAGGAAGCAAGCACTAACAAAGTTACCTCAATCATTTGCGTATTATTATTGGCTGAAAAATAAAGGGGAAAAAGGAAAAGCCATGTTTTCTGCTCTACATTAAAAAACCGACCTCGGACAAAGAAAGAGTATTCTTGCTCTTTACAGTGTGGTTTTAGAACAGCTTTAAAATGTATGGATTAAAATGGGTTCAAATCAGGCCAAAGATGACATGATGTACGTTATGTACATATGTATGTACATATAACTATCGTTTATAGGGGTAACGGCATCAAAGTCTTCGGATCGCCGCACATTCTTCAGATAATTTAATAAAAAAAAGGGCGTGAAAACAAAACAAGGCTTAGTAATACTACAAACAGTTATGTATGTACTACACACATATATTTATACTCAAATCAACACACACATACAGATGAAAATGCCATAGAATTTAGCGATAACAACAAAATGCGGGCATCTGATTTATGCAGAAAGTGTCGAGGGAGAGAAAAAAGAGGAGAGAGAGAAGAGCAGATCAAGCCGGAAGTAACGTTTTAAAGAAAAAGAGTGTAACAGATGCATTTAACAGTAACAAAAACAACGATCGTTGACAGGTAGGGCTTACACACAAACGTACACAAGTATGTACATATGTATATACAATGTACATCTAAAAGGGAGACGATGCGAAGCACGGTCAACAAGAGAGAAAGAGGGGCAGAGGAGAACTGCAAACTGCGATTTATTTAGGATTGTGTGTGTGTATTTGTGTACGTGTGTAGATATGTATGTATGTGCGCTCATAATGCACGTGCATGTGTATGATTGCCAGTCTGACCTCGTTGGCAAGCTAAAAAAAATATAATAATAAAGAGCATGAAAAGTGAGGAATATGGCAGAGCGAACGAAGGCGGAAAAAGAAGCCGCACCTAAAAAAAATCTATTACATCACTAGGAAAATTGACACAAGTATAAGGCATTTACATACATACACACACACACACACACAATCTCGCACTCACAAAAAGCATAAAAGTGTGCGTGAGCGAGCACGTCTAAAACGGAAGCAAATTAAGCATTGAAAAATACAGTCATTTTGACCCCACAAACATGTGAAAAAATCCAATAAACAAAGATAAGATAGTGGGGAAAACGAATAACAGAATCACCATTGTGATCTAAAAATGTTTAATTGTAATAAGAAGTTCTGAAAAAGGGAATTAAATGAATACGTACAATTTATCTTCATTGTATGTATGTACATATGTATATAAATTTAAATAATTCCATTTCATTTGATCATTCTAGTTTATACCCTTTCAATAACAATTATTGCAACTTTTTCATTTCATCGTTCATTTTTAAACAAATACAGTTGTGAATATTGACATTCATACATATGTCGGTATTAAAAATATCACATAAATTTTGCTTTTACAAAAATAACCGATAGTAAATACATTCATATGTATGTAAATTGTTGGATATCTTGAAGAAATCGTATAAAAACCACCGAAAGTTTAATATTCTAGAAACCTGTCATAATCGCAATGGTAAGTTCAGCAAAAACCACAATTTTTGTAAAACTATAAATGAAAAAATGCTTAAATACATATGCGAATTCCAACAGATTAAGGCCCCAATAAAATGATAAAATATCTAATGGACTAACATTTACGAACGAGGAGCGAAATAAAAAAAATACAATCTAAGCCTACGGGTGACTACAACTACAACTGCTAGAAACTTCTTTTCAAAGAAAAATCATTGAAAATATTCCCCCAAATGAGAGCAAGAGCTAACGGACGGGCGACAAAGCGACAACTGAGCGCGCGGCGAATTCGAAATCAACTCGCTTTATTTAGTTTAGCATGGAGACGTCGACGTCGGCAGCAAAGCGAAGTTCGTTGAAATTTTGAATGTGTGACAACGCGGTTCAGTCTGCCGCCAGCGCGGTCCGAAGCAGTGGTATTTGTTATAAAAATATTTTACGATTTACTTGAACACTCAGCCGCTGACTCGCTCCCTCTTTTGCGCCCACTCTCTGACTGTCCCTGTCGCTTCATTGCTGTTAGCACTTTCTAACAGCATGTTAATGCCGAATGGCGAATTGTAATGCCAAAGGACAAAGGAAAATTTACCGTCAGGGCAGCCGAAAGAGGGACACAGTGGGGAAATATGAAAAGCGATCCCGCTGTAAACCGTTGATTTCGTGCAGTGTTGTAATAAATATATATGAATATATTTACATAAATGCTTGCGAAAAAACGATTTTACTATGATTTTCTTTCACAGCTTTAGCCCATCAAAAGTAACTAAGAGAATAAGCAGCAGCCCCTCGTGACGTCAGCCCGCCCACAAAACACACTCGAAAGTATTGAAAAATGCAGACATTGTTTGGTTTTTAGCAACTCTCGTTTTTTGGTTATTGTTTATTGGATTTTTTACGCACCGCTGCAATGTTATTAACAGCCTTCGTTACTGTTAAGTCGTCACACTCTCTCAATATTTCTTTGTGGTTTCAATGAAAGTGAGCTACAAAGCTGCAAATTGAAATTCGTAATGATTTGATTTCATTGGAATTTTGTACGGAAACAAACAAAACTTTTGATTCTTAATGAAGCGAAAGAAAAAGAAAGGAATATATGTAAATCATAAATGGAAGATGAAATTTATGCAAAACAATTTATGAAATGAGTATGAGAGGGCTAGAGGGAGTGTGCGAGGGAGAGAGAAAGAGAGCAAGTTACATTATTTGCATTTGAGTATTTTTCGTACTGTTTTTACTTAAACTAAACTAGGCGTACAATAGATGTATTAACTATAGATACCACAAAATACAACTAAAACGAAAATTCAAGGGGGTAAAAAAGAAAAATCAAAAAGTAAAAAGAAGGAAATGAAAAAAATATCACCTTTTTATGTGTAGTAGGTCGTCGTAGTTCTCTCCCCAGCTGTAGCTCTCGTATGTGGCTTTGTTGCTGTCGCCGCCGCCGCTGCTGTTTGCTCTCCGAATCTCACTTTTGCCCCTGCTCTCTTCGTTGGTCTGCGCTGTCCCTTTCTTTCCCGTTGCCTTGCAGCGGAGCTTTGCTGCCGTCTCGCTTGCACTTGCGCTCCGCTGCTCTGCTACTGCCGCTGAATTCGCTGTTAACTTTATGCTGCTCTCTTTGCTGGTTTTTGTTGCTTGTTGTTATTTTAGATTCAGAATTTTTTTTAACCGCTTTTGTACACTTTGTATTTGATATTTCCTTAAGTTATTTACTTGTGGTTTGTTCTTTTTCGTTTTACTCCAAACTGAGATAACAATAAGAAAATAAGGGGGTCGTCTAAATTTGGAGCAAGCAAGCAGCAAAATGACTCGCGGCGAATTGTGTGTCAGGGCGAGAGCGAAAAACGCGGCGAAAACGAAACACTGGCATTGGCAATGGCAGCGGTTGTCGCCCGCCTGCACTTCAGTGTGTGAGTCGCGATAAACGCGAGTGAAACGGGCGACGCGGCGCAACTAAACCGCGTACCGACAAACACACACCACCACATACCGTCCATATACATATACGGGCGGGAGAGCGCATGCTCTCCGCCGCACACTCACGCTGTTTCGTTTTCTCCGCTTTGTGGCGCCGCGCGCGAGTTTTGTCGCAGCAGCAAACACGCAATAAAAGTTCAAAAACAGTTGAAGTATACCGCGACGCGAGTAAAAATCTTTCCTTCGACGTCGTCGCTGTTCGTTGTAGTAGTTGTTGTTGTTTCTATAGTGTGCTCTGTTCCGCGAATTTCATGTGCATTTATGTACATATATGTATTTATATATGCGTATATATTTATGACTAGTCAAAGGTAAAACAAAAAAAAAATAAGAACATGAAAAAGTTAAGAAAAATGTGCTAAATGTCTTGGAAACCCCCAGTATTTTTTCTTTTTGTTTAAATTAATCTGCATATCATGGTGTGCGGCGGCAGCAATTCATTTATTTTTGCTTGCTGAAGATCTTGCTTGCTCCAAATTTAAAAAAAATGTTGCTTATTGCGTTGCGTCGTCGGCTGCATTGTTATTATTAATAATAATGTAAGTAGAATCGGTACCAGAGAGGTGAATGTAGATGACCAAAATTCTGAGAGCACAAGTCTGAGCACACACGATACGTCTTCTTCGTTTGGCCGTTTCACTTTGAGCAGCGTGACCGTGGCGCGTCGTTAAAATATACCTCTGAACCCGCACTAAAATTGCCATAACGCGTTGCTGAATATACTACAAAAAAATACTGGAAAATGTCAGACAGAAAGCCATGTGGGGAAAACTCGATTGACGTGATTTGCCTTAATTTCTGTGTTCTATTTACTGCTTTATGTATAAATTTAGCTTCCGTATTTAAAGTAATTTAATAAATTGTTACTAACTTGCCACAAATAATATAACTAAATAATAAATAGAATGAAACCACAAAGTGAACATTGAGAAATGCAGTATTTCTGAAATACCAGATTTCGCTTTGTCGTGGACTCAAACCAAATCATCAGCTAAACAGCTGTGCTGTTATTGTACTTTCAATTAATCAACAGTTATGAATCTCATATTTAAATATTAGATTCGTTAAATTGGAGCTCTTAACAATTAAAAGCCTATTTAAATTATAACCGTCAGAGTCCACATGACGCATTAGCACAGATACAAACCCATGTGACAAAACAGCTGAGTGTATATATATTTAATACATATATTTATTTAAATTGCAGGATTTCCACGCCAACATTTTATTTATTCAAATACCCGCTCGATCCTATTTATATGACAATACATCTACAAAAATCAACTACAGTGATATAAAGTTGGTTAAACAAGGTTCAAGATATTGCATAAATATGATAATAAATGGGCACAAACTAACGGGCAGCATTAAAGGACGAAATTCGCTTTTTCTTCTGCAAAGATCACCTACAAACATAGCTGCCATGGTACAAGAAACTGAGATAAAAAGGTCAATGCCGTCAAAGAAATTTGAAACAGGTTTGAGCTTCCGGCAGAAGCACAGATTTAAAACAAATTATCTACAAACTAATAGCTGAGTAAGTGGAAAATTCGAACTGTTTTATTCCAATATTCTTGTGATTTATAGATACACCAGCATACGATATTTTCAAAAAATGGAGTGGAAGGGCAGTGAAACACGAAGTTTTTCTATAACTTATAAACTATGAAACTCACAAAAATTTAAAGTTATGCAAATGTACAAATTGAAATAAATTTTTTTTGAACTTTTTAACTATTTGTAAGCTTGAAACGTAATAAATATAAAATATATAATATTGAAATGTTTTTCACGTCTATTGGTTATTATTTTCAGCGTGGTTTTAAACCTTTGAATATTTAAGTATATTTGGCATATAGACGGTCCCACTTTTGTCGATGCTCTTAGAGATGGACAATAGTATCGATAGTATCGCATATAACCAAGCTTATCTTTAACGTATATCGATTTTATTTGTCAGTCGTTAATAGTTCTATCGGTGGAAACAGCTGTTTGTTTTTAATATCGGGGTAATTTAATATTATTTTAACAAGAGTATTTATACTAATTGGTAAACAAAAATAAACAAGTAGGTAATCAAATTATTCTGATGGCTTATAATATGTTGTACATACGTTTAGTTTCTTTTCTTAATTTGAATGTTATCGATAGACGAAGCCTAAGCATAAAATTTTATTTTGATATTTAAATTACATACTTTAAAAATCCAGGAGGCCTTCAGATACTGCACCGATATCCGAACCAAATCGAATAAGAGGCGAAAGAACTTGAACTGAACCGGTGGGAAATGATGTTTCCGGAGGTGTTTGTCTTGCTGCTGCTGGTAGCATTTAATGCCGGTTCGCCTTTGGGCAGGGATGACGAACTATTCCACGAAGAGCTGGTGGTTCGTCCATTGTCCGGCGATCATGTCAACACATATTTCCAGTTCACCACGCGTTGGCATTATGGGCAAAAGGAGAATCGTAAGTTACCCATGGGCAGCACCCAAGGCATCGTTTTATTCCAAATGGCGGGGATGCGGAGCACCTACATATAGTTCACATACATATGTAGTTTGCAAATTGCTTGGAAAATATTTAATTTCTGTAGTCTATAACTTTATCAACATGAATCCGATTTTAATGTGGCTTAAACCCTGCAATAAAATTTTTATTGTATGGTTTTTCATGGTGATCAAATTTTTGACCTCTTATTTAATTAACTTTCCAAATTTCCACTGACCTGCATTCATTTCCGAGTAGTAATCATCAAGAAGTTTGGAAGCTATATGATAATTAACCTTGTTAAAATTTCATTCAAACTTAGGGTTGATTAAAATTTCTTGCTTGTCCATCCGCTCTTTTAGTTTACCACACCCAGTTGACGCCCCGGGTGATTGCAGAGCTGCTGCAGCAATTTGCGGTGAAGGAGCTACACATAGGATTGACCCAGGGACTGTGGCGCTACGAGACGTGGGGCTATCCCATTGTCGAGGCCACTAGCGGTGCCGAGATGTGGGCCTGGTTCAGCGGCACGAATCTGACCAAAGGCGAGGTGGACAGGCAGTGGAAGGAGCTGGCCAATGTTTTCTCCGGCGTTCTGTGTGCCTCTTTGAATTTCGTTGACAATACGAACAGCATTGCACCGAGGCACTTGATCCGACCACAATTTATGCCCGCCAATGGCCAGAGATTCGTTAGATACTCGACCCTGCCGCGTGAAATTGTGTGCACAGAGAACTTGACGCCATGGAAGAAGTTACTGCCTTGCGGCAGTGCCTCTGGATTTGCTTCACTTCTCAATTCCGGACACGTCCACAACACTAAGTACCATTCGTTGGGGCTAAAGGTTCGGGTGTTGTGCGAGGATCATGACGAGGACAACTGCATCGTAGAGCTGACCCAGACGGCCAATTTGGTTTATGATCTTCGCTTATTTGAGCTGAGCAACAATGATTTCTCGCTGCGTCGTCTCTTTGGCATGGGATTGAATGGATTTTGTGAGCTGGCTAAAAGCTCTAAGATCTATGTACAGCGCAATGAGCAGGGCGAACGGTATCAACTGGTTCCGGCACCTTCGCACGAGGTAAAGAGCACTCGCGGTGGCCATAGTGTCGTCTATTCCGTCTACGATATGCAGGAACTATTCAAAGATGCCGGCGAACGGCTGTTCAATGTGGCCTGGTTATCCCCAAAGAGCGAGAACCGTCGACGGAATCTGGCGAAGCCTTCGTTGCCACCAGTGACAGTCCATCGATATCTCTTGGGACATGGCCAGGAGAGAGGCAGGATTGTCACCGAGGTAACAAATTCACATTACGATGCCTTGCCTATTATGGTGCAGGAGGTGATACCATGGTATGTGCACGCCTATTTGCACACCCTCTCTATTCGCCGGAAGCCTCAGCGCGTAAACGAATACGGACGCCAACGGTTGCCCTTCAAGCTGCTACATTATACGCCCGGAAAGCAAAGGGAATTGCCATCCCATCTAGAGATTGGCTTTATGCTGCCCGGCCAGACTTCCGCTCTAATTACCATCGATGTGGACTATCTGCTTCTGAAGTGGTTGGAGTATCCGCCGGATGCGAATCATGGTCACTATATCGGAGCCGCCATTGTGTCAAGCCAACTACCAATGGGCAGGAACTATACGGCTCTGCCGCCGGAAGGGCATCTCTTCGAGCATTCGTTCAATGCCACGCGACCCAGTTATGTGCTTAGTTTGCATACGGAGGCGTTGATTGTTTCCCTGCCCACGCCGGATTTCAGTATGCCATACAATGTCATTTGTTTGGCGTGTACAGTTGTGGCCTTGGCCTTCGGACCCATACACAGTGTGGCCACCAAGATGATTATTGTGGGCCGACAAACGTCGGCGCCCAAGAACTTTGTGAAGAAAATCTTTAATAAGATTTTCAGAAGGCGCAAGGCAGCCGTTGAAGAGGCTGAAGGTTCAGAAGTGCCAGCAGCAGGAGCTGGAACAGCAACATCTGGATCAACCTTGAGAGCATCACGACAATTGGGCGGGTCCTCAGGTGATCAGCCGTTGCTGGAAGATCTCGACGAGGAAGAGGAGGAGCAGGACTAGGTGATCACACACAAAAACAGCCACGGGAGTCGTGATAAGCTCCCACTGATAAAACACCTTGAAAAATTCCAATAAAATATATATTTGAAAACATATTCCTGAAACCGGCTGAAAATGATTTTATAAGATTATACAAATATTTGGGGTTATATATACATAGATAGTATTTTTAATTATCTAAGGTTTTCACGCGCTGTGAATGGACCTTCATAGGAAAATTCCTGAATATTTCATAAGAACGTTAAAACAGTTTTCTATTTTCTTAAACCCCCAAAACGTTTGGAAAACATAAATTAGATCATTTTATTTTGAATAAATGAAAAGAGGAATTGATATTATTCCAAGCTGAAACAAAAACCAAATATATGAAAAAATCTATTTAAATATCTATAAAACAATAACATAATTTATAAAATACTCTAAAATGTAGTTTTAGCTAACTTTAATACCATGTATTTTTTCCTATGAATAAAATTTACTTCTAAAATATCCCAAACACTAGTAAAGTAAGGAAACTAAAATAAATATCAAAATTAAAAACGCATGGTTAATGTTTTTAGAACCTTTTCAATTTGTTTTTATTTTGCATTTCGAAAATAGAAATTTCTAAATGCTATTTGATATACATATATCTAAATGTTGTCTCGATGTGGATCATGAAGTAATCGTTAATATCGAATCAGATTATATCAGATCGGATTAGAGCAGTGCAGAAATAGCCAGGCTCTTAATTAGAGCGAGAACGATTCTATATGTCTAGTGGAACTTTTGAAAATATTAAATTCAATTTTACATTGCCACAATGAGCTCCGAGAATATGTTTTCAAAATAATTTTACGCATCTTAGGATTACATTTTAACTAATCTTAAATAATTTCTTTATTTAATAAATAATTTAGATATTAATTTCGAACTTTTTTTTAGTGCAAGCAATGAATTGTAAAAGTTGTTAACAGCACTTACATATACAGTTTTTTATGTTTACATTTTAAATAGTTCCGATCTAATATAATTCAAGAACATGTTTTCAGGATTGTTGGCATTGTTATGTATATATGGATCTGCATCGAGAGTGTTCACTGTACACTGCTCCTTCTCCTTTTTATTCAAATTTCCAATGGATTACAAAATTCACCGAATCGTTTTGCATCATTTCCATTTGATTTTCTTATTTTCTGTATATAGAATATATATTCTCGGTTTCCGTATTATTTAAAATGTTTATGATTTATTCATGTTTTTCGCTTGCTATTTATTGTTATTAGTTTTACTTTAAATAGTAAATTTAAGCTTATCATATAGATATATGTGCTGATTTTACAAATTACATTATTCACCAAAAAAAAAAAACTACTGGAAGAAAATGGGGACCAAGAATAATTAACTGTAAAATTGCTTCACAAAAAATGCATGAACTTTAAAAACAGACATCTACAAAAATACAAAAAAAAATATATATATGATAGTTTAAACAGTTAAGGGGTTATTAATTTTAAAACATGCACTATTCTGCTGCTTCCTCGTCCTGTTCTATAGACTTAGACTTAAGTTTATATATATATTTATGTATAAATCGTTTAGAATAATCGTTTTTTAAGAGGAGCGGAACCTACTTAAGAGAGAGAATTAATTATAAATAATGGGATGGGTCGATTACTATGGATTTTTAGTACAGATTGGAGAGGGCCATTATAAATAATAGAAACTTGGGTAATTCTATGAAAACCCCTTCATTTATGTTATACAATCCAATAGCTCACAATTCTTAAGAGACGACACGGTTAATTACAATTCTAAATGACGAATCAAAATACAAAGTTATTCCCAATTGATCTTTGTTTCGGATTTGCTTTCAGCGTTTTAAAACGGAAATGAACGCTATTGATTTGTCGATCTATCCGATCCTTAGAAATCGACCCACCCATTTTTGTCTGGTTCTTGGGCCTAGGACACTGATTTCTTGTTCGCTTGCGCATTTTAATCTGCTTACCTAATCCTAAATCGCTTTTCCTTTCTTGTTCTAGAGTCTATACCTACTGTTTCGGTTCGTTTTCTATATTTTTTAGCTCCTCTTCCATCTATCACCGAAACATCTAAAATGTTCTTTTCTATTTATTTTCAGCTCAATTGAAATTTGAGGAAAGTGCTGTATTTCTATTTAGGGAACCCTGAATTTTCATTTCTGAATTACATCTCATCTAATCTTAATTTTTCGTTCGTTTTTTCTGCTACTTTTAGTCTTATGCTAACTTTTCTTGTTCTCCTAATCGTAATTCCTACGTGTTTGCGGGTTTTCCTTTACCGCTAATCGTAGTCCTCCTCCTCTATACTCTGATACAATATTCTTAATTACTTTATCTCAATCTTTTTATAATCTGCCCGTCTCCCGCTCCTCCTCGTCTTCGTCCTAGTTATACTATTACTCCCGCTGCACAACCTTATTCAGCTGGTTCAAATCCTATTCGGATTTCCTTGTCTCGCAAGGCAATTGCTGGCGGTCAGCCTGTGATTCCTCTCCAGGTTCCTGCTTCAACCAGCGATTTCCAGCCGAAAATTACTTGTTATGGAGACAGCCAGGTGGCAGCGGCGGTAATAGGCTATCCCTTCCTCATTGAGGCGGCTGTTGACTGTAGTAACCGTATGCGCCTGTAGGTGGTGGCCCTTGTGGTGCTCCTGGTGGAGGCATTTGTGCCCCAGCTGGCCTATAGCCCTGATAGCCCTGCGTGGGCGGATATTGTGCATAGCCACCTGCTTGGGGTGGTTGATGGTACGCGTGCCCGGGATACGCACTACCTGGTGGTGGCGGCCCATAGGCTTGTGGCGGCGGTGGTCCTCCGTATGGACCTTGTGGAGCTCCCGGCGCCGGTTGGTATTGATTCGGTGGCATCGGCGGTGTAGCTCCATTAGGAGGCGGTTGCTGGCTGCCCTGACCCTGTGCATTGGGTGTTCCTCCGCCGCCAGCTGATCCTCCAGCCGATGGTGGTGCCTGTTGTTGCTGTTGTTGTTGTTGCTGCTGCTGCTGCTGATTGGGCGGCGGAGGGGCACCGGGCTGTTGATTGTAATTGCCAGGAGTCGAGTAAGTGGGCTGGACTTGTGTTGGCAGCGGCGCCACACCGGAAACTACCACTCCTGGTGGTTGTTGTTGCTGTTGCTGCGGTGGTCCCGCATATTGCTGGCCAGCTCCACCAGGTCCGCTCGGCCCCGTTCCACCACCAGCTCCTCCCTGCGGTGGCGGCGTCGATTGCTGTGCGTTGGGACCATTAGGATTTGCGTTGCCACCGCCAGCACCGCCGCCTCCTTGGGGTGGTGGCGTCTGACTCGGCGCCGTTGTGCTGTACGCTCCACCCGGTGGTGGTGGTGGCGCCGCTCCGCTAGTGGGCGGTCCTCCCGGATAGCTACTTCCCGGCGGTGCACCCGCTCCGCCTCCAGCTGCCGCCTGTTGCTGTTGTTGATAGGCTTGATATGGACTTTGAGCGCTGCTCGTAGGTGGTGGCGGTGGCCAATAGCCACTAGGTGGAGGCCCTCCTCCCGCTCCCGCCTGACCATACTGACCAGGATTTGGTGGATAGCCCGCATAGCCCATCGGGGGCGGTCCTCCAGCGGGATTCTGTGGTGGCGGCGGACCGTATTGACTTTGCGGCGGGCCTGGTGGCGGTTGCTGTCCACCGGTTGGCGGTTGACCTGGTGGTGGAGGTCCCGGCGGCGGTTGCTGTTGTCCTGGTACCGGTGGAACCTGCTGGCTACCAGGTGGCGGTGGATATGCGCCTGGTGGTGGTCCTTGTCCGGCTCCGGCATTTGTCTGATAGCCATGCCCACTGGCTCCCGTCGCCGCACCGGCTGGGCCATGATGGTAGCCACCTTGAGCTGCATTTGGGGGCCCCGGAGGCGGTGGGCCATAACCCTGTGATGGCGGTCCATAGGGATAGGCACCCTGCGGCTGGTACTGCGTCTGTGGCTGTGGTGGATATCCAGGATAGTGACCGTGCTGTTGCTGCTGCTGCTGGTAACTAACACGATACGGGCTCTGTGGTGGCGGTACACCGGGTCCTCCGGCTCCCGGCTGTGGTCCTGGTCCACCAGGACCTCCCTGCTGTTGCTGATTGGGCGGCTGTTGGCCTCCAGGTTGCGGTTGCTGTTGCTGGGGATTCTGTGGTCCGGGAAGGGGTCCATTGTTCGGACGCTGTTGATCTGTAAGATGAAAAACGTATTTTTAAAATGAGAGAAATCATAAAGAATAAAAATTCCACAAACTGTCCTATTTTAAAAGTGAGTTATCAATTGAAAACAAAATTTAATAATGATTTCAAAATATATTCAAGAAATCAAGGATCACAGGTCATCGAAAAATCAAGTTCCAGTTTATGTAATCAAAAATCATTAAACAAAAATTCCATCCACGTATGTTCTTCATTTACATCCATTAACTGGTCAACATTACACTTACTGGGCGCTGCATTCGGATTAATAACGGACTGACCCGGTCCTTGACCCTGACCAGGTCCCTGGCCAGCTCCCGGTTGTCCCTGACCCTGGGCGTTACGGTAAACGGGATGCTGTTGCTGTTGTTGTTGTTGCTGTTGCTGTTGTGACTGCGGACCGGCTTGGCTGACCTGCGGTCCTTGCTGTTGTTGACCAGCTGCTGCTGCGGCTGCTGCTGCTGCTGCTGCAGCCGCCGCTGCTGCCTGCTGTTGTTGTTGCTGTTGCTGCTGCTGTTGCTGCTGCTGCTGCTGCTGTTGAGATTGCTGTTGGGCACCAGGAGGCAGGCCTGGATGTGGTTGCGGCTGCTGTTGCTGCTGCTGTGCACCATAGGGCGGCATTTGGACGGGCGGACCCTGAGGATCACCGACGTGTTGCTGCATGCCCATTTGCGGTGGTCCCTGACCAGGTTGACCCGGCACCGGACCTTGCCCCGGCTGCTGTTGCTGCGGCGGACCACCCAGCATACCGTGCGGTCCAGTTGGCGGTGTTTGCTGGCCGCCCTGTTGCATCGCCTGCGTTTGGAGGATGTGCGGTGGCTATAGGAAAAGAGGGCACATAAGTGAATGTCTAAATAGAACCCTATGTCATGGTGAAAACCAATTCTAAGCTGATAGCTGAGTAAACCTTTCTTAAGGTGATGAAATAAGGTAATAAAGGTTATGAAAACTGTCGAAAATCATGGAGGATATCAACTTTAATGACTTTAAGTTAAGATTATATCATCGTTATATATAGTTTCTACACACCGGCAGTATTTGTGAGATGTTCATGGCAGGATCGGCCAGCTGGGCAAGGTAAACCAAATTGCGATGCAATGCGACATGGTAGGACATACACTCCTGCGCCTTGCCCATGCTCTGGAAGTCTTGAATCGTCTGGATTAGGCCGCAATTCTCGTCGAGCATCTTTTGGATTTGAGCGGAGTTCACCTGAGGCGGAACAACACCACCACCGCCACCGCCTTGCAGATTGGAGCCACCGCGTGGTGTGGATGGTGGTGTGACCATTAGACCGCCACCGGGTATACCACCACCTCCGCCACCACCACCCGAGATTATGCCACCCGGTGAACCTGGCACACCCATAGGCGGACGTTGTTGTTGTTGCTGCTGCATGCTCATGGGCAGAACACCGCCTCCACCGGGTCCGCCCATTCCTACCCCGCCACCACCGGGACCTCCCCCACCTCCTCCGCCGGGACCAACTCCAGATCCAGGAGGCTGTTGATTGGGCACAGAATTTGGGGGCGGTTGCTGCAATTGTTGTTGCTGCTGTTGTTGTTGTTGTGGCGGGGGAGGCTGCTGCTGCAGTTGCTGCTGCTGTTGCGGCTGCTGCTGCGGCGGTTGCGGTGAATAAACTGCAGACATTTTACTGGCTGCAGTCTTCTTCTTCCGCTTAGGGGTTTTCTCCTGTTTTTCCACAATTTTAGCGGTTATATTCGACCGTTGGGGAAAGGAAAATTTTCGCAGTGTGCGGCGTTTTCTTCACATACACACACACTCGCTCACTCGCACACACACGCACACGTACACGTACACGGGGAAGAGTTTTTTCTAATTTTTATTGTTGGTTTGCAGCCAACCGAAAAAAGCCGGCTGTGTGAAAAAGCAAAGGTTTTTCTTCTAGTCACAACTGCAATATGACGGGTTTCATAAGTTGGCACTGGGAAATAACATATTTCTCGTTAATTTTCCCGAATTTTTTTTCGCAAATTGCATGGAACGGAACGGAACGACGCTTAAAACGATGGCACGGGCGGCTCAGGCCGATTAATCGGTCGAATGCACGGTCAAGCCAATCGCTGTTAGTTAACAGCCGTACGATAAACTCTGTTAAAATATGTGGACAGAATAATCAATAAAACATACCTGCATCCACTAGACTTAGAGGCAGTATAAAATACTGATGAAAAAAGTTTGTTTAAAGTTATTTTTGGTATATATTACAATTAAGCTTAAATGTTGTTTGCATGACATTCTGGCTTGACCGTACTAGGCGCCACCAACATGGCGTTCACTTTGCTAGCCAAGTGTTGTAAAATGACGTTTTGCATTTCTGGCCAAAAGTGCTGTTTTTAGCTATATTGTAGCCAAGTTAGTTAACGTTAATAGACTATACATGAAATAAAAACATACTTTTACATGTTTTTTCTTCCTTGCTCAAGATAATGTGATGCTTTACTATGCAATTATTGTTTACATAGTTTAAACTTTAAAGTCGTTCTTACAAGATATATACCTATCCTTCTTAACTAGCTAGTTTTTTTTTAGCAATATTTTTTTAAATACTTTTTGGCGGGCTTAACAGGGTGATGTGTGCATAGCATAGCAAAACAAAACAAAGATCTTAGAAAGATCCGTTATCTTCTCTCTCACTGACTTCAAATTGTCGTTGCCGTTTTGAGGTTCTCATTCTTGAAGCGTCTTCCTTTTGAGTAACACGCATAACTTTACTTTGCTGTTACAAATTGTCAAAACAATACATAACAAGTGATCGCCACACTATATTTCGAATTTGGCACAATATATCTTCTACATATATTGTTTAAATGGTAAATTAAAATATTTTCTATGCAAATTTGTAAAAGGCGCATCGCGGGAGTACTGGAGAAGTGGAAGTGCACGTCTTCATATACATACGTACATATCTATGTATATACTTATATGTGAGTATGTGAAGTATGCATAATAAATATATACACCTGTAAAGTTAAAGTAGGGGAAATGGAATGCGTCTTGGAAGTGTGAATTGGAAATAAGAATTGGAACTGCGAATACGATTTGGAAACTTGGAGCAAGGAGCAGGGAACACATGCAACAAATCCCAATAAGAGCCTTCCATGATATGGGAAATTAAGGTTAGTGACTCTAAAATATATATGTAGTTATGCAAGGCTATTTATTTCCATATCGTAACGTTTCTATATAACCGTAATTTCTCCCTTTTTTCTGATGCTCCTTTTTGAGAAATCAATTTCGACATGGAAAGAGCATGAACATAATGGTACTTCTTGAATTTCTCTTATTTGTGTGGTTGTTAGTTGGCTCTTATTTAATTTTTGTAAATGTTCAATGTACATTGTACATCTATGTATCTACATAATATTCTTTTTTTTCATTTCTTTAACTTCGAATGCAAAGAAAAATTTGCGTTACATTATTATTCCGTTTTTCCTTATTTAACTCAGAAATAACTACTTAATCTAGAAAGCTTTTCGTAATATGTGGTATGAAACCCATATGTTTTATGATGTCGCTTAAGCATTTTGGGATATTTTGAATAATTAGTTTGGTGTATTTGTGGTTTTTTAAGCTTATATTGACGATATCGGTGCCTTATGTACACGGCGGTCCAGTTCACTAGACAAATTCTCAATAAAATTGAGATCAGGTTATTTGAGCTGCGATTTGGGAAGACTTTTGGACAATTATGAAGCAGTCAGGAAATCCCACTATGGGCCTTGTGCAATGTGGTATTTTGCTGATACAAACTGAAAGTGTCCCCTATATTTTCTTCGCCGACTGCTTTAAATATATGTATACGATCTTATTATGACACTTTGGTTGAAGTGTATGTTCATATGTATGTCCGTATATATGTATGTATACCCAAAGTAGGGTTTCACACATTTTTAAGAATACTTGGTACTTGTAAGCCAATGCTAAAAAGTGCTCAGCTATTTTTTCCTGTGATATGTTTTATTTTTTTTATCTTTGTATAAGCTTTATTTTAAACGGTTTGAATAGGTTTCTTAATTCTGATTTCCACAGATAATCACCAGAACCATAACAGAATTGGTTCTATAATTTATTTAAGTTCCTTTTGTTTTTTGAAAAAGTTTTTGTCGAGTAAAAGGAGAAAATAACATATAGTCCGGTTTGCCGACCGATTCAAGCCGCCTAATGCGAATTTGAAGTAGGCCAACATATGTTGTCATGTCTTGTCTGCACTAAATAAAATGCAACTTTTCGCCGGATTATGCGCATGTGAGTAGAACACGGAATGACTTTTTTCTGCTATTTCGCTGTGGCAACTGTTTCTGCGTGTGCATAAGTGTATGAGTTTGAGTACGTGCACTGAGAGAAATATTAGAACTATTTATAAATATTTATATGAATTTTAAGACAGTACAGTAAGAAGAAACTAAATCACAAGATGTCCCACTTATTCAAACTATAATTTTGGATTCTATACCCACAACTAAAAGCTTAATTCAACTAAAAGTGTAAAAAGGGGCAACAAAAAATGTTTTAAGACACATTTTTAGATGGTATAAAATCTTTAGCCTTTTAAATTCTAATTTGGGTTAAATATGAGGTTTTTTTGGTTGCATTTCTTCGTTCTCTGCATGTGTTTGCCTGCAGCTTTTCACTTTATTCATGCATAAACTTGCCTGAGAAAGTTTTCGCGTGGCAAAAAGTTGCCACGGGATTTGCTTGGGTAGCACTCATACCCCGGACCTCCCCTTAAAGAACACCCCATTTTTGGACACATGCAAATAACATATCGATGCTGCTTTTTCAAATAAACCCCAACCAGTCCCGCAGCCCGATGCCATACCCCTTTTTGTGGCTTTCGCCTGTCGCCTGTTGTCCTAGAGGGGATTTAGTGGCATTGGCGGAACGTGCTGCTGCACATGCATCAATTTGGGCGCCACCGCAGCCTCCGATTTCCCAGGCCCTTAACCTCTTTAACCCCCTTTGCCCTTTATAACTACCTCTTACCCACCCCCACAACCACACGCACATTAACCCACTGTCTGCCCACGTTACAAATGAGTTCTTCTTTTACTGTATTCTATTAATATTGTTAGCTTTAAAATGCTATCACATTTTGAGTTTTCGAATCAGAAAAACTCTTTAAATTTAATCAGATACATATATACAAATATTTTAGGTAATTATAATGTAATATATAATGTATCCCAATGTCAAGGGTTAAAACAAAGTAAGGGGCTTGAAAAAATTATGTGCAGGCTTTATAAATCATAAGTTGAACATAACGTTGCCCTGCATTTGATTCCTGTTGATTAAAAAGCCACAAAATTAAATTTTATGCCATAAATCGTTGGTCTTTCCTCTCTCTCATTCTTTTTACCATAAATTATATAAATTTGTTTGTAAATCTGCCTGCAAATAATTGCAAATTGCGGGTTGACATGAATATTTAATAAATTTCTTGGACCTATTATTTATTTTGATGATTCGTAAATTTCTTTAGTCTTTTTTTTGGACTTAAATTTATTTGTTTTTCTTCAGTGTCGACCTATGACTATCACTTCATGACAAATTTTTTTAATATATTTTATTGATCGCCAGTTTACCTTTTACATGAAGGTAACAAATTGAGTTTTGTAACTAGAAAATAATGCAAATTCCCCTCATGTTTGAAAATTGCATACATATTTATCCAATGATATTTTACTTTGGCTTTAACTTTTCGCCAGCAACTTTCGTAATTTTCTCCAACATTATTTATTTATTTTTATTTTTTATGCATTTCTTGTGCACATCCCCCTATGGCTTTGATTACATAAATTGCGTATACGCAGTGTGTGTGTGTGTGTGTGTGAATGTGCTAGGTGGTAGGTAGGCAGGTGGTGTTTTGTGGCCTCTCTTAGGTGTAACATGTGTGCCAAGGTGCAAGAAAAAAAAAGAAAATATTATAAAAATGGGCAAAAAAAAAAAAAGAACCGACTCAAGGCCAAAACACTTGACTAGAACGAGATGGCACCACAGACAGTCAGACATGAATGGGCGTCGGTTGAAAGAGGGAGGGTTTAGGTCTGGGGGCGAAGTGGTTTTGGTTAACGGGGGCGTGGTAGGTGTGCGTGTGAACCACCGAGAGGTGCAAAGTAGTTGCCACTTAAAAGGCGCAAAAAAAAAAACTTCAAACAAACAGCAGCCAAAAAGCTTTGAAGGGTTTTCCCTTTCTTTTTTTTCTCTTTCCCCCCCTGCAGCTGCTACCGCTTTTCTTCTTTTTTTTTTCTTTTGCTCTTCGAGGTGAGGTGGCGGGTTCGAGGGGGCGTGGCAGGCGGTTAGATATGAGCTGGGTTTGTTGCTTTAGGCCATTGACAGTAAATCTGTTCAAGATGACTTGCCGGAAAGTATGCAAAAATGCAAGTAAAGAAATACACTATGAAATGTAGCAAGAAATATTGTATAATAGATATAAAATACATAGAAAAAAATTTTTATAATATTAAAGAAATAAAATATTAATAAAAATTATATTTTAACCTGAAATTTCTAAAAGTTTCATCATATTGTTATAATTATCTTAAAATTACATAAATTTTCATCGGAAAGTACTTACTTTCTACTATTGGTTTTCTTTCTCTGTATAAATACTGCGAAACTTTAGACTGTGCATGCACGAACATGCAAGAAACAAGGGCTGCAGAGGGCGCCAGTTGACAGACATCAGACAAATGTGAGCCGACAGTGATATGGCATCAATGGAAAAAAATAAAAACAAAATCCGACAGAAATATGCAAATCATTGTGTATTTATTTTACAAGAAAATGTTTCAGATTTCATTGATATGATAGAACACATGAAATGAAAGCTTCAATGGGTCTATCACACAAATGTGTATGAGCATTTCAATTAGTATAATTTGATTAACAGAATAAATAGGATGCATTCATTAATTACAGTAATGTGCATTTAGTAGGAGGTAGATTTTTTTATGGTAATCAACTTATTATATTACTTCTAGTAATATTGGTTTAATGTTTATTTACAATTCTCCATAGATCCACTGCAGTGTCAATTTGGGTATGAAAGTGCTACATATAATGTTTTTCAACTGTCAACTGTTTTTTTCGCTCAGTTTTAAAGTAACAGGTTTTTTTTTTATCTGTTTTGAGGCATTGACTTATTTAAAGTGTTTTAAATATTTAATTGTTCTCTGTTGGTTTGAAGCCTGGCATTTAATATTAAAGAATCAAGCTAAAAGCTTAATGTTCGGCATACATATTTAATAATTTTTTTAATTTCACTGTTCTTTTTATTTTTTTTTACTCTTTGAAAAAATATGTGTTTTTTGGTTGCACTTTTTGTGCCTTTGAATTAAATTGCTCTCCCTTTCTCTTGAGCTTTCTCTTTTATTTTCTCTACGTGCGAGTGTTTGCTAGTGTGTGTGTGTGTGTCTGGCCACATTGTTGTTCCTTCTACTTCTGTGGCTGCTCTGCCATCATTGCCACCATCATCATGATGATGATAATCATCATCATCGTCGTCGTCGCGGGCGCCTGGCAACCCTGACCTGAATTTAACTCTAAAATTTGTGCGAGCTCTGGTATTTTACTTTTTCTACTTTTTTCTACCTCCTTTATTTCTGTGCGGCAAATCAGTAAGCGCGTGTGTGAGTGTTAATTTAATATTTGTTTCTGCAAAACAAAAAAAAAAAACGAAAAAAAGAGAGTTAATTTAAAATTTTTCTAGTTTGTTGCACTATGTATGCTTGGAATGTTGCGAAATAGGCAAAAGTAATTCAATTTAAAAGAATGTCGGAATATGAACATGTAGAGTTTATTTTAATAATGGATTTCTTAATCTTCAGATAATTATACCTATTAAAAATACGAAAATTTCTTCAAAATAAGAAGTTACCCTTTAAAAAACTCTATATGTATATTCTTTAAAATGCATGAACATAGCATGGCCAAATTGCTTCACAGTAAACCTACATTTTAAGCTCAAAAGCAAAGAGCTAAAATATCCACATCCCACATCGTAAACACGTCCAAGCAACTCAGTTGAAGCAGTTTATTAATAAGTGACCAAGCGGTGTCATAAGCAGTTCCTTAATTAGGGACTTCAACTCCCTGGTAAGCAAACAATCCGGCATCCTTTTTCCTGGTCTTCTGGACTGTTGTCCTAGTCGAATCTGTCACAAAAATTCCCCAACATCGTGGTAAAGGAGCTTAAACACAGCTCAGATCGCCAGCTCATGGCATTTATGCTTTGTGCTGATGTCTTCCGCTCCTCCTTCTTATTTTTATATTTCTCTGGATTTTCCATGAGTTTTCCCCCAAACCATTTTCCGTTGGCATCGCCAGTTCCATAGTTCCATTCCCTTGTCAGGTATTTCAGCTTGTTGTTTGCTGCAGTTATGTATTTAACTGCTACACACACACACAAACATACACATTGAAGCCGCCCCCTTCGAATCCCTTGGCTAGTGGTAAAGGGCCATGTCAACTGGCATACGAAACCAATTTCCTTTTTATGGCAAATGAAATGAAAATTTGAAATGACCACAAAACCGGAGAGAGAAGAAAACTCTAGAAGGTGGAAACGGAATGTAGGGGAGATAGTGCACTTGAAAAAAGGAAATGGACATACATTTCTAACTAACTTTCTTTTGCGACATTTCTCCACATTATTTTCTATTACTATTTTTTTTTTTTTTTTTACAAATTTACTAAAATGTGTATTAATTTTCAATATGACTAAGGATATACAATCAGAATAAATAATGCAACTGTTTAGATCAGAGTGTGAGGTGGGACAAAACGGGGTCCCTAGAAGGTGGAGGAATATCTGGACAGGAAACGGGCACTCGGACATGATGTGACATTGTACTGGAATGGCACTCGGTCTGCTGCTAACTGCTTACTGAATATATATATATATATATATATTTTGGGGTTTCCGGTGATGTGAGGATAGACACATTAACGATGAAAAGTAGCTGAAATAACTGAATTAGCCATGCACCGACAGCTCAAGGAATTCCAGAATCTCCCTTTCTCTCTCTCTCGTCATTTCTAGCTAAATGGTTATGTATAGCATTGTACTACTTTGAACATTTAAACAGCTGCTGCTGCTGCTGTATCCTCTCCAAGTTGCCCTCACTTATTTTTTTTTTGGGGTCAACCAAGCAATCTACCCGCAGCGGCTTTGCGGTGGATTTATTTTATTGCCAAAAATGAGAAACCAACAAAAAACATGGCAAATGAGGAGAGCCCATATAAGTGGCGTTGTTT
This sequence comes from Drosophila eugracilis, assembly GCF_018153835.1. NCBI lineage: Eukaryota > Metazoa > Arthropoda > Insecta > Diptera > Drosophilidae > Drosophila > Drosophila eugracilis. The sequence goes on from NW_024573048.1 coordinate 129,062, forward strand.
TTACTCTTAACATAAACATTAGTCAACTTATAATAAATAGGAGTAGATATTTACTTTGGTTAGAATAGGCTATATTTTTTATATATAGAAACTTGTAATAATATATTGCTCCTTAAAATATTTTTACGGTTTTTATGGAAGTGTTTTCATTCACCTATTTTTTTTGTATCTTTCGATTTCTGTAATACAATTTTCAAAGTTGATAAGACATTCTAAAGAGTATTACTAGATGAAGAAACAACGCACCGAAAACCCACGAATTTGGGATAAGTTGCGGTAGTCCCGGCCAAGTTGCCATATTGTGTGGTTTTTGCCTTTAATCCTTTCGCCAACTCTTCTAACTAACCTAACGAAATCCTTGTTGTGTCCTTTTTTGGGTGTCTTGTTCTTCGGAAAAGCGGTGCGCAGCTCATAAAACGCCGTACATATGCGCATTTCATTTAATTTGATTTAATTTTATTGCCTTTTATGTACGTTGCTGCTTGGCTGCTCTTCGCTGCCAAAAAAAATCAAGCAAAAAAAAAAAGAAAGGAAAGTCGAACAGGATATGCCACATTGTGTTGGAATTAATTTAATTTGATTTTTATTTATTTATGCCAATGGAAATTGGTTTTTGTTTTGAGTCAAGGCAGCCAAGCAAGCCAATTTAGAGAAATCCAAGGGAAATGCCCAAGCATAGATGTAGTGGAATTGCGTAGGGTTTATTTAACAAGTAAAATTCAAACTTTGAATATCAATTAGGCTTAAGACTTAAGTCAATTAAAAATATTATTAGTTTGCACATTAAAAAAGATTTTCTATATTGTTTTGTTTTGTGTTTAAACTTAAAATAATAGATAAAATTGCCAATTTAAATTATTAAATGTATTATTTAATTACTGAAAATTATTTGGTTTGGCTGAATAAATTTAAGACTTTATTTTAAGGTAACTAGTTTCCCTATTTGAAAAAGCATTTCTTTCAATTTTTCTTTTTTGCTTAGCCATTGTACAACTGTCAATCCATTTCAGCCAAGTCAGTCAGCCAGTTAGCCTAGATCAAATGTTGAACTGCTTTTGTTGTGAAGCCTGAGCCTATTTGTCTGCCAGTGTCTTGCGTTTTTCGTTTTTTTCTTTGGTTTTCCCGGTCTTGGGAGAACTGTAGTCATCGAGTCCGTTTATAGGGCCAGTCATGTGGCACGCATCATCATTTATCAAACAACGCGGCAACATTCGCAGGGCTGACAACAAGCCAAAAACCATCCTCCAATCTCTCCAAAACTCCGAACTTGCGCCACCACCCACAAAAGTCGTCGCCGTTTTCTTGTCGCTGTCGCTACTGTTTTTTCCTACTGCTTCACTTTTTTTTTTTTCGCTGTAAGGTCTTCTAAGTTTTCTTGGGTTCTTTATTGTTGTTGTCGACGCTTATCGTGGCCGTTTGACATTGATGAGCTAAAGTACAGTGGTAATAATATTTAAGAGATTTTCCAGTGAAGCCTAATAATTATATTATAAATGGCACGGTAAATATTATGTTAGCTATAAGTACTATATTGACATCCTTTTCTGACATAGCATAGGAGAACGAAAGAGCTGTGTCATCCTTGTTTGCATGCTAATGAAGCGGTTGTGTGATTAGCCTATGCTGATTTTTAATGATTAAAATGTCTTGTATATTGTGTTCTATTAAACGGATAAGTTAGAAACGTATTTTTGTTTCAATTCATTTAGCTTTATTCGATTCCAATAGTTCATATTTATGATCGGAATCTAAATTGTATAGAAAATGTTTTCTTGGTTATGATTCCACTGCCTTTGCAATGGATTCCACTGTACCTACACCAACGTCTGTTGATCCTGTCATGTAACGGTTAAATCTGCATGAAAAATTAATGCTGTGTTGTTGATACGGGGAAAACAGTAGGAGATGGGGTGCCGCATATCTCTATGTCTACGAGTTGTCGTGTGTTGAAATTAGCATAGGCTTGCGGTACAATTCTAACCACAATTCGCCAGAACTTTTATAGCATTCACTCTCACTTCTAACTATGTAACTCTTTCCCTTTTTATTTGTGAGCTTATTGTAATCATTTGATTACGTATGTTTTTTCAATATTTTATTGTAGTGTTAGATTCACCGTTACAACAGATTTAGCTCTCTCAATCTCTTTCACTCTCTAATGGGACAGTAGTATAATGTAGGCGAAATAGCGGTACAAAGTTAATACTCAGTAGCTGGGTCGCCATGGGGGGTAGGGAAAATGAAACTGACGCCTCTTTTGTGCCGTTTGCGAATGATACACAGACGTTGACGGCGACGGCGACTGCGACTGCGACAGCGGTTCGTCTGCTTCGTGTCGCTGCAGCAGGGCTGCCGCTGCGCCATTAACCGTTTCGCGCCGAAAGCCGAGCAGCGAGTTACCGCTATGGGAGTGCTGCTGCTGCGCTGCCAGCGCCAGTGTCGATCGGCGTGTTGTCGTTTCTGCAGCTCCTGCGACTTCCGCTTCCTTTCCCGCTCGTCGCACAGCTTCCGCTCCTCCACCTTCTCCTGTAGTCACAGCACCAGTCGGTGCTCCTTTTGTGGTCGTCCTAACGGCCTTTCCCTTTTGCGTTGAGGTCGGCTGTGCAGCCTTGGACGCCGGCTGCGGAGTACGCTTTAAGTGCGCCGTTACTGGAGCTGCTGTAATAGGTTAAGATAGAACTTCAGTTAATAGAGATTCCGTTGAAATTTTCTGTTAGGTACACAACATAAACTTTACTATATCCGCTATAGGCGTTACTTAGGGTATCGTCCATTTTAGTTACTTGCCTGCTACTTTTGAAGGTGATCCTTTAAAAACTTTCCTTCTCATTTCTGATCCATCCGTTTTAGACCCCGCTAATTTTGCTTCATTTAACTTGGGAGCTTTAGCACCCGATGTGGCTGCATTGCGCTTAAGTATTGGTCGGTTAGTCGATTTATTGGAGCTTGGTATCGAACCACGGTGGCTCTGCAGATTGGACGTCTGCCTTGACACCTCTTCCGTCGTAGTATTTTGGGATTGCTGCGCCTGTTGGTGCAGGATCTCTGCCTTGAGAATCTGCTGCTGGTTGCGGAAGGCACGCTTGTAGGCCGAAACCTGTTTTCAGGTTAACAAATATTCATATTATTTTAGATAATATATTTATTCAGTCATTTTTAAAGTATTAATTACCTGCGAGGCACTCGCCACTAGCAGCTGATTGGCTCCTTTGAGATGAGCGGGAGTTCTGGCGGAAGACGTTACGGCCCTGACCACACGTTCACTTTTCTCAATTGGTATCCTAACTGGCTTCTTATCCTGCGTTTTATCCTTGTACAACCTCTTGGTAGTAGTAGTACGGTCAAGAAGTTGGTGCTCTTCGGATGGTAGGAAGAAGGATCGATGGCTGGAGCGGCTCACCTGATTGCTGGTCACTTTGGTCACCCGTGGCTTGTCATGTTGGATTTTCTGTTGCATTGTCGGCGACTTTTTCATCATGATATTGTCCTTGATCGTATGCTTGATATTGTCTTTAATCTTGAAGAGGCAGTGTGCCAGATCCCCGGCCGTCGGGTCATCCACTTCGGGCGAAGCTTGAAGACTTCGCTGCTGCAATTGCAGACGGCGCAAGGGTGTCAAGGTGGCTCGACTTGGCTCATCTTGGCCATGAAGTGTTTTAGAAAATGATTCCGTGGTGGCTTCTGATGCGCCACCGGTAGGGGCTCTTAAGGGCTCTGAATTAACTCTTTTAGATTTTAAAGCTGATGATCCCCCGTTTGAGCAAAACGTTTTCCACGTTTCAGTAAAGATTCCACCGCTTTCATTGCTTTTGTTTTCATTTGACATTAAATTTTTTTCTGCTATTGTTAAAGTTGATCCAAACCCGCTCCCCAATGAGCTACTTGATCTGGGGTACTTGGGCCAATCTTCTGGTGTTTCAACCCAATCGCCCGAGGTAACTTCTGAACTTTTTGAATATCCAAAATTGACTCCCGGAATTTTTTCTGAATTTTCTGTGATACGAAAAGGTGGTATAAATAAAGGTTTTTCCACTAGTTTTTAATTACGTATAATATTTGGAAGTGTATTTATATGAGGCATACCCTTATTCCTTCCCAAAGTATTTGCGTAAGTTATTATAGATGGGCTGCTCCTGAAACTAGTTCGCGAACTACTGTCTAGGCTAGATCCTCGCGTTGTTCGGCCGATTAATTGAGGGCCTTTTGGGGTTGCGAGTCGCGTTATAGGTCCCAAGGATTCCATCAACTGATCTGCTCCGGACACCAAACTCTTGCTCCGTTGGCGATAGTTGGAGTGTAGGATATTGTGAAAGCTGAGTTGACGCGGCTGTTGAGTCACCTGAAGACGTCGAATTGTGGCCTTTTTGGTGGTGTTTTCGATTCGATGTCTTGGCGAATCCCTAAAAGTAGTAATGGCTCGCTTCTGATTCCGATTGAAGGCATAACTGGCGACGGGTCCATCGGCGAACTGGATATACTCGAACTGCTTGACGCGATCGCCCAAAGTCTGGAAGCGGAAGCGCATCTCTGTTGGATTGCGACCGTTTCCGGTGATCGGGCTGCCGTTTCTGGTGGATCCAGTGCTTAGTTTGTGACCCAGTTCCGTCTTGTTTCGCCGCCCATCCTTCAAGTGATTTATCACCGAAATGCGACGCTTAAGGGCAGCATTCACCGGCATCAGGGAATCCCCTTCGCCCTGCAAAATTTGCATAGGCTGGGCCAGCGATTTCGCCATGGCTGCCATGTGATGTTGCCTACACGGTGCCATCATCGCTCTGGCTCCTAAAACAGGTGTCGATGGCAGGGGTGGCATGCTTGAGGATCGGTTGCAAAACATATCCATATCCATATCCATATCCATGTCTAGATGTTCCTCCATGGTGTCCCTGTTTTTACGTAGTGATCGACTCTTTCTCTCCCTTTTCGCCTTGCTCTTTCTCAAAGATCCAACTATGATCTCGGTGCGGGAAGATCCACTACTGCTTCCGCTAGAGCAGCTTGAGCTGGCGTTCCTTCGCATTGAACTGTGGCCATAAGGCGAGGCGTAGGGACGAGTAGCCGAGAAGGATATGGAACGAGGACGATTCGCCTGTATCATCGTGTAAAGAAAATGATTCGCATTACTTTGAGCTGCTTGGTCAGCCTGCAGGATATGATTGCAAGGATAATTATCAGCGGAATTGGGTTTTATCTCCGCTTTTTTAATCCTGCGTAAAGGGCCAATATTCTCGGTTCTAAAACGTGGATGATTGCCTGGAAAAAAGGAAATCGGGTTGAGCGGTTTAAAAAAAAAACAATTTTACTGTCTTTCAGTTCTGTCCATCCGTTTACTTTACATTTTCTTCTGTAGAATTCATCAATAATCCATTGATTCTATGACTTACCTGTACTATAGCCGCGTTCGTAATAGGACCTGATGGCACTTTCGTAGAGCTCGCTGGTGTTGCGCAAAAACCAGGGTTGCATCCGTTTATTCACTCTGATCAGTCGGTTTAGCTGATCAGGTTTCATTGTCAATATTTTAGATCGAAGAACCTAAGGCTTTTATGGGATATCCAAATGCAAGTTTTGATCCAGACCGTAGATTTCGAATGCTTTCAGTAACAATTTCTTATTTCTTTTCGAAATAAGTGAACCGAAATTGGCAATTGGCTGGGGTTTTTATTTGGCCTGTACTCTAATAATTTTGCTTTGAAAGTGCACCAAATCGATTATATTATTTGAATTTGTATCTGCCTGTTGTTCATACCACTTTGAACTGCTTGGATGCTTTTTGAATCGAATGTCGTGAAAAAACCAGGCGAATTAGTACAGAAATTAACCTAACTGTGGTCTACTCAAACATCCCGATGCGTGAAAATGTCAATATGTGTCAAGTAACGTTAACGTTTATGCAAAATAAAAATAAATGTATAATTATGGATCACTTCAAAAATTTTGACATACGAATTGATGTGTGCTGGGTTTGTTAAATAAAGATAATAAGTTGTACCTAAACTTTGTTTAACAACTTTTCTCTAGGTTTTCTATTTATTTTCAAAGAAAACCCAAAGCCTGATAATCCAAATTCCAACGGGCTTAAATGTTGATGACTCGACTGCAACGAATCCCTCTCCGAATGAATATCTCAGTTTGACTTTCTTACGGGGGCTTACGCATTGAATTAGGCATTTGGACTGTCTGTAATCCTCGACACGTTTTATCCGATATGTCCGAAAACGAAACCCGTAACTTAGTTGAATAATTATGTGTGTTTCAATCAAATTAGCCCACACCGGGCATACATAATGCACTCATGCTCACTCATTCGTTAGTCAACGCTACTAATCCCATCTCCAACCATTGCCCCACGAAAAACACCCATTTGACATTGATTTATCATCGGCTGTCAAAGTGCCTTCATCTGCCACCCATTTCCGTCCATATACCCTTCTTCATGCCATGTCCACTGGGCGTGGTCAAGGTAAAAATGTAATAATTAGCCGCAGTGATGTGATGATGTTCGGGGTCACATCTCCGCAATTCCCTCTCGTTAGGTATAGCTGTAGCATCTGCCCCATACCGCTGACTCGATTTTGAGCTTGGCCAGCAGCAATTTGTCAAAGTTTGGCCTGAAAAATGAATGCTGGTCGCCCGATGGGTGCACTCGAAGAAATTACACTATCTAAATGATGGCAAAAGTAACGAAAACTTGGGATACAAAATATAAGTGGTATATTTATTTTCTTCTTATTGTATAATATAATGGATTTTAAAGAAAATTAGGTAGATATCTAAAATAATGTGTACAATTTTTTTTTAAAAGTTGAATGGTAGGCTGAAGGTCCTTTATATATTTCTTTAAAATACTTTCAAAATCTATGACTTAGGTTCTTTGCTTTTAAAGTCTTCAAATTCTAATGCCAAAAATTTGGTTAACCATTCGAAAAAAAAGTGACTAATTAAGAACACCAAACTCTCTCTCTTTATTTTAATTACCCGGATTTTTGGCGAGTGCCTTTCTATGGTCAGGTGGCTGAGTGGTGCCAGTGGTTCTCCGGTTGAGTGCGTGTACGGTGGGAGATGAGTCCATTGGTTGACCAGTCCATTGATGATGTTGTTTGCTTGTTTGTTATCGCCGCCCTACCACATCACCAATATCCCAGCAGGACCGCTGGTCGAAAAGTGCGCAAAATGCACAAAAAAGAGGGAAACTGCGGACGGCAGGAAACCCGGACATGTAGACCCAGAGACCGGGAGACCCAGACCCGGATTCAAATCCGAAGCAGCTGCATCGGATCCCTGGCTAAATGCATTCTGTGCGCACGAATACAAAAATTGATTTTAATTCAATTACAGTGCGTAATTTATGCATTGCTAAAATCGACCACTAACCCTAGTTAAACACCCTCTGGTGTTCGTTCTTCATCATCGCCTGTTTTTCAGTCATTTTTAGTTTTCCATTTGCATTTCGGAATTTGGTGTTTGAAGAGTATGATAATCGTTGCCTACTTTTTAGGGTTTTAGGGTTACATTGAAGATTTTTAAGTTAAATTTTTTTTAAATTAATATGAAAACATATTCTTTAAATGCTTTTTCCCAGTGTTCATAACCTACTTACTATTACTGTTTTTTTTTTTTTAATTTTCTTCTTAATGTTTGTAAAAGTTTTGGCCAAATTAAGTTAATTGATTGACACATCGCTACTTTTTCTTTCTTTTGCCACCTTTGACCTTCCTAATTGCAGCTTAGACAAACACGCACACATACACCTTAAAATAAAAATGAAAGCTGTAAAAAATTCGAGTGCAAAACTTTCGCAACACCCACTTCCACTTTTGCGAGAGCCCGAAAAATATGTTGAAAGCAACAAAGAGTGGGGGAGGGGACCCTTCTCCTTTGTCAGTTTTTGCTTTCTCTGTCTCTAAGCTGCCACATTAGCAAGTGAGGTGCAAAGTTTACGAGTGTCCTTTTTCACTTCTACTCTTGTTCTTGTCCTTACTTTCAGCCGTCACTCTCATTTCGTCCTGCTGGGACACTCTGATTACCCTGGATTTTTCTATGTTATTTTCAAAATTTTACTTATTTGGAAAGAAATTGTATATAGGTAAGTTAAATTGAGATATAAAAAGGATGTGATTGTTTTAAATTATATTTTATTAGGTATATCTAATGCCTTTTATTTTGGTTTTGTCTTTCGAAAACTGTTAATGTGGAAATCATATAAATAGACGGTCATATTTTGTGATATATCTATGTCTCAAATTGTCACTTTTCAAGGGTATTTTTCGTTTCTGTTCCCTTTCACTTAAAGTCAGCTTTCTTTCAGTTAAGTCTGCTTATGTCTGCAGTTTGGCTCGTTGTTTGCCGTTGTTTCTTTGGTTTTTATGTTTATTGCTGTTGCCGTTGATGTTGTTTGTTATGATTTTGAGTGGATGTGATAATGGGAACCTGCCCCCAAACACCCCTTCTCCTTACTCATCCTGCAACCATCTTGTTGCCTTTGACAGGTGAAAGAGAGTGCCAAGTGCCTTCGAAAAGGTGACAAACAAGATCCGAATGGACCGTTGTCCTTCGTCCGGCGTCCCTATGCAGTGGCCTCATTAAAATTGACATTCATTGCATTTGGGCAATTAGACTAATTGACTTTTAACCAGTTCGCGGCACATGTGTCCCACCTTTTGTGCCCACCCTTTACCGCGCTTTTACCCCGCTTATACCTTTTACATGCATTTTACATGGGTTACATGGCGAACGGTTGCATAATTATGGGCGTGGTCGGGTAATTTAGGCTACTGCTGCAGATGGGCTGCGTAAATTGCGGCACAAGAATAATCTATAAAATATCAGCGTATTTAATCGTTAATCGATGGCAGTGCTCACTGCTTAAAGTCAATTTTAAGCTAATTATGCTGATGTATCACTATCGAACTTGTAACTTTCACATTGGATACCCTTTTAATTTTTACCCAAATATAATTTAAATTTAAATAAACACTAAATTGCAACTTAAAGTAGAGTTTTTTAAAAAAAAATTCACTTCATGTTATATATTTTTATTAATTTGTCTATTGCCCGTCCAACCGACCATGTTCGAAAACTGTCGGGGAAAGAGCAATCGGTGGGATTACAGGAAAGTGAAAACTGTGATAAGGATCAATCAACTGAATCCTGCGGTTCACAAGCCCCCGTATTCCTCCTCCATCCCTGTCCATTGGTTCCTTAAGCTGGACGAGATTCTGGCCCAGACCTTGTCAAGGATCTGACAAAAGAGCGAGAGCGGTGAACAAAAAACCGCACAGGAATGTAGAAAAAGCTGTGAAATGCGGAGTAAAAACTAAGCGAGGGAAACCGAGAGGTGGTTGGTAGGGTAGTGTGAGGTGGTGTTGGTGAAAAAGTGGTGGAGCTGCAGCAACGCGGAATGGCTGCGAAATGGAGATGAATGATGTGCGGGGGATTTGGAAACAGTTGCCACATGGCGTTAGTCAAGCTCAGGGATGCAAGTCAACTGCGCTTAGCGCTGCACTCACTTTGGCCAAAAAAGGGAGGGAGGGATGTGGGGCTAAGCCAGGGAAAACCCGCCCAACAACACACACACACGCACACACAGTCCATCGCTCTGGCTCACTGCAGTCGCTCATTCATTCATTTGCCCAGTCAGGCATTCATTCATTTCCTTGATTATGTTTCTTATCAATGATAAATGAATATGAACGTAGCGAGCACTCAAAACTGCTCTAAACTGGCTGGCAAAGTGAAAGTAAAACCAGCAGGGGATGCCTCGCAGTTGCCAATCGGATTTTGTTGGGCTTAAGAGGTCTTGTATGTTATCTTTTGAACTATATTACGGAAAAAATACACATTCTTTAAAATAAATTCTTATTTAGGGATGCTTTTAGATACTTTTAAATATACATTTTTACATTAAAATGTTTATTAAAAGAAATTTTGTGCATATTTCTATCAAATTTGAATTCCTAAATGAAATTTCTTTCTTTCTAAAAAGTTATGCGTTCAAATAAGGTCAAGTTCCGATAGTCAATATAAATCGATATGCCACGTCGGTTACCTACACACGTCACAAATCCCAGAGTTCGGTGAGGCGAAAGCCAAAAGGGAAAACGAAAGTCAAGCGCAGCCCAGGATGAAACGAAACCGAACTGCTTCTGGTGCGGCTGCAATATCCAACCGTCTCAAAACTGCCACATGGCCACCCTTTCCAGACTCTCCAGCCAATGGGGTCCAAATGCCGATCTAGACCAGGCTAGAGAATACTCAACCCATACCAATCCAAATAACGCTGCAGTTAGGGAAAAAAACATCTGAAAAGATATTTTTTATACATTGATTTAAGTTTGAATTTCTCTGATATCATTAAATACTCTCACAGCCTCTGATCATATTTAGACATTTCGATAATAACTCTTCTAATAGTTTCCAAATTGTGTAATCCTTTTTCCCAGTGCAGAACACACTTGCCTCCGCCGCCATCACTTGATTGCCACAACAACTTTGGAGCACAAAGTTCTTTGTGGTCAGGCATGCGATGGGTTTAAGGGGACCAGCGAGGGGCATGGCCAAAATTCTCGCTGGGAATCAGTTAAAACAGGAGGGGATGTTTGGTCGAGTGGGAGGAGGAGTCAAGCTGGCCGTTTCAAGTGGGCGCTCGGCAATTTTCCAGCACTCTAGAAATAAAATTTTTAACAACTCGTCGAGGCGGGCGCTAAGTGCGCCGACGTTTAAACTCCCCAGAGGCGGGGAAAAAAATTCAAAGGGGCAAAGTGCTAAGCAGGTGTGGTTTCACTGGAAAAGAAAGTGTATTTTCAGTAGCAATTCGAATTTAAGTTTCACTATATAAAAGAAAGATATATAAATCAATAGATTTTCTCTCAAATTTTAGTTGAAAAATACTTATTTTTGATCTTAGTTGTGCTTTGTTTTGGTCAGTGTAGCTTTGAGGTCAGCTTCGGCCGTCTTCCTTGACCTTCTGTCAGATCCAATCCCGCTCAGCGCAAAACTTTGGCCATGCAGCTAAAATATGCAGAAAGAGCAGCGGCGGCATCATCATCATCATCATCATCATCGTAGTCATCATCTAGAGTAAAGAAGCAGAAGCAGCATGGTTCTAACATCAATTACGCACACATTGAAGGCATGTACCACGCCCATTGGCCACCGCCCTCTTTCAGCATCCTTCGTTTATCCCTTTGATGGACTTCCCAATGAATTAATAATGCTGAGTGGGTGAGCTGCATATTCTTGCACCTCTCTCGACCATGCCAATCCACGTAATTATGTCACGGGTTAATAGTGGGTGAGGGGGCTTACGAGGGGGTTAAGTCCTGTCCTGTCCGGCCTTATAAGGCATCGATTGTCCTTGTGATCCCGGTAGTACACTCTTCTTGGTTCCTGTTCCACTTACTCCTGCATTATTTATGCCAATTGACGTTGAATAATTAGCCTTCCGTTTTTGCCGGGGCTTAAAATTGTCAGCCCAACAACGTGGGCTTCCCTCTAAGCCCCCTCTATTAACCCTTCTCTCTCGCCCTCCTCATTTGCTAGTTTGTGATATATGACTAGTCAATGGCGGCCATCAATATTTCCCGGGCTAATGACTCCGTCGGCTTGCAGCGTCATCGCTTCAAAAAGGAAATGCCATGGAAAGTGCATAAAAATAAACTGCAAAAAAAACGGAGTCCAAGTCCTTTAGGGATAATGACTATAATGACGATCCAAATGACAAGCGAGAAAATGTAAAATGGCTTGACCAAGTTATGGCTATTAAGAAAAAAATCTATCCTCGAACCTTAATCGATTTCTAGCTTGTATATAGATAGTATACCTGAACAAATTAGTGGATATATAATGTTAATTTTTAAACAAGTCACTTAAAAAAAAGAAAAGAAAAGAAAAGAAAGTCGCAACTTTTCTACCACTCTCCCAAGGGACAATCAAACGGAATGCGAGAATCTGCAACCGCCAAGGAAATGGAACCGGAAAAATACGGCACGGAAAAAGAGAAACAAATTGTGAAAAGCTAAAGAATCTGAAAAGTAGGAAAAGGCAAGGCGAAAGCACAACATGTGAGAAAACTCTTTTGGGTTCATGTGCTCCAATGCCCTTTGGATGGCGGATATATCTCCTGGTTGAAGTTCTCTGATCAAAATGGGAATGGTTTTTAAACTTTCGTCTTTAAGTGCAAATAATTCGAATTACTTTTCTTTTTTATAATTTCTATTATATAAATTATCATGTTTTTTGCTTAACGAATTTCCAATATCTTTACTTAATTCGATAAAAATCCGTTCAGTAAGAGTATTTAACGTTTTCGTTATCTATTTTCTCCGAGTTTTTCACATTTTTGTTGCTACCATTTTTTTCTGTTTTGTGCGAGTTTTCTTTTTTCTGTGTGTGTGTGTGTTGTGATGTGCCGGGGGAATTGGCTTTTGGGCTTTGAGTCCTGACAAGTGTGCCGAAATGTCCCAGACATTTGTCATGCCTACGAAAGGAGGGGCAGCTGTCGTTCGAGTGTGAGTATCTCTCAGTATCTCAGCCTGCGAGCTTTCGAGTTTGTGTGGCGGCGGGCCAGAAGTCACATGGATACATTGAATGAGCGGCCTACAATCAGCTGCCCACCCTTTCCATCCCTTCACCCCCGTCTCATCAGCTGTCAGTCAATCAAATAAGTAGATAGCTAAATGTATATGAGCCCAATGCCAATTGTAGGTGAAATTGGGGTTGACTTTAAAGATCGAGGGGCGTTTCGGTCAGCAGTTAAACCAACAGGTCTTGAGTTAAGAAAAGGGTTTAAACGTATTATTTCTGGGAACTTTAAACTGAATTTAAGGTAGCTGAATTTATTTATTCGATGTATGTAACCGTTACTTTATACTTAACACTTAAATCTTCTTTTCCCCGGACTAGCACTACCAGCGTAACTAATCGATCTATTAACTTCACCAGCTTCTCAAGAAATTAAATCCCCACAAGTCGTGGTTAAACAGCTACTCGACGGCATTTCTCGGGAAGTCCAGGGAAGTTTATGAAAAAGTAAATAGATCCATTAACCTGTTAACGTGGATTACTTGGCAGTCGCGCTTTTCGTTTTGGTCCGTCTGCCTGTTCTTAAGTTTGGCGAAAATCTTCGCTGGGATTTTCCCCCTTGAGAACTTCTTTTCGGGACGAATTTTAAATGCAAACGCAGTTAAATAAATTGCCACCTGATAGGAAAGTCAACGGGGCGGCCTCTGTTAGTTCATCGGCAGGGTAAAAAGGAAAATAAGGGGAAAACAAGAGCCAACAAAGGCGTGGCACGTACAGACCATCTTGGAAAGTGACCACTTAAAGAAAATAAAAGAAAAAACTTCAGAAAATTGAATATTTATAGATGTTAATTTCTTGATTCGTTATGTTATTTTCCAAAATATATAAACAATTATATATTCTTGAGATTGAGGAAAACATGCTAATGTAGATTTGGAAAAATTAAGGTTTAGTTTCGCAGTGTAACCACTAGCTATTTTTCTTTGGATTCGCCCTTCAATGGCGGACTGAAGGTGAACAAATTGACAAAGGCGTCACAGTGAAGTTGCCCCGCAGGACTTGCTGCTACTCCTTTTGCCTCTCACTTGTCGCAAACTCTCCTCGTTTAGTTTATGCCACTGATTTCGCTTTCACCTCCTGTGAATTCCCGTTTGGCTCCTTCAATTCATGGGCCAGATTACGCATACGCCGCGTGTGTCACGCATTTTTTATGACAAACGAAAAGGCAAAGGAAGGAGGACCATGAGCGGAGGTCAGAGTTCAGCTGCGTGTGGTTCGCCTCTGTTGCCTTCAAAAATGAAATTAAATGCCTTTGATTTATTTATTTATTTATTTATTGTTTCAACATCTTGCTGGAACCTGGGACTGGGCCAGTAGAGGGAATTTAAAAGAGCTTCTTTGAGAAAATTTGTTGGGTATTTTTTTTAATAGCACATAAATTATGCAGCCCTGGTCAAAGCGATGTTAATGGAGGTCAGTTAAGAAGGAGACTGACTATATTGTAAGTCACATGGCCATCGTTTATATAAAGCGAAGAGGTATGTTGTGTTTTTAAAGAGAAAGTTTAAAGTGGTATAAGCCAGCTAGTTAGCTAGTATATTCCGCAAATCCACGCTTCTATTGTAAAAAATATGATTTTATCAGAACCTTTCACTTTGTGCTTATATAAATATGTATAACACTCCATCTGAAAGAGCTCCTCTTTTTTCCTCGTTGTTTGCCACTTTTCACAACGTTTTCCTCGTTTTCCACCCTTTGCCAACTGCCTTTGTCTGGCACTTTTGTTGTATTTGTGGGTCTACTCCACATGACATTGCTCAGTTGGTTGGCTGCTGTTAAACCACCTTTGTCCGCCAGTCCCGGTCCTTTTTTCTTTTTATGATTTTTTGAACTGGGCGCGAATTTGTTTTCCACGCTGCCATTTTTTTTTCCTACTTTTACTTCTGCTGCTTTGATTTCACTTTGGCTCTTGCTCCTCGTGCCTTTGTGGGTGCATGTGTGTGTTGAGTGGCACTTGACAAAGTTATGACACACCCGCAGGTGCCGCCAGAATGCTGACATGATGCTGCTCCTACTGCTGATGATGATGATGATGATGGAGGTGGCTCTGAAATTTGCCAGGAGATTGAGGATGAGCTGGAGGATTTTCCTGCTGCCAGCAATCGATCCTGCCGATCGCTATAGGCCTTTACGTAAAATTTGCGACCGTTGTGCTGCTCATTTCTAGGGGATTTTTATTGGAGTCATGTGCTTTACCTTAAATTATGTTGTACTATATCTTTTGGCCTTTCCATAACTGTATTTAATGATAATATATCCTAATGCGACTTTAGTACAATCTTTTCGACAGGCTCTCAATCATTTTCCATCCAGATCACTCGGTAATCCAATTAAAACCCCCCGCTTTCAAACTTCTTTATTTACTTTATTATCGTTCTACTTCGGTTCTGAGGAAGAGCAATTTTTCTCTGCCCTTCGTTTTTCAATTGCACACTGGCAATGTTGAATTGTAAATATGTCAAAGCTTTTGCGTTAACTTCATGTTCAGGTCGTAAAAAAATTCGTCGCGACATAAAAAAGTTGACTGTCGGGCGTCGGTTTCCTTGAGCAATTTCCTGTCTCGCGTTGGCCGACAATTATTTGGCCGGACGACAGTGTCATCAAAGGGGATTGATGGTAGAACAACAGGTTGTTTTCCAACCAAACCATATTTTTTTTCTCTTTCTTTTAACTGGCATTTGTGCAGTTCCCATAGCTTCTACCTTTGATTAAGTGGAGGCAAACTTTGTTGTCAGTCTATTGATGACTTCGACTGCCTTTCAACACCTCAGAGCCGAGGACCAGACCCGAAGTCCCTCTGTAATTTTTGTCAGTTTTAATGGCAGTTTGCATGTTTGTTCGCCCCCTGCCCATCAGTCAATAGCTTTCATTATTGCCTATAGGACAAACTTTCACTTCGATTTGCCGCCAGGCTGACTTTTGACTCGACTCTCAACCGATGAATGTCCTTTGTCTTGCCCGGTTCCTATTTCCTCTCGAGTCTCTTTCCTTCTCCCTTTTTCATTGGGTTTTTTGTTGTGTTTATATGGCCCACAGATTTTATTGCTTCTACCACGAAGACGACATTTCTGCATTATTTGCGCAAAGTTTCACAAAGTGAAGCTTCTATTAACGCTTTTCTGATACCCAGTAAGAGAATAGCTCAAGGTTTATTAAATAGTTAAACGAGAGTAGTACCCAGCTCAATTTTATAAATGGAAATTAAAGAATTTTGTCTGTTTAAGTAATTTGTAATTTGTAAACATAGATTTCTTTCTAACATTAATAATTATCAAGAAAATATTGTTGTATTGATAAGTATTTCCTAGTTAGTACGCTTGTTTTTCTTTTAACTCACTGGTTTTTATTGTTCGTGCTTGTCATTGATCAGCGTCTGGGAAACAATTTAGTCACCTTTGATGGTTGCCAAAAGGGAAAAGAAAGCAAACAGAATCGAGGGATGGGATAAAGAGAAATGCAAAAAGTTTTTCGTAAAATTCGAATTAATGATGTGCGTTGTTTCTCTCCACCTCCTCCGGAGGTTTTCAACTTTCCATTGCCAAAAACATGGTGATGGTTAGAAAGAAACTAAACATGAGAAGGAAAACTGGCGGTAGATAGAGAGGACTACAGATGCCAGAGGACACTCGAGTCATCAATTCTTTTAACTCGCAGCGAAACAACTTCCGTTTCCCTGGCATTTTCCCAGTGCCCTCATCTTAACCGCTTTTCCTTGAGCCATTAGCTTTTCATTAGCAACTTTTATGCCCGTCGATTTGCCGGCTTTTAATTAGCAAAAGAGCCGCAACAAGCTAAACAAAATTTTCAACTTTTTTATGGCCCCTCAAGAAAAAAAAACACTGATAAGCAGAAATATGCTTTGATTGTTGTTAAACGCGGTTTTTGGTTACTGTGATTTTTTAAATCGCTTTACGATGTACGCGAGCTTAACGATTATATGTGTATATTAATGATGGCCATTAAATTTTCACAGTAGAGTGCACTATAGATGTTTTTATTCTTATTAAAGAAGTAATACCCTTCATAAAGATAATTTAGTTGGATGTTTTTCTCATTTTTAAATGTCTCTTCTTGAAGATTGTAAAGAATTTTACCGAATTGGTAAAGGCATGTTAAGTACTATAATAATTGTTTATATTTCTAGACCCACTGTGCCTGTGTATGGGCATCGTTTTGGGGTCAGGACGATTATTTTGGTAAGCGAAAACCATGGCTTCCGTTTCACATGCCAACGGGGATCATTACTTCTGTAACATTTTTAACCCCCATCTGCTTTTCTTTTAATTAACGCCAAGCGCCGCTTTTGGGTTTCGGGGATTTTCTGGGGGAATTGCATGGGATTTTCGGTGTGACAGCCTACTAAACTCCTTTGTGGAGAAGGTGAGAGGAGGTCAGAAAGATTAGGTGGCAGGAGGCAGGAGGCAAAAGGAAGATGGCAAGAGCCAGCTGAACTTGCAACTCACAAACACACACACATGAGTCGGGCTTAAAACTGGAAACTCAATTAGGTTGCATGCGAGAGCTCATCGCTGCCTTGTCAAACACGTGGCATGAAGCTTTTCCGAGCGGCAAGGAAAATGCGGAAAGTGGGAAATTTGGGGCGGCATGTGGTGGGGATATCAAAATCACGGCGACAACAGAAAGTACATGCGAAGTACAACAATTACACGAAGGGGTAAGGGGAATGGGTGGGGCGACAACACTAAATACCCAGCAAGTGGAAAGAGGAAAACGGAAACGGAAATGGCACACAGCAAGAGCTGGATGGCGGGAAGTGCTGTTCCTGTGTATGTGTGTGCCGCGTGTAATTCATAGAAATAGCCTCCAATAGCACAAAGAAAAATGCAAGAGGATAACTCCTGCATTTGAATATTAATTCAATAGAATTAGGGAACAAATCCGTTAAAAAAACTATTTTTTAATCAAATTTATTTTAGATATTATAATTTGATAACGATTGGAGGAATACGATTGTTAGTAGCCACATTCCCTATGCCTCCTTGATCAGTTATTCGATATTTTTTTTAGAGTGTCCCCTCTTATTGACCTAGCCTACCTCCTTTGGTACCACCCCCGCCTACAACCATGACCATGTCAGCATTTTTAACTTGCATGTGTTAAAAACGAAAACCGGGTAAAGCAAAGACAAACGAGTCCGGGACATGCCAGGCCAAGAACTGAGCCACTACAATGACCCCCTCCCCACCACTCGTCGTCTATCCCTCTTGCTTTGCTGCCCCCGTCTCTTTCGAGGGGCCCTGTTGCCATCTCTTTCGTTCGCTGTTCAAAGCTTGCCAAGAGCAGAGCTCTTCAATTCAATTCAACTGCGCCATGTTCATTGTTTATTTTTCATTTAATTTTACACTATTTTTTCCCTGCCCGCTTCATTCTCGTCTCGGGTTTTATTTTTTGTTCTCTCCCATCTTCGAGGGCGGGAGTGAGTCCATTTGGCACTCAAAAGATACCCTGGATTTTGCTATGAATTCAAAGGATAAAACTTTACATATCTTCGAAACTATAGAGATAGAGATCTAGTGACCTTAAAATCAGCTGAAGAAGATAATTATTTAGTTAGGAAATACATATATCTATAAGTCTGCTGTTGATATTTATAGAGTTTAAACCCATGCATCTTTTTTAATACTATATCCCCCATGAGGTATTTTTATCTCCTTTATCATCTAGAAATTTTTTCCCTTGTCTTGTTTTTTTTTTGTTTAGTTTCAGCAGCAGAAATTCAATTATAGGAACGAAACGAAACGGAACGTAACGGAACTCAGGGCGAGAGGGCGTAGGGGAACGGCTAGGTCATCTAGGGGGCGTGGCCAGTCCGGGTGGGTGGCAAGGTTTCGGGTGGAAGATGAGGAGAGCAAATTTTCGGCGCGTAAATGACAAAAGTTTTGTAGCACTCGAATGTTGATCTTTAGTCAGGTCTAGGATGTGGGCGGTGGGTTGGACGAGGCGTGGCATCTGGAACACACGGTAAACGGGCAACATCGTTAGCTAACTGACAGGCAGAGGGGCAGGGGCGGTGGGTGGTGAAGGGATGAGGCGGGTGTTGAGCCAAAGGGGCGCGGTAAGTGGCATCCTTGAAAGTTGCGTTGAGGCGCCGCACGCAATTTGCCGCAACAACAACGACGACACAGTGTTTCTTCTGCCCACCGCCCACAAAACAAAAAAAAAGATGGCAACAAAAAGTATATAATAAAATCAAAACAAAGGTCATTACAGAAAGAGAAGCAATGCGGGTATGAGTGAGATAGAAAGGCTGCGTGCCATGGGGCAATACACTGAAATTTAAGCTGAATGGATTTTAAGAAGGAAGTAATGTTCTTTAAGTGAGAATTGAAATAACAATTTTCTCATAAATAACTATTTTAAATGGATGGAACAGATGTCTTTACTTCTGGCCTTGTCCTTCATATGTTTTTGTGACACATTTGATAGTCCATGTTTTTCTCTCAGTGCATGTATGTGCAGGACTCGAGCTGAGTCTGATTCTGAGGCTGCGGCTGACAGGAGCTGAACTGAACTCGAGTCGCTGTAGTTGGCAGACAGCTGCGACAGCCACGAGCTCTCCGCCCGAGACCAAAATGTGCCAAATTGAGATAAAGAACCATTGAGAATTTAGTTGCAACCCAACTTGGCGGTTCACGAGCCGTCCGCCGGGGGCGCAGCTGTGCTACGAGGGGAGGGTAAAAAGTATTAAAGTTATTTTAATTGTATCGCTTTTTTGACAAAACATAAACATTTTATAAAAATCTTTTTTTTTCTAAGATTTTAGAGTTTTTCACTTCCATTAAACGGTACGGCTTTCCATTTTCTGTTAATATTTCATTAAGTTATGAAGTTTCCAAGGGGATTTTGAAGGAGAGGTTGTTCTATTTAGCAAATTTATTGACTTTCTAAAGGCTTGATCGTATTGTTTTTATTATTGGGTTCAGTAAAGAAATGTTTGAATTTAAATTAACCCATAAAAAGAGACTCCAACCGGACATGAACACAAATTTTAAGCCAAAAAGAACAGGCTTTGTGCTTCTATCTGGCAGTATATAAAGCGCATAGGTGAATCCACCGGGAAGCGGATGATTGAGCGGCCATTAGTGATCATTACAGTAGAGAGAGAGAGAGAGAGAGAGAGAGAGCTCTGGCAGCTGGAGTCCAGTTCCAGAAGGACAACAAAACAATGGCCAGGGAGTCCTTTGTTGGCTGCCACCAAAAATTATTATTTGTGTGTGCCCCGTCGCTCCGTTGTCCTTTTGTTCGTGTGTCTGCGGTTTGTCTAACAAGGCATAAGGCACAAGACCATATTGTTTTCAAAAAACAATAACAGCTGCCGATGGTAAATGAGAGAGGGAGCCTAGAGTTCTCCGAGTTCCGAGTTCCAAGCACCAAGCTTCGAGCTAAGGACAATGAGCCACGTTCGGCGTAGAGTCAGTCGACAACAATTAAATAAAATAAACTTGCTTCAAATGTTATGTAAATGCAGTGCTCGACTTGCGCTAATTGAGTCGTCGTTGTTCTCATTATCCTTCGTCCTGCGTTTGCCTTTTATACTCTCGACAAATGAAAGGCATATTGCTACCCTATGATCCTATTTAATGGCAATAAAAGGCAATGTAATTTTTGCTCGATAATAGATTATATTTATGATGTTGGTAGGAAGAGTCTTTCTAGTTTCTTTTATCAAGACATTCTGTTTATAGAAATGATTCAAAAATATGTAAATTAAATTGATAAATAATTGTTTTTATCACTTAACAAATATGATTGATAGCCAATTAAATTACAGAATATCAATTTCGATTTTTAAAGGGTATTTTAGAGCATTATTCTGTTAATTTGCTGGAGCTGTCAACAAGACTGAGCGAAAGGAGCAACTGCCACCTTTTTCTGGCCTTATCCTTCTTGGCATGCTTGGCTCGGCTGTGGGCGGCTTTTAATGATGGATGAACTTAATTTTTATTGCGCGACCTTGAAATATATATAAATATATATAAAATAAAGCCAAAGGCATCGAGCGACCCAAGTTATTAACCGGGAAATATCAATCAGCATTTTACACTAGGCTGCCGGACGGATGTGTCAGGAAAACGGACGAAGGATGAGGCTTCGGTTTTCCCTTATCCTTGTCGGTAGGCATTAAAACAAAACGTATTAATTAATTGAGGCGGAAAATGCTGTAGCTTTCGAGGTTGGCTGTTGGGTGGGCTAGAGGTTTGGTTTTTTTTTTTTTGTTGGTGGTCTCCTTAGTGGATGCCAGTTGCATGTTGTCAACTTAGGAAAAGGGAAAATCAGTGGGAAAAAAAGCGGGTTTTGGGTTATTTAAGAATTTGACGTAAAGTTGGCTTCCTGACGATGACGGAAGGGTAAAACAGACTGGGAAAAAAGGTCTCTGATTTGACTCACTTTGTAAACTTAATGGCTCAATAATGTGCGTCGGTCGGGTTCATTGAAATAAGTGCCCAAATAAGTGAATTATAATGATTTTCGCGCCATTAAAATGGGACAAAGATTGTAAAGCCGAGTCATTGGGGGATATTCATGAGGAGTTAGGTTGGATAGCAAATGGTTTCAGTGGGTTAATTTTCTCCTTGTTTTAACTTGGTTAGAATTAGTCACACAGGAAAATAACTCGCTAACTGACTTACCCAGCTAACGACCTAACCTCTCGATTGAATAAGAAAATCTAGGTTTTAGGTAAAATTATGTGTATATTATTCTATTTATACAAAAAATCCTAAAAGCCTTCTTTGTTAATAATATGTATATTAATTGACAAGAGCATTGAAAGTGCATTTTCGATTTATTAAGGGAGTAACAAATTCTTGATTAAATCGACCAAAGCTCTTGAGAAACTTTGGCCAGCTAAGAAAGTAGTCCCATGTTTATGTCAGGCTAAAAACATTGTCAGTCTTCGT
Source organism: Drosophila eugracilis (assembly GCF_018153835.1). NCBI lineage: Eukaryota > Metazoa > Arthropoda > Insecta > Diptera > Drosophilidae > Drosophila > Drosophila eugracilis. The sequence goes on from NW_024573048.1 coordinate 150,565, forward strand.
TAGCTCTAATTTCCAGTTGGGCCACATGAATCTCCGCCATACATTACTGCACCATTACACTGCAACACATTTCTCTCGCACACACACACACACACACATACCCACGCATTTCCAATTGCATTCGATGCTACCTCCCGAGAACTGAGTACTGAGTACCGAGTACTCGTTTTTGAGTCCCGGGCAAACCAAACCAAACTGAATCCTTCGACAAGACCCAGACCGAAACCGAGAACCAGATCCAGACCAAGATAATGCAGACTCCAACACAAAAAGCATCAATTTGCATGCAGCCTGACCACCAGCAACCGACAGTCGACAGTCGCCGATGGCCAGCGTTTTTGCATCTACACTGGGAAAAAAAGCAATAACAAATTGCTCTTTTTTTCCCATTAAGTTTTTATTTCCAATTACTTTCATTTGTCTAGTCTAATCAAAGTTAAATGTCATTTTTAATATGATAATGAGATTTAATAACCTGATTTCTCACTGTGTTCGACCACATCTATGTGTGGTCATCTCAGAGCCCCTCGACAGCACTTTGTTGGTGGCTGGCGGTTTCTGGTGGCTGCTGCTGGTGGTGCTTCATCACAATTCATTCAGCTTGAATCTGAATTCGTAGCCCGACACTGAATCCGAATCCGAATCCAAATCCGTGGATGTGTCCGTATCCGGGTGCGAGAATGGCGCTCTCTTTCATTAACCTTTCTGGCATCCAACATAATTCAATTTGGCATCAAGTCGAGCATTCCGCATCCGCAGAAGTACGTATATTTAGGGAGTCAGGGAGCGAGCCAGGCAGTGAGGAGTCAGAAGCCACCATTCAACATCACAGCGTCCCGTACCAACATTCAGCTCATTTGCATTAATGCCATGCACGTGTGCAATGCAGGGAGGGATGGGCGAAGGACGAAGGACCCTCGATTGCAGACTTCAGACTGCAAACTGCACATGGCGCACTGCCTCGAATTTTCATAAATAAATTGATTTGCTCCAGCTGGTGTAATTGTGGCTAACTGCGGTTAGCATTAATGACTGTCAATTGCCACTTACCTTATTAGCTGAAATGGATGCGTAAACTTTACTCAGCACATGGCTTTAATTAGAAACTGCAATTGCAGAAATGCTTCGAATTCTTAGAATATTCTTTTGTAAAATTTAAAAAATTATTTTAACTATTTTCTGGCCTCTTTGAAGAAAATCTGTTCACTGTTTGCTTTAAATATTACCGATGCACAGAATTGGACAAATGGTAGTTAGAATATCTATGAAATTCAAGATGTTTATTAAGAAGAGAAGAATTTTTATTTTTTGATATCATATTAATAAGGGAAATTTCTAACTGTGAAATTTCAACTAGAAAACAATTTCAATTGACAATCCATCACACATACGCAGCGTTGACATGCTGAAAATAAGAAGTGATAGATAATAGAAAAGTAAAAAATGTAATTTAAGGAAATTAAAATCCAAGCTATTTAAGCAATTATAAGGGTTAAGAAGCACAAAAACCTTCGGGAAATTCTTCTCTAGTCGCTTATTTCGCAATCAGTAGTAATAATTTTGACAAATTCCAACTAAAAGTCGTTTCATTCCCTCTTCACAACCTCCCCCTGTTTTCTAAAAATTCCCGCTGTACATTACGCATCCGCAACGTTGGCCGGCTGGCATTGAAAAACTGCATTCTGCATACTGCATTCGCAGGAACAACAGCAACAGCAGCAAACGGAAAAAAAAAAAACAAAAAAAAATAAGTCGTATTCACCAATTCACATTCGCGGCAGACGGTGCGCATGCCAGGGAAATTTTAACAGAGGGGAAATTCTTGTGCCGCAGCAAGGGCTTAACAGAAACTGTGCGAGTTTCAGTTGGCGAACAGCGGATGGAACAGCATTCTTGGCAGGATGCGAGAATGCCAACATGAAACAGTATGAAACAGGACTCAGCGCTGACGGCACGCGTTTCGCTTTGAGAGAGAGAGTTCCCAAAAGCCAAAATCACAGAAAGCAGCAGCAAAAAACGCGCTAAAGTCGCCAGTTGTCGTTGTCGTCGTCGAAAGTTGAAAGTCGGTTGTCGGTTGCCGTTGTTTCTTGTTTCTTGTTCTTGCTGCCGTTGCAGTCGTCGCCGTCGTCGTCGTCGGTTGTGTTGTCGTCGTCGTTTTGTTGTTGGATAATTTTTTCGTTGTTGTAGCTATTGTTGTTGTTGCCGCCGTCCCGCCGCCTCTGCCGCCCCGCCCCCTTCTCGTCTGTCTGTCTGCGTGAGCGTGTGTGCTGGTGTGTTGTGTCTGTGTCGCGCATGTGACCGCCTCAGCTGTAGGTTTTTTGTTGTTATTTTCAGTTTTCCTTTTTAAATATAGTTTTTGAATGATTATCTCATTGACCAACTATTTTTTTGATAACCCATCAATGTGGCACATAAAATCAGAAAATATAAAACAAAACCAAAAAATAAACAAATAAAAAAGAAGGCATAGGCAAACCACAACAAACAAAAAACAGCTGGCCAAACAAGTTGCAGGCTTTTTATGTTTTTTGTATCGTGTGTGTGTGTGTGTGTGGGGTTAACAAATTTTTAGTTGCAACTTTGTCGCGTTGGCGTAGAAAAGCAGCGCCCAAAACGCGTGCAAAACGCGCACAAAACGCTTACATAAGTTGGCCATTTGTAAGCGCGACTGTGTGTGTGTTTGTGTGTTTCTATTTTAAGGCAAGAAAATTACCTAACCAAATGCTTAATGCAACTAACTGAAATTCGACAAAAAGAAGAAAAAGCAAAACAAAAACGCGGGCTCTCTGAATTTTCGCTTGATGCGCGCGTCTTCTTGGCAACCAAAAAACAACAAAAAAAAAGAAAAACAAAAAATAGTACAAAAAAAAGTAGTTTGAAAATAAGAAAATGGGGTGGGAAGGAAGATAAGAAAAAGGAAGGGTTGGGTAAGGGTAAAGAAAACCGAAATTGTTACACGGTCATTGCGGAGGTCGCGCCAAACTAAAAGAGATTTTATTTGCGAGCTGCCAAGGCAACAACAGCCGAGGGGAATTAGAAATCAATTGACATGCAATGTTTCGTAATAATAAATTGAAAAGGGAAATCCCTGTCAAATGTACAACTTGTTGATTGCTATAAAAAATGGTATTTATTATTTTTAAAATTGTCAGAATAACTTTTAGGGTTTTAGGTACTAAATAATTTGAAAACTTTGTAGGTTTTTAAAATAGCAAAGCCATTAATACCTATTTACTTGGAATAATATTGAAGTGTTTTTAAAATAATTTTAAGAGATTAGACTTATTTAGGCGTCAAATGAATGATATAAAATATAATCTATAAAAAAAAAACGATTTTAATGGATATTAACAACCATTCTAAATACGTTCTAGAAATTCCCTTCATTTAGTTTGTTTTGATTTTAAGTTCAGATTTTTAGTTCAGATTTTCAGTTCACATTTGAAGTTCAGCTGAGCGAGACCAACCCACATTTTTTTTTTCTCTTTTTTTAATGTTCTAAACTAAAGAATATAACTTAAAAAAACCAAGGCTAAAACTTCTAAACAAATATTCGAAAATTCCGAATGAAAAAAGGTGTGCTTGTAAGCCGAAGGAACCGAATGCAAATTGAAAACTAAAGTTTGAGGAAACCTAAAACAAAAACAAGGAAGCGAACCCGTGTCCGTGTGAAGAGGACCACGTGGGCCAGTGTGCGTGTGCCGAGAAGGTGTGTGTGTGTGGATGAGGGGACACCACTACAGCAGCAGGCGAAATACTTTTTGTGCCAAGGTAAGATTAGCATTAGGACCAAAGTTAATGTTTTGTTTCTTGGGCTAGGCTAGGCAAATATGTGCCTCCGAATTTAAGAGACCGACAAAGTGGGTTAAGCCGAATTGGCAGCGGGAAATCATGGTTGGGCTTTAAAAGTTACAAGAAAAATAAAGATAATACTATAGAATATCCAATGTCGTCACGAAACTATAAATTTTGAAAATCTGATAGGTCATAAAATGCAGTAAACTTGGCATTGAGAACTTCTATTGATTTAGGTACAGATAGAAGTTATTAAATTATTTTTAATTACCACGCAGAACTAGGAACTATCCTGAGAAGACACTGACCACGCCCAGAATTTAATATTAAATTTGACAGAATATCCGTTGCTTATTTCTAAGTTCTGTTTTATTTTTGTGGAGGCAACTTTTGAGAATTGCCCCTGTGCGTATGCAATAGAAAATGTTTAAAATGTTTGCCAAACAATTTTGAGCGATTACGAAATGTGTGCGTGTTAGTCTGTGTATGTTTGTTCAAGGGGAAAATGAGTGTTGGTGTGTGCGTGTTTACGCGCTTGTGTGTGACATGAATGGCTCCAGTGGGAGTGGAAATGCCATTGTAGCTGCCATCGCGTGCTATTATTGATAAACATAGAAAAAATAGTATCAAAAACAGAATTATTTCTGTCAAAATCAAAGCTAACTAAAGTCAGGAAATCTCCATACCTAAATATAAGTATGTTGTGATTTTGGTTGACTTTTATATTGAGATAAATATTTAATTGGATTCAAAATGTATTCATTGACTGGGAAATTCTTGGAAAAACATATTTTTATATAATATATTAAAAAAAAATAAGTTTGAAACTAAGAGGACCCCTTTTTTTCACATGTACTTCTGCAGTTGTGGTGGCCAAAATAGCAAACGCGCCTCTATTTATTCATTTTAGCCAGCTTGTAGCTATTGTTTTCCACATTCTCTGTTCTCCCCTCGCCACTGCTGCCAGTCTTCACTCTGAAATCTCCATTCGGCACATTCTCTCCGCCGCTCTCCGTCCATCTTCAATCTGAATTCGGGGCTTTTAATTAAATGCAACAACAATAACGATGGCACTGCCAACAGAATCAAACAAAAGCCATTCGCACACTAAAACATGGCGTCGTGGGAAAATCGAGGGAAATCAGTGGAAAATCTAGAGGGGAAATGTCAAGGGGGGTTAAAATCCGAATGGCTGGGAAAAGTCAAGGGCCAAATGGATGCCCCCGAACTGTGACCAAAACAACAACAAATAACGATTTGTGCATGGAAATTAAACGAACTGATTAAATGTTGAATTAGAGAGACCAAAACGCCAAAAACCCTTCCACTCTCCGCTACACTTTTCGCGCACCCTTCATTTGCCATGGAAAACTAAATTGATGTTTATTATTCGTTTTGGTAAGATAGAAGAGCTTAGCGAAAAGTAATTAAGGCAAGTTTACTTAAGCGAGTAGATCGTTTTTTCAGCCTTTTTTTTTTGTTTTTGCGTAAAGTGTTGTTTGGTAAGTAAGGAATAAAGAGTCCTAAAGATTTTGTCAATAAGATTGCATTTAAATTTAATTACCAGAATTTATCAGGAAGAGTAAGAAGATTCTACTATTTTGCAAGTAATTATATTGCAATTTTAAGGAATATTTAGTTAAATCATTAAGTCGTTTTTGTGTTTAGGTTTGTGTTTAGGTTCCTTTCAATGGTTATTTATTATCCTTGTTGTTATTCAATTATTCATTTAATGTGATTAAAAATGGTCATATTTTATAGATGTATTATTGACTTTTCTTGTGATTATCAAATCGATTTAACTATATAAATACAGGGGTGGGCCTTTGATATATTAAATACATTCCGAATGCTAATCTAGTAAGATGCATTTGGATGCATTTTCCATGGTGGCTTAACTGCATTAGGCCAGCTAACTGACTTTTGTGCTTCGGCCATTCCTTTTTGCCGTAATTCTGGGGGCAATCGGGGCGATCCAGAAATTGGCTAATATAGTGTCGGCCAGCAGATGACCCACTTGGGGCTATGCTCTCTTCTGGCGTTGACTGTTTTGCATTTAAATCGTTTTAATTGTTGCCGAAAAACAAGCAAATGTCTGTTTATATGTGTGAGTATGGGTTTCAGTATGTTTCTCTGTGTTTCTCTTCTGTGTATTTCTGTTCAGAATGAATGAATGAATGAATGAATGAATGAATAAATGAACTTAGCATTTAGAATGTGGCTCTCGTTTCGCCATTGTTATGGCTTTGGGTCCGAGTTTCTGCACAATGGGTCGTATGAGCAACGTTTGGCTGGGGTGGATGTGCTCCTACGGCAACGTTGCTCATACGCCCCATTGTGCAGACAAATAAAATGTTAACATGAAAAAAATCGTTGTGGCCCCGGCCAAATGAAGAGATTATTGAAATGGGCAAAGACCAGGACCCTTCCTGACATTCGCTGAAAATTCAGCTCAAAACAAAGCCCAAGGGTGGCCTAGAAATGCCAAAAGGCCAGGCTATCAAACAGCCAAAGAACACTGCAAAAAAAAAATATATATATACAAGGGAAAAGGTAGCACTGCAAATTAAATTACCACCAATTAGATGTCAGCACACATGGATTGTTGCTCAATTAGTTAGGGGCTCACAAAAATAGTTAGCAAAAAGAAAGAAGGTTCCTGTTGTTACACACAGGAAAAGAATACTATGTTTCTCTGTTCCTTGTTGTTCTCAAAGTATTCATCTTTTAACTAAACAAATTAATTAAATTAGGAATTGTTAACTTTGTTAGTTGACTTTGTTGTATAATTTTAATATATAAAACAGGAAATCTATCTGTAGGCAAAAACGATTGTGGAAGTTTAATCCTAAGCATTGTAAGTAAAAATGTAGTACAAAAGATAGATAATATTTATTCTTATAGTAAGTCAAATCATATTAAACCTTAGTTGCCAAACCTATTTCGCTCAGTGTGACGACCTGGTCGAATGGTCTAATGTCCTTCTTCGACCCGCTCCTTGTGCTATCTTCATCTCACCGTTATCCTTGTCGTCGTCGTTTGCCTCGTTGCTTTTTATGGCCCATGTCAAACATTGCAAATCAGTTTAAACTAACAAGCGCCACTTGGATCTGCAAACCGGGGGGTTGGTTGGTGGATCTGGCAGTGGGCGTGGCCCTGTTTTGTCTGCATTGCAGCTGACGCCTTTCAAACGCAAAAAAGGATTAAAAAACAACAAAGCAAAGAAAAACAAAAATCGAGAAAGCTACAGAGAAACGACAGAAGTTTAAATTGTAGACAATTTTTTTTTTTTTTTAAATGTCCATTGACGATGGCTCAGTTGCCGTTTTTATTGCTCCCCTTAGTATGGAGGTCAATTTAAGGATCTGAATTATTGAGCGGGAAACTGAAACTCACACAGATGCACACACACATACACACACACAATGAAATACAGCATGAATACAGGTGCAGCGGGCATGCCTCGCTCACACACACAATTAACCAATTAGCACTTTTTCGCTTGTTTCTTGTTTTCTGGCGCCGGCCATTTTATGATTTTTTATTACCGCTTTATTGTTGTTTGTTGTAAACAAAAATTTTTGTTTGCTCATAAAAAACACAATTTTTAATTGCTGCCGCACAAAACAATGCCAAAAAAAAGGAAGAAGAAAAATAAAAATAATAAATAAAAAAAAAATAAAACAAGGCAAAGGCAAAAGGAGCGATATGAAAAATGTGTGAAAACTGTGAAACTTTGCAAAGGAAAAATAAAAAAAAAAGAACTGGAAAACAAAGAGTAGATGGACGGTGCAAAGAAGAGCGGCAGCTAATAAAAATGAATATAAAAGCCCAGAAGAAGAGATAAAGAGTGAAGGCAGCAGGCCTATTTGTGGTCCCAATTAGCTTACATCGAGGGGCTATTATTAAGTTGGATGATTGGATTAGGAATAGATAGGGATTTTGGGTTAGATTGTGCAAAAATAATAATTTCTGATTGCACTTATGAGTGATTCTTTAATTCCTGAAACTAATAATGTTTATATATTTTACTGCGACCAAATCGCACCTTCATTTCTCTGCTTAAACTTTGCAAGCGACCCCAACAACGGAGTCCTTGTCTTGCTTCCTTTCGTCCGGAATTTCCCGCACCGCTTCTTTCTTCTCATATTTCGCACTTTCCGTGCGGTTTTCAATGTGTTTTCCTCATTTTTTCCTCCTCGTTGAGGGCGAATTTTTTTCTTTTTTTTTTTTGGTAGGCCACAGTCAACGCACAAAATGCGTAAAATAAAAAATTATAATAAATATATATACATTTTTTTTTTTCGTTACTTCCTGCCGTGCTGGCCCTTCTCCCCATTTCACTTTTTTTCACTGGCATTTTCACTTCCCTTTTGCTGGTTCGGTGGCCGTTTTTCCTGATTCGCGTAAACTTTTTAATAGCACTGAAAATTCCTCGAAAAAAGCCGCAGGAAGCATTTTGAGATTTGCGATGATGACGATGGCCCTTCTCTTAGCCTGTGTAAGGATGTGTGTGAGTCAAGGACGTGCGTGTGTATATTCTTTTTTAGGGGTATGGTGGAAATTTTAAATAATAAGCTTGGCGAATTTTCCACTTGCGTAAGTTGCTTCTTTACGAAAGGGAGCAATCGCGGGGAACCCATTCAAAGAGCTAATTTAACTCAAGGGATTAAGTATTTCCATTTGATAAGTAACCTTACATGATGAAAATTAAAAATGACGTTAAGCCTAAGTAATGTTGATTTGTTTTAGGAAAATCTGATAATGAGAATAATACTCTGTACAAATATATAAAGTTTTAAAAGCAATAAAGTCTATTAGTTTTCTTTTGCTTTGCATTTCTTGCTTGAAATATCTTCAATGTATTTTATTTAAATGAAATATATGTATGGGAAATTTGAAAATATTTGCCCAGTTTGAGCAAACATTAGCTCGTTTGACAAACTGCAAACATATATCTACAAATATTTGTGCATTCGTGTTTGTCACCGGTGTTTAATCAGTTTCGGTTCGAACATTTTTCTTAATTTGCTTTTTGGCTTTCGTCTTGATATTCCCTTGTTATTTCTCGTTCATTTTATTTGCTCTGCTTTCTGTTTTTCTGACATTCATTTCCCTGTAAATTTGTCATTTTATCTGGCTGTGTACACACACATTTCTCATTTGTCGCTACTGTCTAGCTCTGATTTTTCGGCTTTTCCGACATTTATTTGTTTAATTTGGTTACCAGTTGGTGATCTTAGCATATTGCACAGTATGGAAATTGCTTAGCATGGAAAAGAAATTAAGAAATATAAATAGAAATTCTAAGGTTTCTAAGAATGTAAATAAAAATGCATTTTAAAAATATCTTAAAACTAAAACCAGGTTTATTAGTTTGATAAGCAAATCAATTTATTGCTTTAAGGAATGGTTTTTGTTTTCTTTATTTTCTTCTTTTTTTGAACATTTTGTATGGGCATAAATCTGTATATCTGGCTTTGTAAGTAAAATGAAAATGACAGCCACTCTTTTTCATATATGCATATATATTCTGGCCGATTTTCGACCTCTTTTCACCCGCCCACTTTTCCGGACTGCTCTTTCGCTCCATTCGATTTCCCCGGGCTGCGGCAAAAGTTAACAATGTGCCATACAATAAGGCGACTTTGTCCGCACTCTTCTGCCAGCAGCCAGCAGCCATCAGCCCCGACCCCCTTTTAGCTGCCGCCCGCTTTCATTACCATTTCCTCTTCAATTACCAATGCAGTCAAATGCTCCTCCTCCTATGGTCAACAGAGTTGCACTAAAAAGTGACGCTCCCTGTTTTCCATTTTTTTTCTCCTGTGTTTGCCTCTTTTTTGAAGTGCATGTGTGCTCGGCTCTTTGACTTTGTTGTCTCCTCAACAGTTTATCCTCTCGACCGTTAATTGAGTTTTGTTTCAGCTCAAAAAATGAAAAAGAAATAGGTGGAGGGGCGAAAAAACTGTGTGAGAGAGAGAGAGAGAGGCGTGGCAATTGTGATTTACCCGCCATCGATTCAATCTGCCAGCTGTCACGCTCCAAAAAATAAAATCAAAAGAAGGAATAGCGTAGGCGAAGCCACAGGGAGGCATTTGCACCCCAGGGGGGCATACGTATACGCTGCGTATACGCAATGAAAATTCAAAATACAAAAAAAAAAAAAAGAAGAAGAGAAGAAAAACTGAAGATGAGACGAGATGAGCTAATGCCTGCCACTGACAACTGACGATTTATATAGGCATGTTTGCGGGTAGCATATGTAAGAAGCCACTGAGCTCCTTTAATGTGATTAAGGTTTATTTTCCCTGCCACCTGGGGGCAAGGTGGAAAACGAACAACAAAAAGCGAAACAACAACAAAAAAAAAAAAATTGGTTGAACGCATTTGCAACTTCCTTGTTATTTATTTATTCATTTTCCAACATTTTCCTGTGCGATTTGTCAGCATGTAAATCAAACAGATGATGCCACGAACATTACAAATATTTGTAGTTTTTTTTATATTAACGTTTTTAACGTTGTTTATATTTTTACTGACCAGTTTTGTGATTTTTTGAATTTAAAAAAATCTTAATTTTCCTTTTATTTTATGTACTCTTTTTTTTGCTCTCCATTCCATTTCTTTATTTGACTAAAGTATAGAGCGCGCTCTGTATTTACGACTTCCTGTCTAACCAATTATTAATGGGCGCCTATTTTATTAATAATTCGTTAGTTAAATAATACATAAAATGGGTAACATATGCCCGCAATCACGAATTAAAATCGTTAAAACCATACAACAAATGCCGTTGTCTTGATAAAGTAAGCATTGGTAAATTCTATGAATTTAAGTCCAAATAAAGTTGAATTAATTTGCAAATTATCTGTCGGCTGCATTTTAATGGCAATAAATACGTTTTGATCTGTCGGAAATGGAAATGGCAATATGCTAAATCCAAGAACAAACTTATTTCTTTTGGCTTACAAATTTTCACATTAGAGGAAGTGGAATGAATTGTTCACAAATTTGTCGATTAAACAAATTCTACTCGGTCTCTTAAGACCCAAGTAGAAAAAAAAGGGAAAATGGACAAAGGAAAGTGAAAACAAACATTTGCACATCGACACAACAAAAGGAGCTGCCTAGCGAACTATGAAATATGCATAAGGATTGTGCCATTTACAGTCATTTGAATTTGAGTTTGTCCGTAAAGGATTTTCCTTTAAGCACACTCACACTCACACACACACCCATATATCCACAAAGTTCTAGTAGTCCAGTGTCCGTTGTCCTGGGACAATTATTCAAAATGTATTTACCAAGGCTAAGGATGAGCCACTGGCGCTGAGACGTTGCCTAAGACTAATGCCAGAAATCTCAGCTCGGCTAGGGCTACGAAGCATATGCAAAAATGAATCTTTAGCATAACAAATGTGCCCACTGGCCAAGGATTAAGCAGCTACGGAATATACATAATACTTACAGTTGTGGTGAAAAAAATAGCGATGCTGATGGGACTTTAAAATATCATTAGTGCAAAGAGAAACTAAGAATAATCGAAAGGGTTACTTTTATATCATTTTAAAATTCATATATAATATGTTAAAACTAAATATTTAACGCTAAAACTATATATAATTTGCTCATTTGAACGTACATGATAGTGGATATCTCTGGGGGAATTCATAAATGGAATGAGTTTTGGGCATTTGGGGGAATGACTTTTGACTTTTCTGCTGAAAGCTGAGCCCGATGACTGCTAGACAAAAGTATACGGAACAATGGCAACTCCCTCTTTCTACATATATATATATATATTATATATTATATATATCTGTATATAGTGCACCATCTCTTTTGCTATCTGCCCGATTTTTTGGCAACATTAATCGAAGTTGAAATGCTGAATGGCCTCTGGAAGACGCAAGAGTAAAGGAAGGAAGTCAGGGAAGGAAACACTGTGTGAGCCATGGTCAGGGAAATGGGGAAAACGAGAAACGAGGCCAGCGGATGTGGCGGGAGAACAAAAAACACAGCCAATAAATCATCTTAAATTCATTATTTAGCTAGAATTAAATAATATTATATAAATTATGATAAACCTACATTAAAGTTGGGATAAGAACTCTAGAAATTTACTTTCGGATTAACATTTTAGATAGATTTTGGCCTTTAAAGGAAAAGATAACATACGAATTTTCCATATTAACATAAATACTTGAATGCAAATTCTTATATAATTTGCTTGTTTTTCTCTCTGCTGAAAGCAAAGATGAAGATTTCCCGGAAGTATTATGATTTATTTGCTTAAGCAATTGAAATGACTATTTCCAGTTGGCCCTCATCTCATCACAAACCTAATGCCCACCTCCCTTTTTTTTTTTTTGGTGAAGTGGGTGGCGGGGGCGTGCTCAAGACATATTCTCACAATTCTTTTTGAGCCGCAGCAGATGAAAATATGTAAATAGGATTTATGGCAAACTTTTAACAGGATTTTCCTGACATATCCCGGAACGGGCGCCAAAGGATGTTGAACCATACACGCACATACACAAATACATGCAAATATAAAAACAAATAAACAAACACTCACACACACTCGTAGACACACATACATATATATATATACCCAAAGCTATCTGCAGTTGTAGACACATTTATCCAAGTGAGTGAGTCCTGCCTGTTTGCGTGTGAGTGATTGTGTTCGAGTGTTAGTGTATGCGAGTGTATTTGTCTAAATGCGGGTCGAGGGGCAATCGAAGAGTTCTACCATGTGGCTAAAACATTTTCAGGAATTAAATATGAATTAAAGAGTGTTTAAGAGGGTGAAAAACTGAATGGAATTAATGGAGATATATATTTAACTTGCTTTAATCACACTTTGGAATGAATTTGTTACGGCATAGTAAATAATTTGACTAAATTTGATTTTTTAAAACTTCTTTTTGCTTAACTTTTGCAGTGACCCTCGTTGACTCGATTCAATTGTGTTGTCTTAGGCGCTTCGCTTAACTGCTCGTCCAACATTCTACGCATCATCGCACCTCATCACTTACCCGCTTCTGTCGCTATCTTTCCTTTTTTGGTCCACTCTAGGCCCCCGCTGCCGCCACACACTACCCCCTCAGCAATTCAACCCACTTTAGAATCCGCACTCAACCTGTTTCTGTTTTTCATTTGTTTTGTGAATTTCTTTCTTTTTTTTAAGTTGTCTTATTTAGCTTGTGTGCCATTCAAAATGTCTCCACTCGGCGTGTCTTTTTTTTCGTTTGTCATCTGAAAATTAAGCCGTCGTCTGGCTGAGTTTTCCCCTCGCCATCCTTAACTCTTATCCGTATAACTTACTCTACACATCGTCATCATCATTATCATTATCAGCATCCCTAAAAAGCCACTCTCGAGGAACTCCTGTCACATTGTTGTCCCTATCTTGTGCTGGTGTTTGTTTTTTTCTTTTCTTTCTCCTCGTTGGACTGTCGACTGTAGGCCGTGTGTTTTGGTATTTACGCTTTCAATAATTCATGCTTAAGGGATAATCAGGATATGCGTGTATGTAAATTTTGCTAATGCCATTTCCGAATGCCAAAGGACATTTACTATCTCCCTTACACGCACATATCCCACATGTGAGTTCCCTAAAATTTCACACCTTTTTTTTCGCTCGTTTTTTGTTTTTGCACGCCCCATTTGTTTGGGCGTCGTTCCTTGCTTGCGCCCCTTGCGTTTGTTGTGTGTTTGGAAACCCTGAGATATTAGTTTTATTCTGGGATCAGCTGAATTGCCGGATTAGAAGTGCTAGTGGAAAAATCTCTGATTTATTAAGATGGTGTTCTATAGGGAGGGGGGAAGTTGATTTGAGCTTTCATTTGATGGGATAGGTAATACTGTTGGCATTTAAATTACCATTGGATTTATTTTATTCAAAGTTAAACGTTTGGGAGAGATTTAGGAAAGGTTTTCCGGTGCTCTTAAGCTTAAAACTTAAAGTTTCTCTATGTTTAAGTTTATATAACGACACCCAATTAAAGTTTCAATCAATTTGACCACACAACTATAAAAATGCTATTATATATAGCCATAAATTGTTACCCATTTCTCGGTTTGGACCCTTTCGCAGGGTAACCAACTCTTCCAGAGCCCCCAATTATTATTATTTCGTTGTACATCTGACTTTATCTTCATCTCGACTGCTTGACTGCCTGGCTGGCGCTTGTCGACAGCATCGCATCGTCTTGGTAATTTAGCAAATCGAGAAAATGCCTCCCCCAACTCACTGGATAACAATGGCTGGAGAAATGTGGAAAGGCGGTGTAGATGAATGGTGGGAGGATGGCAAATGCCTTGGGTGAAAATGCCGCGCAGTTAGTCATTGGAGCTATTTACTCATTCATTTCATGCATTTATTCACACTGACTTTCCCCGCCGCCTTCTCCTCATTTCCCAGGTGCGACTCATTTGCCGCTCACGCATTTCTCTTGTTGAATTTTTAAGCGCCCCGCCCACTTACTTTCGCTTTCTCCAGGGAAACTGTCAGCGCGGACGTGAAAAATGAAAAATGGTTCAAAAAAAAAAAAAAAAAAAAAGTATATAGAAAAAAAATAAACGCAGCGGAACTCTTCCCTTTGACTGGGCGCCATTTATCCAGACCAAATTGCTTTCGCCATGGCCAAGTTTTGTGGCCATCCTTGGAAATAGTGTCTAGCACTGACCAAGCCAAAGCAAACCGAATTTGCATGGGAAATATGCAATCGAGGGGAGCTTTCAAGCGGCATCTGCTGCTGCCGCTGCTGCTGCTGATGCTGCCTCGCTTTCAGTTGCAGTTGCAGATTTTCATATGCTGATAAATTAAAAGGAAAGAACAGCAACAACAATATCCCATTGTGGTATCATCTGGGCGTGGCGTGTTGCAGCACAGTGCACTGCTGCACTGAAAGAAAAGTAAATGGTTTTCAACATATTTGAAAACCAGATGATTATAGTAAAGGAATTGCTTGCCTTTTGTTTAAAAATAAGAAAGAAAACTGGTAGTGTTATATGAGAAAATGTATTATGTATTTAATTTTTGTAATATAGATTGGTTTTTTCTTTCTGCTCACTCATTTTCTAATCTTTTGCCTCATTGAATTTCTGCAAGTGTATGCAAAAAATTCAATTTAGTTTGGGATTTTTATTTACTTTGGCATTGTGTCTTGCCTGCACCTCCGTCGCGCGCAGGTGACACTAACAGGTGGACATATATCACTCACGGTGCAACTAGCCACGCCCCTTATAGCCGTTCCCTGCGCCCCTTTGTGTTTGTAACAGGTGCAGACACAGAAATGTATTGCATACTGCTGGGCGCACACCTGGACACGCTTGCATTCCTTTGAACAGGACCAAATGATTGGGATCTCTTTCAGTTTTCAGGTGTGTGTGAGTATGTGTGTCCGTCTGTTTTTTTCCAGATTTCTGCAATACTTCGACCCCACTAGTGAATTGAATTCTCTTTCTGGTATTCCTGAGTTTTGCTTTATTGCATTTTGAACTTTTGTTAGTTGACTCAATCAGTCGCTATATAGTTGGATTTATCATCGGTATTTGTTTGTTTTTCTTATGACATTTTTCGCAGCTATATGGCTGCAGCTGTTTTCATTTTTATTCATTGCTATTCAACTTTCGCGATTGCTATGCAATGGTTTAGTAAGGGGAGGGGCAGGGAAATCGTTTTTCAATTATATTTTACAGAATACTGAATACGCAGTCAACAAAGCAAATGTTTTTTAGAGAGCTTTGAGCTTCTAAAACTTAAATTAGTTGAATGATAATTTAAAGGGTGGAGATAACATTTGAATTGAAAATGTGGAACATGTTTTAATCTAATAAATGTTTTAAAATTTATAAACATAAGTTTATATAATAACATAAAACATTCCTAAAGTTTAGTAATACAATTTGTAAAATTAAATGGTTTATATTAAATATTTCGTTTTTACAATCCAAAGTTTGACCTTTTTTAAAATTCGTATAGCTTAGTCTTTTTTTTTTTTTTTTTTTTTACCCACATTTAGTCCGCACTTTGCTCTCAATTCCTGTTGCCCTGCCCATGTTTTTCTTGTTGTTGTTGTTTTTCCGACCCCGCTTTTGCACCATCTTTGTGCGCTGATGCATGAAATTCCGAGGCATGTTTAGTGCAGTTTCACCCGTTTTGCCTGCAGTTTACTGCTTAACTGAACATATTTCAGCATTTTGCCTGTGTGTTCGTGTGCCTTTGCGCGACAATAATTAAAATAGTTGCTGCCTATCGTCGCATTACGCATACGCCGCGTATGCGCTTCACCCTTATTCCTTCTTTTTTTTTTTTTTTTTCACCCGGCAATATGTAATTCATAATGCGACAGCGACTTCCGCTTCTTGTCTCCCTCCCACTAGGCACTTATGAATATTTCTGCCTCCATCTACTTCCTGCTGTCGCTTTTGTCTCGTTACTGTTGTTGTTGTTGTTGTTGTTATTATTGTTGTTGTCGTTGCTGGCTAAAAGCGCGCAATTTGCATAGTTGTAAGTTGCATGTTTGTTGTCATAAGTTTCTCGCTATTCTATGTTTTTTTCCTCCCCTCCCCCAACCCTATACCCTTTTCCCAAAAGGGGTGTTATTATAATTTTCATCACAAGTTTGTCTCCCTAAAAAGTTTGTTAGTTTCTTTAATAGGAGAAAAAATTAAAAGGCAGAAGGCACATCTTATCTGTAACATCATTCTTCAACTTTGCAATACATAGTTTAGCATGTTTTTGGTGTTGTTGTTGTGTGGTAGGACGGAATTTATATATTAATTTCAGATATTTTTTGAGTGACAACTTAAAATTATTATAAAATGTTTACAAAGTTCAAGGTTTTCTTTTATTTTAAAATCTTTAGCTGAAAGTTGTATTTATTTTTATTACTGGGTAATTTCATCTTCGACCCCCCACAAACTAGACATTCTTCCATGATTTTTACGTCTCGTTTTTCCTTCTTTTTGTTTTGTACAGGGCATGTTTTATGCATGCGTTGACATCATTCACAAATGATGTGGGGACCAGGTTTCGCTAGTCTGGTGGGGTTATTTCGGGTGGTTCCCAGGACGATAATCAGAGCTCACTTTTAATGCAGTTTTTCATCCCTCTTCCTCCCAAAAGTAAAAAAAAAGAAACAGGCGACTGGCCAAGCAGCTGTCTGACTTGTCATAAATCAAAAATAATTACTTTTTCCACACGGCGACAAGAACTTAGCATACTTGCGAGCACTCGCACTCGGACTCGCCCTCGTGTTTGGCCCTAAATACCGGGCAAGGACTCTGTCCTGTCCAGTATTAGCCTTCAAATAGTGAGGATGGCAGCTGCAGCTGTCGGCCGTTGTGACCTCTCTTAGCTGAAAATCAATCAATTTGCACGGCGCGTCGCGGCAGTCCTAATTTATAGAAATTTAAATCATTTTTGGACAAGTGGAAAATAAATTAAATAGAAAAAAACAGATAAAAACTTGTTGGAAATATATCATTTTTGATGTATAAATTGTTTCCTATAATAATTTTTAAATGAGGATTCTGTTAATATTCAGCTGTGAAAATATTTTCCCTGTCAAAAACTTTTCGTATTTACCTATTACATGTTTAATTAATATAATATTTTCTATGCTCCATTATTTAATTGGTATTTGTTTTCTCAAAACTCTGTATTAGCAAAAACATTGAAAATCATATGTATTTTTAGAATATTTAAACGCTCTCCCCTGAGCGGTTACACAAATATTATTGTTCTGGCAGTCCTGTTATCATTCACCCCTCGATTTTTATTTGACATTTTTGCATTGTTAGTCACAGCGCTAGCTTTTAATTGATTTCAATTTTTCCCCCTCACTTGCTCCATTTTTTTTTTTATTGTTGTTTGCAATTTCAAATTCAATTTGTCGCAATCGTGCAGTTGAAAGGCAACACAGATAAATGGTAAAAACGAGAGAGATGAGCAAAGAAGGCGAGGGCAGAGCTTAAAATAATGAAAATAAATACAATTATACGAATAAAAGCGAATTAAGAGAGCACAGGGCCTTCAATTGCACTCGGGGATCGGCACGTACAGAAAAAAATCCCCAAAATACTTAACCTGACACCCCACTGGCCCAGGCCCCCTCTTTTGCCACAGCTCGTTGAAAACTTTAAGACACTTTTAAAATAATTTACACAAAAGTGGGGGCACAAGTGCCAGGAAAACGGGGTAATGGTAAGAGGGGGGTCAAACGTTGAGTGACTTTTGATGGGAGAATTGTCTCGCAGATAACGAAGAATGAGGGTGCACTGTGCCAAAAGAGGGGCTTAACTTAGTACCCAAAAACTATAGATTTTTTCAGAAGATTTAGATATTTAAAAGCAAATAAGAGTTTCTTCTAGAAAGACTATGCAGTTTTTGATTATTTTATTAAACATAAATGAAATTTCTTATTTTTTTCGGTGTATCAGTTAAAAGTTTCGTTGTCTCTGCCTTATCAGCAAATTGCAACCAGAATGTCGACGCACTGAACACAAAACTGCATACCCTTCAGCCCAGTCAAATCTCTGGGCAGACAGGACTCTCCGAGGACTTTTCCCAGTCCATCATTGCACCACCGCTGCACTGCACCACTGTTCCACTTCTCCATCTCACCATCCAGTGGCCAGTTTGCCAGTGGCTAATGCTAATGCAGCCGGCAAGGAGCAAGGACAACGCTGGGGAGTGGCAACGGCTTAGAGGGCGATGAGCACTGCTTAAATGCTTTGTCCTGTCCCCAGGATTTCCCTTCATCTATCCCTGAACCCGCTTCCCCCTCAATCCATTCAGCCCATGTCCATGTGCTCTCTGGCGTCTCCAACTTGTCTCTTGTTGCAACTTTTGATGGCTGGGACATGGCCAAACCACCACCAAATCACCTGGCCAACCAACCACCCACCCACCTGTGCAGTCAGCCACCCACAAACTAGCCGTGAGCTGTTTGGGAAAACTTGTGCGTAAAGTTTTCACCAAAAATACTCGTAAGCTGTATGAAAGAAGGGTTTGATGTGGAAAACGAGTCTCAAATGTTTCGTATTTCTCCAAACCAAAACATTTCGGTTTAAAATCTGTTCTAAAAACTCTTTCGAATTTGTATAATGTATTTCAAAACCAATATTTGCTTTTGAAATACATTTTGTTGTTGAAAAACTAACCATAAATTGTTCTCCAAATAGAAAGTTATATCTCCTAGTAAATATGTGTAGCTTGTGAAATGATTGTGCTAATTCTTGCCACCTTACACTTTGGTCCTTGGGGAGAGCGTCGTGTACCCAATTTTTAGCCTGTTGTTTTCCAAAATCCAGAGGTTATCTTTAATGGAAACTAACTGGAAGACCAAATTGTGCGTTGTTTTATATATATAAACTTTTGCTGGCTCAGAAACATTTCCCTGCCGTGTGTTTCAAACTTCTGTTCTGTTCGAAATTTATAACGCCCCCAGCTAGGGGGCCGCTGTTGCACCTGTCAGATGAGGTAACTTCAACTTCCGCCCACTGAAATAGCCACCCACACTGTGCACCACATCCATATCCCCCATCCCGCATCCCGCACCACACAGCAGCTGCCGTTGGTGTTGCATTGTTCTGTGGCTTTCTGTGAGCTTTTGTGAGCGTAAAGGAGAAACAATTTCGGAATTTGTTTACGGTATTTTGTTTTGCTATTTATTTATTTAAGTTTGTTTTTCTTGCTTGCTTTTCCTTTTTTGGTTTTTGTTTTCTTTTACTAATGCGTATTCAAGCTGAAAATTTCCAGCTTGTTGTTGAATGAGTTAAGCTTTCTGCGGTTTCTTGTTGCGGCATTTAGCTTAATAATTAGTTTTGATATGCCGTGTTGGGCCTTTGATTTCACCGACTATTTCATAACTTTTGCTTTGGTTTTATTTTATTTTCTATATAATCCCTAAACTGAATTAAGGAATTGCATATCAACAATTTGCAATACGCTTGTTAAAATATTTTATACTAGCCTGGGCTAGTCGAATTTAGTTGGTTAATTTTCTGGCAAACAGCATAAATATTATTTTGTGTGAGCATTTTTTTTTTTTTTTTTTTTTGTTTTTCGTGGCACTCTTGCTGACTGATGGTTTATTTTGAGAGTGTGCCAGTTGGTTTTCAAGCTTTTCCATGGTGGCGCGTGATTTTGACGGCGATTGCTTAATAGCCGGCAGGCATTGCTGGCACTTTGGGTCCATTGAAATGGCTCATTTTGTGGCATTTGCGTGGGGGAAAGTGCTTTTCCGCGGCATGGATACTCGCCCAGGCAATTTGTGGCACTTTAAGCACTGAGATCCAGTGAGAGATCCATTTTTTTTTGCTCATCCCCTCCTCGAAAAAAGAGAAGCCTTCAAACAAAATACAAAATGGCAGGGACTGATGACTTATGATTAAGCCATTTTGGTAGCAAATCGGAAATCCGAATGAAAAATCTATGTCTATGGCAGTTTTTTTTCCCCAACTCATATTTTTGGTGTCCAATGCAGCTGCCAGTTGACGTGGCAAATGCGTGTGGTGCGATAAATATACTGGTATATCCATTGCTCTTTCTCAATTCCCTTATAGTCATCTATTTCGGAGCCCTATGTCTTTGTGTTTCATTTTTATCGCATTCGACTAAACGAAACAAAAAGCGAAAGTTTTGCGCTTTGGCGTTTCATTAAAGTTTTGGCTCACAAAAGTATGGTACAAAATATACGAGTATCAGGCCCACGTGCGTGTGTGTATGTTTGTATAGTTGTGTGTATGTGAGTGGCAAAAAGTTGTAACTGCTATCAGTTACTTTCTGCAATGAGAGACAGAGACAGCGACAGCGACGGCGACATTCACATTATGAAGATAAGCCATAGAAAACAAAAGGCCAACAATCCTTGGGAAAAGCCTGCCACATACATATACGGGCTGTGTGTATTTCTGTTATTTTTGTTTTGTTTGTGTAAGTGTATATGTGTGTGTGTGTGTATGTATGTATTGCCTGTGTGTTCGTGCCAGCGCAAAACGTTTTGACTTGCCCTCGGTATGCGTGCTTGTTGCTATTAGGATTAGAAATGCTAAATGAGATTTCTCTTCTGACCCCAGAGAACCCGGTAGGAGGATGATCTAGAGACCTGAATATTGGTATGCGGGTTTTCTTGGCTGTAAGTTAATAAAATGTAAAACAATTTATTGATTAAATATACATATATTTAGTGTTAGTTTAAAGATGCAATGAACTTACTGATTTCAGATTTAAAAAAGTATTCTTTAATTCTGTACTCATCTGAATCTTATCTTATAATTTCTAAATAAAATTGATGGCCAAATTATTCACAAATTATAAGTTACTGGCTAATAAATCTTAAGATCATTCCAGAGAAAATTGAATTGTACTTTCAACTCCGGAAATCAGCTTGCGGGCCACTCCACGCCATTCTCATTATAGTTTCGCCTCTTTGGTGGCCAGCATAAACTGATTCAGTTGTAGTCTTGCGTACTATTCCAACATATAGTTTTCTATCCATTCTCCAACGAAACCCCCTTGGAAACGAAATGAAAGTTGTAACTTTCACTGGGCCAGGCGCGTGTATCTGTGTCCATATATCTGGATCGCAGTCTGTGTGCTCTACACACAAATCAAAAACTTTTACTGCCTGCTCGGCCCACTTCCATAACTATGGGACGCCCCCATGTTGCTGTTCTCCTACACCCACACATACACTCATAGCATTCCCCATTGCCCCACCTACAAAACATAGCCATTTCCGTTTCCATTCCCACTCGACCCAAAACTAAGTTCATTTGTCTGCCCGTTATTTTTCGTCTATTTCGCCATTGTCTTTGCGACTCATTTTCACTAGGGCTTTTGTTAGGGAATTTAAAACAATATTTACGCATTGCAAGTGGCAAACGGCAATAGCAACAACAAAGGCCCTGCCAAATGCCAAAAAATAAGAACAAAAATCAACAAACAGGCAGGACATTAAGCTTAACACCGAGAGTACACTGAGCTGGCCAATGAAGAAGCTGTCATCCAAGCCGATGTCAAGTGGCAATGGTTGTTGAGAACTGGCGGCAAGTCGGTGGTTTAGCGGATCCCAAAAAGAGTTTGCTAGCTTTGGAATATATACTCTTATAATCTTGAAACTTTTAAACAAAAATCTAACAAAATATATTTGAAAAGCAGATTTTTAGATAGATTAGTAGAAGGTAGGATAAATGGGAGGTATCCTATTTAAATATCAAAATAGTAAAGTTATGGGCTTTAAGACTGCAGATTAATATTAAATATTAAACGCTTTGCCATCATAATAAATGATAATGTCTTTTTAGTTTTTGATTCCAAACAAACTGGTTCATTTCTTGGAATATTCTTTCAGCCCTGGAAGCAGTTTTTCCGTTTGCCATTTGAGCTTTTTGTGCTGTTTGCAATTTGTTCCCTACTTTCTTTTCGCTTTCACTTATCGGGAGCAGACATTTTTGGCTGAGTGCCGAGAGTGTGCGGGTGTTCTTTTACTTTTTTCTTTTTTTTTTGGGATTGGGTATGAGTGTGTGAGAGTGTGAGTGTTTGCTAGTCTTTATTGCTTTAAGTAAGCAATTTGAAATTTGAGCTGCTAAAACAGGCAGCGACAAAGACGTCCTCCGAAAATTGTTGTGAGTTAATTTTCCTTTTTCACATTGTTTGAGGGACAGGCCAAACGGGGACTTTCTCGTGCTGCACGAACACATGAAGCACACATGATTTAAGGGTTAATTTAACATCAAATTGAATTTTCTTAAAGCTGCCTAACTGATGGCCCAAAGTAAAAACATTTCTCCTTTTTTCTCTCGATTTCTTTTTACACCACGAGTCGCGCTGAAGAGCCTGAGAAATTTCTAATTACAATAATTAATGCGTCGCGTTGAGTGTTCTGTTGCTTGGAATTTTTTCCACTAACGCTGGCTGAGTGCCAAGACAATTTTGCAGGCCTCGTCCAGGCGGCTGGCATCTTTATCATGACAATGCCAACATGTCGTATACTCAATTTTCAGGCATCATGTCTCCTACGAATGTCGACGTGAGCTCACGTACCAAAACGGGATAAAGGAAAGGAAGCCAAGGGGGAGAACCAACCACGCCCACTATAAAAAGAAAAAAGTAAATGAAATAAAACAAATTCTAAATGAAATAAAAAAAAAATGAATGAAGAAGAAGGCTCTTCCTTATGCGCATATTCTTAAATACGACTCACGACTTCGAATTTCTGCAGGAGGAGCATTAGCATATCATAGTACACGAAAGGTTCGGGGTGAAGCAAGCAACTTGACTTGTAAATCAAAAAGTTGCCAAGGAAAGGTCCTTCAAGGCAGTTTGTTTTTATTTTTTCTTAAGCAAAAAATGTAAATTATTAGGAGCAATAAATTAGAAGAGGCATATTTTCCAGTTTTTATATTATTAATATATTATACCAATTGAATATAGGTTTTTTGGTTAATAGAATGAAGATATTATACATTAACTATAAATACTTTTTATGTATAAGAAAATTGTTTTTACAAAATCAATGGTTCAATGTTCAAAATCAAGCTCAAGTTCGTCCATCTGCTGGCAGTTCATAACCAATCCACTTCATCGCCAGTCAACTGGCACACACACTTGCACACACATCATCATGCTAGCATTTATTCGACAACTCCTTGAGCCTTGGGCCTTGAGCCTCTGGCCGAGTCCTTGGCTAGAATCTAGTGGTGGTTCAATTGCAGGCACAGACATCCAGTCCAGAAATCTGTGCCATCGCCTCGTGGACGGCATGCAAATGGCCACCGGAAGGGGAGTGGGGTATGTAGGATAGGATAGGATGATGGTGGACAGGAAACGGAAAGAGGATGTAGGAAGTAGGAAGTAGGAAATGCCAGAGTGCTGCAAAGAGAATGCATGAGCAGGCGTAATAGAAAATGTAAGAAAAACTACTCAGGAATTTGTTTTCGCCATTTGGCATTCGGTATTCGTAATTCGCAATTCTCCATTCGGCACTTGGCATTTGGCGTGTGCAAATGACACGTACATCTGCTAATCCAAACACTCGTTCTCACATATGTATGCGAATATGTCCTGAAAGGCGCAATGGCGTACATTGCGCATACGACGCATTGCACATATCAAATTATCATGACTTATTATTATTAATACAAATTGGGATGCGTTACGAAAACTTCCACGGCACTGCCACTGCCAACCTTTTATATTTGGTTGACACGGTGGTTCTTCCGGATGGGGTTTTTCATTGTTTTTCTCTCCCTCTCTCTCCTTCGCTCTTTCCATTTCATTTTTTCTTTTTGGTTGAAAGGGGGAGTTTTGGTTGTTGTGGTCTGTGCGGCAATTAAGCCGAGTGCACACGCATGTGGAACGTGAATGTGTTTGTGTGTATGTGAGGCTGTGGCAAATGCGACTTGCGGTTGGGTCAAGAGCAAGGCGTGGTAATGGCGGTATTTGCGAATTATCCTGCGGATGGGTTCATTTGCCAACTGATTTTTAAAAATGTTACTTGGATGTTTTCGTAGACCTTTTAAATAAGAATAAGAAGTATTAATCCCTCTTAAATACTTAGAAAATGAAATTGGAAAGAACTAATTTCACATTTAAAAAAAATCAAGAGTTCGCTTTGACAGTAAAGTGTTATGATACAAATACTGAGTTTCTTGGCCATAAAATTAGAATGGAATATTCGCCCTGAAACGCTGAAACATATAGGATCCTTAACATTTGAATAATTTGAGTTACGAACTCATTTGAAAGTTATCTTGCTTCGTATATTTGCATACTCTTGCCACAGACTGGTGAAGCATTTTGGTAATTTAATTTAACCACTCGATCACACCGCATGCATTCACGAGTGCACTCATTCGGTGTCATTATTCATCGTTCTTGCCGCTGCTCACAGCAAATATTCTGGGGCCATCTCCCATATGCCACATTCATTCATTTTGGCCTCGGCCCGGTCTCTGTAAATTTCTTAGGATTTTGCATTGCAAACTTTTCAGGGCCAGAAAGTTTACCTAAGGTAAACCCAAGCCAAGAATGTGAGAAATGGGAGAAAATAGGGCCAAAAGAGTAGGTTGGTCGGTCTGCTGGTTTTAGATCAACAGAAGTAACCGGTATACTCCAAAACAATGAACTTTTAAAGCGCCTCCTGTGGCTATGCAGCGCACATTCACTCGCTCATATACACTGTGGAAAATAATAATATTATTTAAAAAAATTGGATTACCAAATTGCCAAAATTAGTATTAATTAAATTGGTAATGTTTTCGGGTTTATACATAAATCGGAAATCCTTAAAACTTAATTGATTATCCATCCATATTTTTGTTCATGTGTATTTTGATGCTGTATTTTGTCTGCCAAGTGTTCTGTTATAAAAAGGCAATCGAGCGTCAGGACCACTGCGCCTTATGTCCTTAATGCCTGTGAATGAGTGCGTGTGTGTGTGTGTGTGTGGGTTTGGGCTTGATGTTTTTGTGCTTCTCAGATTCATGGAACATTTCACTGTTTTAATTTTCGTTCCGTTTCATTTGCTCTTTTTTTTTTTATAACCGATAACCATAAACGGGTATATCGGTTTCTTGGCCAGGCAGCTCGCAAAACTATTTAACAACTCTATTTTTCGCGAATTATTCCATCTCGCTTCTTTATGTTTTTTATTCAGCGGCATTAACAATGGTTTTGGTTTTGATTGCTGTTATGTTTTTTGATCATTTTACTTTTCCGTTTTCGTATGATCTTAAATCCAGAGTCACAAGATACAAATTTAAATTGTAGTTTACAAAGAGTTATCTTGAATTATCTTCTTACCAAAGAAGAATTTACTTCACACATAAAACGGTCAGTATGTAGAGTACTTTTCTTGGCCCTAATTAAAATATATGTGCTAGGGAGTTCCATAGTCTTAATCTGAATATGTTTGCCCACTAGCCATTTTTTGGATATTTTTTTTTTGCTTTTCTTTGGTTTTTACTTTGGTAGACTGCAAATTGCGTTCTCGGCCATATAGGCAAATACATAATAACAATGCCCATGCCACGACGCAGCACGCAACACAGCAAGAACAGCAAATATTATGGCCAAAACAATCAAAAGTGGCAACCACAAGGCAAATAAAGAGGGGCGAACGGCAGCAACAGCAATAACAAAACAAAATGTTGCCCGGCAGCTGAAAGGCAATACAAAATGCGGAAATGGGGAAAATGGGCTTGGGCTACTTGGCCATCTGGAACTGGAAGCTAAAAACTGAAAACTGGACTGTCTGGGCCAAATAATTTGGCCATTTTGGCCACATATAAACATACATACACACACACACACATACACACAATAAATAACTCAATTGCAAGCTATTTGTTGGAAAAGTTTCCTACGCCCTCAGGCAGCTTGCTGACTTACAAAAGTCGACCCAACCCTTCTTTCCATTCTGTAAAAACGTTACGCCGTTACCCCTGTTTTCTTTCTCAATTTTCCCCTGCCATGCCCAGTCTTGGCATGCAAAATAGTTGAAAAATGTAAATAACCAAAGGAACGAGCTGGGCAAAATAATTCATTAAAAGAATATCAAGTGTTAAAATTCACACAATTTACAAAAACACAAAAGAAAAATTGTGCCATTGGCAATTTTCCACCATCACCACCACCACGTTTTTGCGCATCGTATGTTCAGCTGTGTGTGTGTGTGTGTGTGTTTGTGCGTGGGTGGGTGGTAAAGGAGTGGAAATTTTAACCACAGGATAATGGGTAACCCGAGGCTTGGGCACAACAATTCCGATAGTTATCGCAGTTTCTCGAGGCGGCAAATTAAGTTTAAGCAAAATGTAAGTGGATAAGAGTTGAGCTACATAATTGCCGATAGTTTCGTCCTACAAATTGATAATAAATTCATTGCAAGGAAATAATTAAGATGCTTTTCTACTTTATATTGTGTTTTTTTTTTGTGAAAGTAAAAACATAAACAAAAGTTTTGGATATTTCATTTGAATTTCTGTAAATATGAATATCCAAAATTTCTACGTTACGGATAATTAAAGTTGTCTTTTATCAAAGTTAGTTTCTCCCACATAATCTCGTATATAACATGAAAGCAATTGCTCATAGCCAGCGCTCAAGAACAATATTGATCGAAGAATGAGTTGTTTCGCCAGGAGCTCAAAACTCGTTATTATGATTATTGTTATTTTTGACAGCACTTTGGGTTTGGGGGCATATCAAAGCCATTAATGCGAATAATCGATAAGTTATCGTTATTGCTCAAACGCCAAGTGATGCTGTTTATGTTGGGGCTTAGTGAATCGAACAAAGCCGAAATGAATGCATAATGAATCGCTGGTTTCTTGGTCAGGTCCAAACTAAATGAATGAATGCAAAGCAATGGCGAATGGCGAATGGTGAATGGTGAATGGCAGCCATATGGCTTAAAGGACGTTTTCTTGAGCCTGCTTGTTCGGCCAAGTCGACGAAATGTTAAATAAGCAAAACGTGACTTTATTCGCAAAATTATCAGGTCGTGGTTTGAGTTTTGGATTTCGTTACCGAATTCTGCCAAATGGGGTGATGGGGTGAACTTTCAGGGGAAAGTCTAGTTTAACACCTTTGCCCAGTAACTGACGATGCTTTTCTTTTTTGCCCAGTTTTCTCAGTTGATGGGATTATATGACAATTGAAAATTGTGAAAGTATAGCAAAGTATTTATACCCTCAAATATAAAGTTAAGAATATACAAAATTCAAATTATTGACAATTATGGAAACAAAAAACTTAGAAACATAATTATTATAAATTTGTTCAAGAATATTCTTTGCCATAAAAAGTCCCAAGAAAAATAATATATTTAAGATCCAACGAGCTTCAGAAAAATGTTCGTTTGTCATATAAATTGGCATGAAATACATATATATAAGAATGAATATAAGGTATGCAGAGCTTCTGCTGACGGGCCTTTATTTTCTGTGTCCTGTTTCGTCCCGTTGTTGTGGCTCCTGTTGGCTTTAAGTGCTACTGGCAGCTGACGACGGCCAAACAAAACAAAAAGCAACAACAAAAAAAATAAAGAAGTAAAAGAAGGAAAAAAAAATACAAAATACAGAAAAAAATAGTCGAAGCCAAAAATTGCTGACAGCATTTTTGGAAATTGGCGTCGAAGGCTCAGCAAGGATTCTGGATGGCAGCAGTGAGCAAAAGAGAAAGGGGAAAAGGAGTGATAGAAAGCGGAGAAGGGGGGCGACAAGTGCGTCTGACAGGCGTGGCATTAAAGCCGCCATAAAGCTCACATCGATGCGGGGCTTTCGTAGTTATAGTTGTTGTTGTTGTTGTTGTTCTTGTGTTTTTAATGTGCCATTGGCGTAGTAGTGTTGGTGCCCGTAGCCGCCTGAAAAACCAAAGTTTGTCATAAAGTGTCAAAGTGAATTGAAAATTTCCATTAAGCGCTGCAAATCTGCAGGATTCGCGTTTACCGCAGAAACCGCGCGCTCACAAAACCGCAACCCAAAAAACATTGTTGCAAAGGGCAGACAAAACAACAAAAATCTGTAAAAACAAAAAAAAAAAATAAAGCAAAGCTAACTAAAAAAAATAATCACAATAATTGAAACATCCTTGCTGACAAAGGCGCTTGTAAAATACATATCAAATAATATCAATTATGGTCCATCAGCGAGTTGTGAGGGCGAAAAGCCTGATTTGGTTTTTAGTCGATGCCCCTGGCCAGTGTTGTCATCTCTATTTAATGAGGTTAATAAATGATGGAATTTCCACTGGTTTTATGCTCTCAGGGTAAATATGTAAATATTTTAATAGGAAAATGTTGTGGTGTTAACTTTTTTGTGGGCTCAAACAATTAAATAAACAACTAATAGATTTTATGATAGATGTTAATCATTTGATTGGTATTTAATAATATTTATAAGGGACAAATTATGATTAATAGCTTTCAATGGAAAATTTATATTGTATTTGCAATATTTCCTTAAAGCGGAATTAACTATATTTTAAGCCTTAAATGCTGCAAAAGGGATCTCTGGCTTTGCCTTCCTAAATTTCTGACCCTCACATATTTTGCCTTTTGCATTGAAATTTGCCTGTACGAGGAACCTACACTTGAAGCGGTTCAAAGTGGCATTTTCCATATTCGTTTTGGGCGCTTTGTGCCTTTGACTTGGCCCGTCGGCCATTGTTAAGCTCCTCCTTCAGAGGCCAACAAGAAAGAAAAAAAAATGGCCCTTCTACTCCCACCAGTTTGCCAAGTAGGCGATGGATCCTTTGGCGAATCCTTTTTTGTATGCATTGGATGGTGTGTGGATCGGGTTGGAGCTGCTGCTGGTACTGTGAATTGCTACACTCGGCTAAAAATTTCTAAAGAAAATAGGGAATTGAAATTATGAATGCCACATTCCTTCCCTTTCACTACATTGTTATTCCAAAAAAGTATGATTTTAATTAGATTTATTTCTAAAAATTATAAAAATTGACCAGTTTAAGCTTTAAAACGAGTTAAACAAATCTTGATATTTCTATCTTAACTTCAAATCCAAAACTCCTAACTTCTTCACTTAGATTTTAAATAATCTATGTAACGTTTTCTCTCAGTGTAGCGTCGTGTGTTCCGCGTCATGATTGATGCCCAGTTTGCGCGAGATTTCGTTTTAATGCCTTTGACAAATCCGTTAGCACAAACGAGAGGAGCGTGGCGTGAAGGGCCGCAGGACCTTATCCTTACTTTATATGGAAGGACAGCGAGAGGCACGACATGCAGGGGGCAAGGCAGAACGAAACGAGCCAAAGTCTTAATGACAAAAACATTGAAGCGTCAATTTTTTCAGCTTTTTTGTTGTTTTTTTATTCTGTATCTTTCTCTTTGTCGTCAAAGCTATATCCTCGTTCCTTTCGACGTGTGAAGGAAAGTAAGCGAGGCGAAAGAATAGGAACTAAAATAAAAGAGGACACTAGGGCACTTTAAGGTAATATTCTAAACAAAATATAAACCTTATAAAATATATTAGCAAAATCAAAAGTGTCCAGAATTTTAAAGTAATTTGGAACATCCCATTTTTGTTGTAGTTAATTTCTCTTAACAGGGCCAATAGTTCAGAGTTCATTAAGTGTGTCTTAAACAGAACCTTCGTCCTACAAAACTCAGCCTCGACCTCGACCCCGTCGACTAGCCCAAATGGCAATCTGGTAAAAGAAGGCAAAATATTTTCTGAAATTTTAAGCATTGAAAGGTTGAAAGGTTCGACACTTCGAAGGCGGGTCTTAAGGGAAGTCGGAGGTGGGAGTGGCAAACAAAGACGAAGCTTAGAAGCCATGGACCAGATGAAGATGAATGGACGTTAAGCGCGGCATTGAGGAATTAGGAAGTAGACAGGCAAAAGGATCTAGCCCAGATGACAAAAGATGATGACAACGAGCCGTGCAATAGCGATGGCCACGATGATGAGTCGGTTATGGAGCCAAATAGTTAGTACACTTGGGGAAAAGGACAAATTTTAAATTAGAAAACGATTTGAAAAGTGCCTAAAGTAATAGGAGTTCTTAATCAATGAGAACTTTTTTTTAGAATTTGAGGTTTAATATGCAATATATTTATAACAAAGCTTAGATTAATACTTCAGGATTTCCTTTTTTAATTGGATTTTCTTCTCAACATTTGTAGATTTGAAAATTTCTCAAACATTTTTGCCCACAGTGCCTTGAAAGAGTAAATGTAAATGCCTGGCATGGAAATGAGGCAATTAAAATTAAAATTAAATTAAACTGCTTACATTCGGCCAAGTCACTTGCTGATTCAAATTTTTGTTTGATTAATTTTCGAAAATTGTCAAATGAAATTAACTTTAAATTTTGACTGATGACATGGGCTGATTTTGTGGATTTTGCGAGGGGAGTTGCTGTGTTTGTGCGCCTGTTGTTGATGTTGGCAATGTTTTGTGCCTCACATAGCCACGCCCATTAGGAGGCCGACCCCCTCTCCTCTTTCCTTTTTTGGATCATTCTCTTATGGCGTTTGACATAAAAAGCATAATTGATTACACGCATACACACACACAGGAAAACACACACATAGAGAACCGCCAGTCGCGCCCCTTAACCGCCCCCTTTTATGCGACCGTGTTAGAGGCAGCTTATGACGTTATTCAATTATGGCTTACTTAATGCGGAAAATTTGCTTTCATTTTGAACCAAAAAAAAAAAAAACCGAAAAAAATTGCATTTGCCTGCGGGCCAAATGCCATTACAGGCAGGGTCATAATCGCGCTGTGTGGGTGGCTTAGCCAAGTTTAAATGGCCAGAAACGAGCTCAAGAGCCAAAAGTGTGGGGCAAATGGATGGCGGGTAGCACGTTAATGCGTTCGAACGTGCACCCTGAGTGCAAAACGAATGGAGTCGCAATCAAAGATTTGAATAAAAGTTGAAAAAGTTAAAAAAAAAAATACTTAAAAAATGTAATCTTTCTAAGTTATTTATATTTAATAAGGATAAAGTAATAATATTTTTAGGTGTAACACAGAAATTAGTTACTTTTAAAGTATCCAACCTATGTTTATTGGCATACTTACACGATCTAAACCCTTTTTGCCAGCCAGTTTAAAGTTCATTTAAAATGGCCAAAAACTTTGCGATAAGGGAATACCCAAGGTACTCACATGTAGCATTCAAATATATATATATATATATATATATTCTATTTAGTGTATATATTCCCCAGACCAAGTGGAAGCTCATGCATAGTGTAGGCGGCGTCAAAGGATCCCGCAGAGCGGTGGGTGGCTTTGTTGGCAAAAACAAAAAGGAGCAATTGGGGAAAGAGGAAGGGGGAAGATCGGACCGGAAGTCGAGCGCCAGGAACCGGAAGTGACCCGCACACGAAGTGCTGGTTAATGCGCTAGTGTGAGTGTTTTTTGGTCCATGCTTTCGGTGCTTAGTAAAATGTTTTAATTATAATCAAATTTCCAGAAAGCAATTTGTCGTATTCAAGGTTGTGGATGCCGAAAATACAAGACAAAAAACGGGCTAACATTAATGTAAAATTGTTTATGTCCTGCTGTTTTTTAACGAACTTTATATGTCATTATATATTGTCATTTATTGCACTCACAGAATATACGCGGCTAGTAACATTTAGCAGAAAATCTTCTTGCTATTGCCACTACTTTATTTTGCTCAGTGTGTGGGTGTGTCTATGTTAAACAACAGCATCTCATACACAACTTCAGGGAAAGGGCACAAACACACACCAACATAGATGAGTTGACAATACGAGTGGCAATTATTTAACTTGATTTATTTACTTCAGTCAACATGTGAAGAGGCGGTAGCCCGGTCGAGGGCGGGGCTCTCAGAAGCGGCATAATGAAGCGGCCGGGTAAAATTTAATTAGAGCATCCTCCACAGCTCGCTGGCCACTTCACCTGGCCAGCTGAAACAGAAACAGAAACAGAAATAGCAACAGCAACAAGACCATCAACGGGAAAACTCAACTTTAATGACAAAGCAAACAATCTAGGGAAACTCACCAGGGTCGGGCTAAAACATCAGCCAGCAACTGTAGCAGAGAAAGTCAGATTCGAAGTTATGAATATCCTGCAAAGGTAGGATTGGGTTTCCTAATTCTTAAAAAAATAATTTATAAATATTATTCAGTCATTAAGCAGAAGTTTATTTCATAGAAACACGCTTACTTCTTTACGAAGATGCACAAGTTCATCCAGCTTCTTGGCTTGTAAAATAAGAATGCTTTTTATAGAGATTCACTCCCTTCGATAAACAAGTAATTCCAATCGCTTCCTCTGGATGCGAAATAATTAATTACTTACTATGTAAAGTACTAGTTATTTTCCAAGTCCTTGGCCTGCAATGCCGCCCCTTTGAAGGGTATCAAGTTGACGAGTACAACAACATAGTCATTGCCATGACAACCATTTGGTCAAGTGTCTCATTTTGTGTATAAGCTAACCAAGCCAGGACAAACTGCATCGTCTTCCTTTCAACTTTCTGTCAATAAAAAAAAAATGTAAAAAAATACACACAGAACTTGAGCTGCAAAAATGTGCAAGGATCCGCCCCGTAAACCCCTTTCCTTTTCTTTTTTTTTGAGGAAGGCGGTTTGGCCTTATGGCAACGATAACAAGTTCCACGCGAACGGATCCTGTCCAAGCGGAAACGAGTAAAACTGCGCCTCATCATAACAAGCTTTCGTTAAAAAAGAAGGAGAAAAACATAAATAAATAAATAAATAAAGCGACGAAGAAATTGCAGTCTGCACTGAAATGAGAAAATAGTAGAAGCGTGGCCTGAAGAGGGGGCAGACGGGGGTTAAAGGGTTACCTGAAGTGGATATCAAATGGCCCTGGCATTAGGCCATTAATGTCAGCCTGAAGCTGTTCAAAGTCTGTTAAAGCCTGGCACTCTAATGATTACTTGAAATATAAAGGACATAATTCACAAATTGCTATGAATTTATAAGATTAAAACCCAAAATGTAGGTTAATATAAATGGTACTTTTATGAAAATTATAATATTTGAAAATTTGAAATATGGAATCCCTAAGGGAATAGCCTTCCACTTATACACTTAGGTAAATAAAATATGTTTAAGGTTTTCTCAGCCCACTTTTCCCTGGTACTCTTCTCCTCTTGTTTTTTCCTCCAATCAAAGACCCTTTTTTCTTCTACTCTCTGAAGACATATATGATGTGGTCATGCGAATGTATCGCCATGAACTCGTATAATTCATGACGGCTTAGTCGAACCGCATCGAATGGGGCAATAACCCGTCACATAGACACTTGGGATAATCTCGAACAAGATAATCAATTCTCCAGCTCGTAATTTGTCACTCGAACTCTCGGGGCAGGCATAGCCGAGCCGCAGTGCCTGCTGGAAGCGCTTTAAACAGCTTATAAATACAAAAGAAATGAAACATGGTCGTCGGCACACAGTGCGTATGAGCAATAAATCTTTTTTTCCAAATGCCACAACGAAAGGAAAAACGTAAAATAAGTAGGCAAAGCAAAGACAAAGGGCCAAATGCGAAATGCGAAATGGAAAATGGGCGACGAGTGAGGTAGAAAAGCACAAATCACAGACGGCAGCTGTGACAGAAATCAAGTGCCAAGGCGAAGGCGAACTGGTTGGGAAATTGGGGTCTAAGGAAAACTCTCGTTTAGCAGGGGGTTTCGTGGTTCAGACAAAAAACCAATGAAAAAAAAGAAGGGTAAGGGAAAAAACCGTGCAAGGGCACGCTGCAGGTTGACGACTGTCACCTGCGAGTGTAAGTGTGCGAATTGCAGGCCGAAATGCAAAACCAGCGACAAGGACACCCAAGTAGGCGGAGGGGGGAAACCCAAGGCAAGCAAAGGACACCCAGCCATAAGAAGACAATGAGTTAAAAGCGAAATCTAGCATCAGAGGGGGGAAGGTTACGTCTCTACCGATCCTAACCCGTAGATATATATGCGCGCATATATCCTAGCCACAAACACACACACACAAACACAAAAAAAAAGCAGGAGGAAAACAGAGCGCAAAAAAGTAGGCAACATTAAAGATGCCAACGCAAGGACAAAGCTCAGCTGGTGGACGGTTTTTTTCGGGTGGAGGGGTGCAGGGGCGTGGTTTAAGGAAAGTGGCCATAAAAAAAAGGGCCCCAGCAATGTGTGCGGCTGAGAGCGATTGAAATGGCAGAAATGCGACTGCAAATCGTACATTTACACTCGACAAAAAAACCTTAAAAGAATGGAGAAATGTCTGAGAAAACGCAGGATTAATTGATTATTATTTTTTATATTAATAATAAGACACCAATTTAAGATTCTGTTGTTATTCTTTTTTATGAATTTATAATTAACTTCCTGTGACAGCTATTTTTGGCTGTGTTGTAAATTCATAAATATGCTTGGCAATTGATCAAATCCAGTGACTGTTTATGAGGGGGCACCACCATAAACCACCATGACCACCATATATATAGAGATATCGGGCCAAACGAGTATATAGCTTTATGTGCCGTCAGGGCCAATAATGCCGCTCAATTTGAAATGTTGATGCCCGATGATTATGTTGATGACGCAGCGCCATTTGGAGAATCTAGAATGAGAAAGATATATCTAGATATAGATATAGATAGATATTTCTGGTAGGGATCGGCAGGGGCAACAGCAGTATTTGAGTGTCAGTGGGTGAAAGTTGCCAGAAGTCGATAGAAAGCGGTAGAAAGTGGGCGTAGCAACTAGAAATGCAAGGCACATTGTTAACCCCACTTCATTGAAAATGCTAATCGCACTCATTACACGAAATATGCATGTAATAATAGCAAAATCAGCAACAACCAGACAACGAGCGATGCGACAGAGATGGGTATAGTCAAACGAAAGAGATGGGTAGATGGCGAGTGAAAAGAGACAGCTGCTGCTCGGCATGCGAATGAGTAGCCGCCTAGCTGCTGCTGCTGCTGCTCATGATGATGATGATAGTAGTAGTAATGATGATGTTGATGCTGATGGGAATAAAATTGTTGCCTTAGCCTTTGTTATGCCTCTCGAGGCTTTTGACAAATACAATATTCGAAAAGCCACAAATATTAAGAAATTATGAGGCGAACAGCTTGGTAGCTTTAAATTTATATTTTTAAGCAGTAAATTTAATGTAAAAACTAAGTAGATTTTTTAATTTACTAAGATTATTAACTCATATAAGATCTTGACGGTTTGTGTTTCCAACAAAAAAGGGTTATTTGATTTCTCCATTGAACCAAAAATAAAGTTGAAAATCTTCACACCAGTTTGGCTTAATTCCAGACTTGGGCATAACTTAGTCAGACTGCATAATATAGTTATTACGCCCTTTATCCTCTGTACGCTGCTCTGCATGATTAGGGGTTAAGGGTCAGGGGCTCTAGCTCGCCCCATTCTCATTTCATCTCTTGCCGTTTTTTCTTTTCTGCAGACTTGACATGCCGCTAGTGCCGCCTAATGAGCGCCCATAATGAGCGACAAATGTGGTGCGGGTGGCTTGGATTTCTTTTTGGAGTGAGGGGGCGGTGGCTTAAGAGGGCGTTGGATTGGTGGTTTGGTGGGGGGTTAGCCAAAGGCCGTGGCAGTGGCAACTTTCGGATGATGACGGGGCAAACTGGGCGGGCAGACAAACGGAAGTTGACGGCGAAAAATCGAATTTCTCTCGCGCTTTTTGACTTAAGTCCCATCATTTACCCAGGCTAAGGGTATTATAATTTTAATCACTTCAAAAGACTTTTGGAATGATGCTAAAAATTATATAAGAAATGTTATTGCCGCAGTTAAACTTAAAATAAGAAGTTCTCAGAAGATTTTTAACTGGAAAGTGGCATTATTTTTTAACAATTTTATCCAAAAATTGTTGTCCAACTTATTTTTCGATATAGCTGTATTTCGTAATATGCAAAATTCTAGAGATGCAAACAATTTTGATGTTGAAATTAAGCCATTTTGCTGTAGGTAAATATAATTATTTTTAAGACCAGTATACACACAGTTTCGATGTACAATAATGCACTCCCTTTCGCTCTTGTCGTGCTGTCGTTTCATTCGTCCTTTTTTTTTTTGTATTTTTTGTACATTTCGCCATGCATTTAATATGAAAAGACAACAGGCGAGGACAGGCAGGTCCTGGGAGGACGAAGAGGAGGAGGATGGCGGAACGGCAGGACGACGGCGTTGCCTTGCCCTGTCAAACCATCAAGGCGCTGGCAAGGACAATGGGGAAAGTCTTAAACGCTGTCAACGTTGGCTTTTTCAAGCTTCAAGTGGCAGGACGAAAAGTGTGCGAGTGCGAGTGCGAGCGAATGATGCCCCTGGCACATTTTTTCTTTTTTCCTCTTCTGTTTTTGGGAGACAAGCCCCATCTCTTTCATTCGTGCGGCTGTTTAAATTGACACTTGGCATCTTTTGTTGCATCAAAAACGTGTCGTCCTCGAGTCAGCCATCCTTCCATCCAACCATCGCATCGCTTTATCCAGCCATGTCCTGCCATCTGTTAACCTGCCATCAGCCACCTAGCGCTGCAGGCGAACCCTTAACCCTCTAATTAAGATTCACTTGATTCATTAGCCTTAAATTAATGTGGTAATTTCGACAATGATTTACTCAAGAAAGTACGTGAAATGAAACCATAGAACCTGGTGTGGAGAAACAGAAATATTTTTGGTAATATATATTGATAATTATTATTATTAATATCTACTGAAAAATTCTTTAATTTCAATTTTATAAATTACCTAAAAGAATAATGTAAATTAACGCAAATTGATACCTAAAAATCAGAATAATCTCATCATGAGAATGAGATTAAAAACATTTTCTAGAAAAATAACAGATATGTCACTTGGGTATTAAGAGGGTTAAATATTTAACAGTGTCAGGTGAGCAGAAGAGTGCTGCTGAAAGGAGGGGTGGGGAGTGGGTGCTTTTCGGGGACAAGGACAGGCTGTGGGGGGAATGGAGGTGGGGGAAGGTCATGCACACTCTTATGACATTTTCTTAAATTACTTCCGAAAGCCTTTTCACGCCCTCGCCGAATTGCTCATTCATGCCACTCCCACACTTGGCAGCATATTTCCCACGCCCTCTATTCCACAAAATTTCCCACGTTTTCCACCTTTTTACAAGCCATCCCTGCCCAACCCCTCATTTTGTTCAAATGGCGACTTAAAGTCGCCCTAATTGAATTGCGCAATAATGTAGCAACTTTTCAGGGACCTGTGATGTTTCCCCCTTTTTTTTTGTAGATTAAATTTTTCCATGAATTAAATTAGCGAAATGGTTTGTTGGCAACAACAGTTGTTGTACTTTAATTTTCTGTATTTAATTCTAACAAAAGCTTTTCGCATCCAATATTAATTTGGCTAAATGCGAGGCAACATCACAAACATTTCAATGGGCTGCGCGGCATTGTAGGCCATCAATGTCATGTCATGTTTATTTATTCTAAGCACCGCATGACAACTCTGCCTTTTGGAAATAAATCAAGTTCAAAGGTGACAGCAGCAGGAAATTTCAAGGACAACCTATCGATTTTCCTCGCCGGCAATAAGTTAGATTAGAATTTAAATAATGATAACTATCCTTTAAAGTTCTCCAATTTAATCTTGAATATTTAATTTAAAAGAAAATGTTTATCCTTAGATATTACTCAACCAAATTGAAGCAATTAAAATCCATTCAGACTGTCTTAGGAATTAAAGTTTTGGGCAATCACTCAGCCACTCAAAGGACTTTCAAGATTATCCTCAACCCAAGAAAGAAAAACAAAAAAAGGGACACTCGTTCGTCAAGTCGCTGGCAGAGTTATTAATTAAATTAACAGACCCAAAGGAGCCTTGTGCCATGAACAAAAACTTTGGGCGAGAAAGCCCTGGGATACCTTTAGATCTGGCCTAAAAGAATTACGCAAAATTATGAATTAAAATTCACAAAATGTTTGCGGACCAAGACAGAAACAAAAAAATTCTTCATTCTAATTTATACATTTATATTCGAGTATATATATATATATATACATTTTAAAACAATCCAATTTCGGGTCAGCGGTGAGGACGAGAATTATAATTAAAATTAATTTGCATAAACAAAAAAGTAAGGAAGCTTGTCCTTGAGGGAAACATTTATATGGGGTTCAAAATTGTATTCTTCTTTGAAGATAAAGCCTTGGTTTGGCTAAGACTGTTTTATGTTACTTAGATTTACTTATTAAATTGAAGGGGAGAAGATTAAAAAACAGTGTTTAAGATTTTTACCTTTCCTGAAAGTTGTTTAAGTTTAAGTTCAAAAATATTTGAACTTTAAGACAATTTCCTCTTACCCATACACATACACTCTTTTACCTAACAACAAAATGAAAAGAAAATTTCGAATAAAAACACTAATTAAATGTGTCGTTTCTTGCAGGATCTCTCCCTAACTATATCCCTTCGCGCTATCTCTACTCTTCGCAGAATAAAGGACGAAATGGAGATGGAGGAATCGCAGGAATGAAAAAATGTAAAGCAAAGAAAGGACAACGAGGACAACAAAGAGCAAAACAAAGGCGAAAGAACTGGGAGGAGGCCACAAGAAACCGAAATGAAACACACATTTGAAGAATTTTAATCGAAAACTGCCAAGAAACAAATATATTTACAAATATATTTATATACCTAGTAAACCAAAAAATGAACATACATTAACATATATATATATACATAGATATATATTATATAGAGCAATATGTTATATTTACTATGAAATCGAGGAGGAGCATAGACGCAACACTCAGAATAATAATCGATGTAAATAAATGCTGCCAATTCGAGGACACTGCGAATTAAAACTGCAACTGAGATGCATGAAACGCACAACAACAATAAGCCAAATCCACATGAACAACACGTGAAGAGAAAGTTCACATTTGCCGCAACAGCTGCGCCTGCGCCCTAAAAAACAAAAATATCAAATTTGATAGTCAGATTGTGGCCGCCATACCAGAATATTATATATATATATATATATATTTCCTGAATATATATATATATGCGATTGGGAAGATCCAGCACCGCAGCACAGGCAACAAAAAAAAGCGTGCAGAGGGAAATGAGATGAAGTGGTTTCAAGTGACCATAGATATGATTCTTGTGCTTTCATTTATATCAAGTAAGTGGCTCGTATTTATTAGCCTCGACCCAATCTTGTTTGGCCTACTACCCACTCATATTGCCCGGCGCCCATTCCAAACCGAAACCCCCCCCTCCAAACCCCATAAGCCCCGCATCCAAATCCTTTTCCCCGCCTCCAAACGAATCCCCTCGATTCGAGTGCCATTCAAACAAAGCCCGTCGACGGCAAGGACTCGCAACACAACACAAAACAATCGCATGACATTCGCCCGACATCCTCTCAACACTCAAAACATTCTCCAAGTTCCGCCGGCTTTTGGTCCCCTCGAAATCCCATTCTCCTCCTCCACCTCCTCCTGCACATTGCCCCTCCTCGATTCTGCGTATCCGTGTGTCCATTGAGGCGCTCGAGTGCTTTGAGTTAGTTATGGGGGCGGAACTGGGAGGACAGGATTATAGCGCACTTACAAAATTGGATTCGATACAAAAACTGAATGCATAAAACAAACAAGGCGCTAATCTATGTTATCCATTATGATTATTTAATCATAGTTTTTCAAAACATATTCGCTGACCTAAGATCATCTCTTGGTTTGCTTTTCTCGATCAAATCCGAAAAGACAAAAGGCAGAAATTCTCTATCAAACCATTAGATTCTCTCAGTAAATCAATCTTTTCTTAGCACAATATTTCTTATTGATTATTTAGAAGTACATGTACTTTATGTACTTAACAAGTACAATTAATATTTCCTATTCCAACCCCTATGTTTCTCTGTGTGTATCAGAGGAAGAGGGCCAGCCATGTCCATAGAATGCTGAGATGATGAGGATTCCTGCAGGGGCTTTCCAGGACTGAGGTTAGCTGTTATTGTCTGTGCCAGGCTTTATTGCCAAAGCTTAATTTGGATTTTGGCAATTGCCGCAGAAAGAATACAAAACAAACACACTCACATATACACACACACTACAGTAAAAGGATAGTACTACGAGTAGGAATAACAAATGAAACACAAATAAAAATCACTTGATATAAACGTTTGGGAATTGGGATTAATGCACCCGCTTCAGATCGTTGTTGCAAATATATATTCCCTATTTATTGTAAAATCAGAAGTGCATTCTATACATATTTTTGAAAAAATAGACAGTTAATAATGGAACTTTTTTTTCTTACCTTTAAAAACCATCAAATTGTGACACATTCAAACAGTCAAATATCTTGGATTTAAGCATTTTTCACTATTTTTTTTTGTCGAAGGTCGAATTGTGATTTTCCGAAAGTTGCCATTGTGGAAAGTTAAGAGGGGAGGGGCAGCGTAGACATTTAGTTGGCTTGAAATGGAAAGTGGCGAGAACGTAACGGGATGAGTTGGCTAATGCAGCCGAAGAAGGCCGAAGGACAATGGTACGGCTGCCCCTTCGTTTTTAGCACTGGCGCTTCGGGTTGCTTGGTCTCAGTTTCAGAGTCAGTTTCTGTTTCAGTTTCAGTTTTAGTTTTAGTTCTATTTGGCGTCCGCAAAATGAGGCCGCTGCTTTGTATCTGTATATGTGGCCCCGTATCTCTCTCTATGTGTATATCCCTATCTGTATCTGTGTCTGGGTATCTGTATATATGTACATGTGTGTGTTTGGCTGCATAGCCGAAACTGGCACAAGGCAGCCACGCCCACAATCAAAGCAGCAGCCCCCACTTCTTGGCCACCAACGCATTGATTGCTGCGAACTGGCAGGCTCAGTTTATCTCCCATATTCTACGATGGATATATATATATATATCCATTTTTTTTTTTAACTTTTTTATCCCACCCACTGGGCAACGCCTTTTGTGCGTGTTTTTCCCGATTTGATTTTCCATTTTTTATGCGCATCGCGTCGCGGCGCGTCACCAAGGCCAGCCAGCATTTAATGGTCCACCCACAACTGTATTCACTGTATTCACTTTCACTCCTTGGCTAAAATCGAAATCGAAGGCTTACAAAGAAATCGTTTGGGTTTTTACTTTTCTCTCGTCTTCCTTTTTTCCCTTTTTTTAACACAGCAATTTGGTTGTATTTTCAAGCACCAGTGCGAAATGCTTGACAGAAACATATGTATGTGATAGGCGACAACTATTTGTTAAATAAAATAAATTGAACACGCATTAATCACCATTCATACGTTCTTATTCAAAATAGAAGCATTTAAATACAGTTTGTCATTGCAAACGTTTAGCCAAATTAAAGGCTTTTAATTCGATTTAAATCTGATTTGTTTGCTAAACTTTTTTGTGTTAGTTTAAAAGGATACAATAATAAGCATTTAATGGCTTGATTTTTATAGAATTTGAAAATAGTCTAAATTTAAGCAAGACAATTAAGGCTACTTGGCATGTTCAGAAAGCATCCATCCTTGACAGAAACATGAATAGATGAAATAAAGGCAAAAATACAAAATAAGTACTGCACGATGGTAAACATAAATCTGGAAATTTGTTTTGGGGCGCTGACTCCTCACTCCTTCTCGTTCATTCTTCTTAAACAAGCATTGAATTTCTTTCGATTTAAAAAGCCATAAATTGCGCTCGAAAAGCTTCCTGGCTGTCTGCGCTGACTGGCCTTAGGGCCGTATCCGAGGAGTTTCTCTTTTTTTCCGGTATGGGTTGATCCCCGGGAAGACCATGGAACCGCTAAAGAAAGAAAAACCCAAAGCGAAACCGAATCAGAAAGCAGCGCCCAAAAGCGGGCAACACAATTTTTCATGTCATCATTTTTCGGGGGGCCAAGGCATCGGGCAAACATAAATATAAATGCCAGTAAAGCACGCCCAAAAAGGAGAGGGATAGAGTCAAAGACACATAGAGCAAGTGAGAGAGGGAAAGGGAAGACTAACCAACACATATGCACTGGCATCAATGGCTGCTGCAAATGGCTGCTAATGCAGCTGCATCAGCCGAAGACGAAGAAGCAGCCACGCTCCAGTTTCCGCTTTGTGGCCATTAAACGGGCCAAACACATACACTCACTCACAA
Organism: Drosophila eugracilis; assembly: GCF_018153835.1. NCBI lineage: Eukaryota > Metazoa > Arthropoda > Insecta > Diptera > Drosophilidae > Drosophila > Drosophila eugracilis. Next base: position 193,005 of record NW_024573048.1, read on the forward strand.
ACAGGCACACACGCATGCACACAGCTGTACTTTGTACACTGAAAAATATCTGTCTACTAAATCAAACAATTGCGATATTCAGTTGCTTACATAGTATAAATTGCCGTGATACGATTTTTAGGTCGTGATAGTTTTATTTGTACTTTTTTAGATACATTTCTCTCAGTGCAATAGGACCTTGGCCACGGCAGTGCATCTAACGCCCTCTTTTAGCATCAAACGACAGACGACATCAAGCCCATTTCCACAGCATCCACTGCCCCGTCAGTCTACTACTTTATTCCAAGACTACTTATTTGAAACGGCGGGTCATAGGTCAAACTATAACTTTTGCGGCATATATTACACACAAAATGTCTGTGTATTTGTGTGTTTGTGTTCTGCCCTCCAACGGTATACTCCATTAGGTTGAGAAATTCATTGAATGTTTTTATAAAGAATTTCGCAAATGATGTACAATAAATTGCACTTTGAGTTTATTTGCGACCATGAAGACTTTATGTACTAGATGTCTGCAATTGCAAAGAAATGGGTTAAATCAATGGGAAAAATAAATGTACAAAAATTGCCATTTCAATTCTTCAAGATATTGATTGCGAAGTATACATATCTGGATAATGTGCTATCTTTGCTATAACTTTGAAATATTTAAAAGAACGAAAGTTATTCGTCATAAAGTTTAAATTTTTCCTTTCTTTTTAATTCAAAAACTTATTCTTATGATTTCTGAATATATTTTATAATTTTGCCAAAAAAAAAAAAAAGAGAGTATTGAAATTCCGCCATTGTCCGTCTGTTAACACTATCGCTTCGTATAATTTTTCACTTCCAACCACTTTATCTACTGCGATACTAATGTCCTCCAACGCCCTTTATCCCCTTGCCCCCTGTCGCGTCCTTCGTTAATGCAATTGCCACGCCCCTGCGGCTGCACTTACGTGGCGCTAATATAGAAAAGTGAAGTGCCACCGACAACGTTGACGATGGGAACGATGACGACAACTACAACGACAACTACAACGACGATGGCACTTGCAAAAATGGGGCGTGTTGGCGCCCTACTCGAGTCACTATACACTGAGAGAAGAAAGTGATATTTAAAGATCGAGTTTTTAGATTTCATGAGGTTTTACAATGGTCATAGGATATGGCTTTTAAGTAGTTAGATAATTTTCTAATGTTAGTTGCTTTGTTTTATTTTTTGTCTGAGAAACAGTTTACTTTTTTTATCAGTGCACCAGTAAGTGAGAGAGCTAGAGAACGCCCACTTTTTGCTGAGGCAGTGCGGCAAATTCACTGCAGCAGCAGCAGCAGCAGCAGCAGCAGAAGCATCGGGAGAAGTGGCAGTTGAGGAAACAGGAGCGTTTGGTCTGCCGTCGTCTCCATGGCCACCGCGTCCATCGTTTGTCCTTCGTTCGACGTCTGGGTTGCTGGGTTGCCTCAAGTGGAGCGACCACCATTCCACAGTATCCCAGTATCTAGCCGCCACAATCGACGTGCCACAAACTCGGGCTCGGAATCCGAGAATCCAAGAATTGGAGAACCCAAGGGTCTGCCAGGAGATGGCACGAGGGTGGTTAGTGGGTGACGGGTGGATGGAGAGCGGGAATTTGGGTCACCATCCTTGACGGTGACTGCAATTTTTTGGCATGATTCATGACCGCACCATGGCAATGTCGTCCTCGTCGTCTACGCGCGACTTAACACACACAAAAAGTGGCACAGACACATGCACCACATACACTGAGAAAGATCTTTGATCAAGGAAATATAAGTATCTATATACTACAAGTTTTCCTATTATCTTTAAGGGAGAACTGTGTTTAATATAAATATGAGGTAGTTGCAGAATAGAATGCAGTTTAATTTAATAGAGGATACTAGCAATTTTGTTCTGTGCACAATTTAAAGTGGAGTCTGGGGAGAGACAGACGCTCGGAAGCCTGCGGCATCCATCGGTTGGTCAATGTGTTTGGGTGCTTGCCACAATGGGCGACCGTGCAGTTCCGAAGGAGTAAAGGAGCAGACGATATATGTGTTCGTTGATATGTGCGTGTTTGTTTGTATGTAGAGAGTTGCTCAAACAGCGATAATTCCGTGTCGCAAATGGCATCCAACGCACTTCGGGCAGCACCTGCCCCACCCGATTCTCCAGCCCAGCATATCCTAGAATTTTAAGGATATAAATCTTTTCAGGCCAGATTTGCGTAATTATACTTATTGGTACTGTAAGAGCCTTACCGTAAATTATAAATTACTTTCAGTCATTAATCAGGTGTTAAGAGTAAAGGCAAATCAAAGGTATAAAATATAAATCAAATACTTTAAAGACTTTTTAGTTTTAAATATCCAAATTCCTTTTAATCCATAACTAAGAAAGACAAACCCTGTTAGATATCCCAGTACAATTTTTTTCAAATAAAACGATTGAAGGGAAAACTGCATCAGTAAGGCAAATAGCATCGATAGCTTATCAGTCGACAGTTATCAAACTCCATTCTTCGCTCGTTTATCCATTGTTTATCGCTCTGGTTATTGACTGAAAGTATTGCATTACCCGCAGCCCCTTGCCATATCCCCGCTTCTTTATATCATTTGCAATTTATTGAAATTGCTTGAAGCCAGCAGACTCGGGACTTTTCCCCATTTTTCCTCCTTTCTTTCTTTCTGTTCTTTAGTTTTCTTTTTTTCCTTTCTACTTTTTTTTACTGTGCAGATTTTGCATCGTAAATTCGCCACGTGCTGCCATTGTCTGGAGCCCGATATCCTCCTTGTGCATTTCCCATTGGCTCCTCCTATTGTTATTGAAAATTGATGAACACTCCCCGTACTTATATTTGCAAGAAAATCGGAAGAGATTAGCGGGCCGGGGTTGCTCTAGAGTGAAAGTGCTGGCAAAATTACTGCCGACTGCATCTTCGGGATGTAAATCAAGCGAAAGTGAAAATCGCCAGCAAATGAAAAAGAAGAGAGATGAAAAAACGCAACTTTTCCAACTGCCAAAGAGACTGGGTATTTGCATTTTGCCAGAGAAATTTCCTAGCCTACTTGTCTCATTGAAATGCGATCACACTTTCACGGTCAAAATTTACATAGGCGCTGTGCTGGTGCCGGAAATTTCGTGGAACACTGGGTGGGACGAAGGTAAAAGGCTCAGGAAAATTGCCAGAGATTATGGGCTCAGTTCATGATTAATTCATGCTAAGCGGTATTGGTCGACTTTCTCTTTTCCCCCATCCAAACTTTAAGTTCTCGAGCATCGATAATGTGCTAGCTAATATAGGTGCAGCAACGACTTAGTAGTATAATATATAAGATATTCAATAACATTTCATTTGCTGGAAAATCTTCATTGTTATATGAAGCCCAAAGAAAATTTGTAATTTTTTAAGATTTTTTAATCAGTTTTTTGGCCATAGCACAGCCAAAATCGGTCCAAATGAGGAATGTAATACCTCGTAGGGCTCGTAACTTGATTGCCATGATTCCCAATTGATTAGCATTCAAATCTGGAAAACTTCATTTCTGGCCATTTTTTGAAAATTTTGATCAAAAATGCGAAATTTGGGCCAAAATTAATTTTCCCAAAATCGAAAATCGAGTGATAGGGGTGGTTAGTGTTGGTCGTTGGCAGTACAAAACAGTCGTTCTTTTGGCTGTGCGTCTTGTTTTGACCTAGCTAGAGCTAAAAAGCCGAACATAGTATTGCAATTGCGTTTTTAGTCATAAAATCGGCACTCGCAGCTACAAATCAGAGCAATAACGCAAAAAGCTAGTACAGGGGTTTAAAGTTTCGGTTGTTAGCTGCATGAAACAATCTTTGTTTTAGCCGTGCTTCTTCTTTTGGCAAAGTTACAGCTATGAAACGGCAACAAACCGGGTTTTCTGCTATCAAAGAACGTATACTTGATTTTGGGCACAAAAAAAATTAGTTCTTTGGCCATAGCACAGCCAAAAATGGCCCAAATGAGGAATGTAATACCTCGTAGGGCTCGTAACTTGATTGCCATGATTCCCAATTGGTTTGCATTCAAATCTGGAAAACTTCATTTCTGGCCATTTTTTGAAAATTTTGATGATGGTACCCCTTATCAAAAATGCGAAATTTGGGCCAAAATTAATTTTTTCAAAATCGAAAATCGAGTGATAGGGGTGGTTAGTATTGGTCGTTAGCAGCACAAAACAGTCGTTCTTTTGGCTGTGCGTCTTGTTTTGACCTAGCTAGAGCTAAAAAGCCGAACGTAGTATTGCAAATTTCTGTTAAAAATCGGTTTCCAAGTTTTTTAGCTATAAAATCAGCCTTCGCAGCAACAAATCAGAGCAATAACGCAAAAATCAATTATATGGCCCAATCAATTATTTAGCACAAAAAAATTAGTTCTTTGGCCATAGCACAGCCAAAAATGGCCCAAATGAGGAATGTAATACCTCGAAGGGCTCGTAACTTGATTGCCATGATTCCCAATTGGTTTGCATTCAAATCTGGGAAACTTCATTTTTGGCCCATTTTTGAAAATTTTGATGATGGTACCCCTTATCAAAAATGCGAAATTTCGGCCAAAATTGATTTTCCCAAAATCGAAAAACGAGTGATAGGGGTGGTTAGTATTGGTCGTTAGCAGCACAAAACAGTCGTTCTTTTGGCTCTGCGTCTTGTTTTGACCGAGCTAGAGCTAAAAAGCCGAACATAGTATTGCAAATTTCTGTTAAAATGGGTTTCCTGCGTTTTTAGTCATTAAATCGGCACTCGCAGCTACAAATCAGAGCAATAACGCAAAAAGCTAGTATAGGGGTTTAAAGTTTCGGTTGTTAGCTGCATGAAACAATCTTTGTTTTAGCCGTGCTTCTTCTTTTGGCAAAGTTACAGCTAAAAAACGGCAACAAAACCGGGTTTTCTGCTGTCAAAGAACGTATACTTGATTTTGGGCACAAAAAAAATTAGTTCTTTGGCCATAGCACAGCCAAAAATGGCCCAAATGAGGAATGTAATACCTCGTAGGGCTCGTAACTTTATTGCCATGATTCCCAGTTGGTTTGCATTCAAATCTGGGAAACTTCATTTTTGGCCAATTTTTGAAAATTTTGATGATGGTACCCCTTATCAAAAATGCGAAATTTGGGCCAAAATTAATTTTCCCAAAATCGAAAATCGAGTGATAGGGGTGGTTAGTGTTGGTCGTTAGCAGCCCAAAACAGTCGTTCTTTTGGCTGTGCGTCTTGTTTTGACCTAGCTAGAGCTAAAAAGCCGAACATAGTATTGCAAATTTCTGTAAAAATGGGTTTCCTGCGTTTTTAGTCATTAAATCGGCACTCGCAGCTACAAATCAGAGCAATAACGCAAAAAGCTAGTATAGGGGTTTAAAGTTTCGGTTGTAAGCTGCATAAAACAGTCATTGTTTTAGCTGTGCTGTTGGTTTTGACAAAGTTAGAGCTAAGAAACGGCAACAAAGCCGGGCTCTTTTCTGTCAACCGACGTATACGTGATTTTTAGCACAAAAAAATTAGTTCTTTGGCCATAGCACAGCCAAAAATGGCCCAAATGAGGAATGTAATACCTCGAAGGGCTCGTAACTTGATTGCCATGATTCCCAATTGATTAGCATTCAAATCTGGAAAACTTCATTTCTGGCCATTTTTTGAAAATTTTGATCAAAAATGCGAAATTTGGGCCAAAATTAATTTTCCCAAAATCGAAAATCGAGTGATAGGGGTGGTTAGTGTTGGTCGTTGGCAGTACAAAACAGTCGTTCTTTTGGCTGTGCGTCTTGTTTTGACCTAGCTAGAGCTAAAAAGCCGAACATAGTATTGCAATTGCGTTTTTAGTCATAAAATCGGCACTCGCAGCTACAAATCAGAGCAATAACGCAAAAAGCTAGTACAGGGGTTTAAAGTTTCGGTTGTTAGCTGCATGAAACAATCTTTGTTTTAGCCGTGCTTCTTCTTTTGGCAAAGTTACAGCTATGAAACGGCAACAAACCGGGTTTTCTGCTATCAAAGAACGTATACTTGATTTTGGGCACAAAAAAATTAGTTCTTTGGCCATAGCACAGCCAAAAATGGCCCAAATGAGGAATGTAATACCTCGTAGGGCTCGTTTCTTGATTGCCATGATTCCCAATTGGTTTGCATTCAAATCTGGAAAACTTCATTTCTGGCCATTTTTTGAAAATTTTGATGATGGTACCCCTTATCAAAAATTCGAAATTTGGGCCAAAATTGATCTTCCCAAAATCGAAAAACGAGTGATAGGGGTGGTTAGTATTGGTCGTTAGCAGCACAAAACAGTCGTTCTTTTGGCTGTACGTCTTGATTTGGCCGAGCTAGAGCTAAAAGTCCGAAAATAATATTGCACATTTCTGTTGATAATAGGTTTTTTGATTTGTTAGCCTTTAAATCAGAGCTCGCACAGAAAAATCAGAGCAATAATGATAAAAGCAAGTATAGGGTGTTTTAGTTTCGGTAGTTAGCTGCCAAAAACAGTCATTGTTTTAGCTATGCGGCTTGTTTTGACAAAGTTAGAGCTAAGAAACTGAAAAAAAAAACCGTGCTCTTCTGTCAGAAGACGTATACTCGATTTTGGGCGAAAAAAAATCAGTTTCTTAGCCATAGCACAGCCAAAAACGGTCCAAATGAGGAATGTAATACCTCGTAGGGCTCGTTACTTGATTGCCATGATTCCCAATTGGTTTGCATTCAAATCTGGTAAACTTCATTTTTGGACCATTTTTGAAAATTTTGATGATGGTACCCCTTATCAAAAATGCGAAATTTGGGCCAAAATTGATTTTCCCAAAATCGAAAAACGAGTGATAGGGGTGGTTAGTATTGGTCGTTAGCAGCACAAAACAGTCATTCTTTTGGCTGTACGTCTTGATTTGGCCGAGCTAGAGCTAAACAACCGCAAATAAGCGCATGATTTCCGGCGCTAAAAAATCGTTTTTTTTGGCCATAACTAAGCCAATAATGGTCCAAATATGGAATACAATACCGCGTTTAGCTCCTTTTCTAATTCTTAACAAATCTGCATTCAAAGTTGAAAATGCAAATTTGTTTCTTTTTTTTCGAAATTGGCTTGTTAGCTGCATAAAACAGTCGCTCTTTTAGTTTTGCGTCTCATATAAAAAAAAAGTTAGAGGTAATGTGGTATTGCACTACTCTGCAAAAATGAAGCAATGAGGGAATAAATCGGGACTTTCTAATTGAACAGTTTGATGGCCAGTTGAAAATCGCTGAAGAGAAAAAGTTTGACAAGCGATTATCGATCGAGCATTGCCCATCGGCGAGTGCACATCTCTAGTGCAAGTTTGGACTTTGGTTGCTGGTGTCGTGATGCCCTGGTTTTGGTCCTTCTGTTCCTGCTCCTGCTGCTACTGCTCCTTTGCAAGCGCAAAATCCCATTGAAAAGTTTTTAGCTCTTAAGTACACTTGCCCTTTGCCACCAGACTTCGTAGCCCACGAAACCCCTTGGGAACCCCATCGCCCATCAACTTCTCCTGGCCGTGTGGGTGAGTGTGTGTGTGTGTGTGGGCCTTAATAAACTTTTCAAATGCATGATTGATGATGTTGCCTCTTGCCAGGGCTACATGAAAGTTTTTGATGGCATTCTGTAAACGAGTCGCGTCCGCGAATGCGGCGCTAATTGTTGTTTTGCGAAATGCGCCCAAATGTAATTACACAAATGAGAATGCAGATCGGGGATTTGGCGAAGGGGAAGCAGTGGGATGGGTGAAATGGTCGCACACCGAATGTGTTGACAAATTTTTGATTGGAGATTTTTCCGTAGGTGGATATATGTTGGGGGGAAATGCTCATTTAATAGATAATGCCCGTGATTGATGTCGCAGGCCTTAACCCCATTTGGTCCGCACGAAAGTTGATGGGCATAACATAGCTGATGGGCTTTGTGCCATTTGAGATTGGATTAGGGATCGGTATTTGGTATCCAACAGAGACTGATTACCGACCGATTTTCGCCCACAATTGTTTGTTTCCACACACAAAGTTAATTGGGACTGACATGCATGGGTTGTAATCGATTTACGTGAATCGCTTTCGATTATGACAATAAAAAAAATGAAACGATTTCGAACGAAAATCAAAGTTGTGGAAATTCCTATGATTAACATATTGGAGAAAGTATCATAAAGAGTCTTAATTTGATATGATGTTCATGTTTATGGGACATATATTCTATACACATCCAATATAAACACTTCATGATATGATCACCAGAAATTTTCGTCAGCCCTCTTTTCCGTGCTAATAGTTATCTGCTACTTATGTGTGTGTGTGTGTGTGGCCCTTACCGACCGGCTAAGAATTGGGCGTGGCCCTGCCAAAATGCCATTTGGCCAAGAATTAGGTTAGTTGGCTCTTTGACTCGAACGGCCAGTGGAATTGTGGGTGGCTGTTGTTGAGGGGAATGGACGACAGCTAGTGTTTTGATAAATGAAGTTGTTGTCGCTTTTTCAGTTGCAGTTGCTGTGTGTTTCCTCCATTTACCAACCGCGCTGAGACCCCTTCCCCCCCCTCCCTTTGCACATTAATGTTGGCCAGTTTGCCAAATGAGCCAGGGGGTGGTGAAAAATTGCCAGGATGAGGCGGTGGACACTTGAAAATTGTTAAGCTGCGACAAAAGAATGTTCGCAAATGCAAGGCAAGGAAGTATGACAACAAACCGCAACAAACACAGTAACACACACACAAACACACACACACATATACACACAAAAAATGAAGGAAAAATAGGAAACCTGCAAAACGAGGCGAATAAGAAGGAGCACAACTGACTTTGGCGGAAATGGCAGAGCTTTATTCTTTTTTTCCTCTCTCCATCATTTGTACTCCTTCATATTCTTTTTTTTTGTATTTTTTTGGCTGCCGTTGTCCTTCCTGCTGCAGCTGAAAATTGCATTTATCTCCAAGTTTGAGTTTCCTTCTTGGTTATTTATTTACTTACTTTTTTTCGCTATTCGCAATTCCTTCAGTCACATATACACTCGTAATGCCCGCCTACAAAGGAGAATAAAAATTTCATGCTGCCTGTTCTTAGGCTGATTTTATGCAATTTGGTTTCAAGCGACATTTGAGAAAGCTCTGCGGAAGACAATCCTGGAATAGAATGTTCTGTACAGTGCGTTGCAATGCTATAAATTCACATGCAAATATTAAAAACATTAACACTTGCGATTGTTGAATCAGTATCTTATATTAAAACGAGGAATGCCACGTAAAGTTCATTGTGATGTTCTGATTAGCCCTTCGGTGAATTACACTTATGAGATGCACTGCACTTTTCTCTGACTTTTCCAACTATTCCGCCCATGTACCGCCGGCAGGTCATGCATTTTTCATATCTGTTGTGCATATGTGTGAATATATATTCGAGTAATCCTCACGGGAATCGCTGGTGGTGGCTCCAATACCTCAACAAAACCAACCGGAGGCAACTGCATCTCCACCTGTCGTAGCTGCCTTTTGTTGCATTAACCTTTGCATAATTTGATGGCTTCACTGCGGCTGCACACTCGCATCTGTTATGAAAAATACCAGACGAATGGAAGTGAGTGAATTCAAACGGTCTGAAGACGCGTGGTAAAGTTGTCCAAAAGTTTAGCCCCAGATTACTCTATATAGTCCGATAAGGTCATAAGGATTTGTAGCTCATTTCAAGTTTATTCCACATTGAGTGAGAAACTTGCGAGTGCAAAGTGAATTTGCCAGCACAACGGTTGCCCCAAACTAACAGTTCGCTTAGATATTTCCCCATAATTTCCCCAGGCCAAGTTTACCACTTTAATTTAATTTCAACTCATTTCGTTTGCTGGACGGGCGACGAGAGTGAAACTAAGCATGCACCAAGAGAAATAGTTTATGATTTATGTTTTTAAATATTAATTCAACTGAAATAGTTCCTTTTGTTCCTTTTTTTATTTAAATGAGTTTGAAGGCTTTACAATAAAGTCTAGCTTTGTGTTAGATCCCATTTAAGTCCCACTTATTTCTGTCAGTGCCACTGACGAAGAGTGCAAAAAAGTGTTGCCTACATTCGCGGGCCAAAATCACCGCCAGGCCAAAGCAGGCCAAATCCTGGCACAGAAGCGATGCAGAGGAGCTGGCAAAGAATGCCGGAGGAGCAGCACTCAACGCTCCTTAGGGCCTCATGCATATTCAAAGAGCATTTCATGAACTCATAAGCACGCCACTCACACTTCTCAGCTCTCACACCGAAAACCCAAAACGCCCGGAGGTCCTGCACCAGAAGTCCTTCCATCCATCCATCCCTTGCACTCCACCCACCATCATCACACCATAGCAACACCGCATCAAGGTGTCCGTGTCAATGCTAGTGGGCCAGCCAGGATCTGAGGTTGCAGTGATGCCTGGAGGGTGGCTGTTAAGTGGGTGGGCAATGGACATTGGGAATGGTCTGAGGTTTGGTCTGTGGCTGGTGGGAGAGATTACCGCTTGCCGCCTGCTGCTTTGGGGGTCATTGGTCAGGGAACGAGTTCAACTGATCGGCGTAAGCTAATGGAACAAATCACTTGGGGGTTATTTTCTAGGAAGAAAGTTAAGTCTGATATTATTGAAAACGAATTTAAGATATATCCTCGATATAGATATAGTTCTCTCATGAAGACTTGAAGATACTTTTTAACATGATTATGCTGCAATTTTTGAATTTCTTTTGCTTGATGCAAAGCTTTTACTATTTTACTATAACCTTAAGTAACTATTGAAGGTCTTGTTGTCTCGAATAACTCGTATTTAAAATACACATATAATATCTGTCATAACCTTCTTATTCACCACTCAGAAATGATAATAGTCTGCCATAAATTGTGCAATTGTATGTTAAACATTATTGGTCCGATTTGTGGCTACTCAGGGAAACCTAGAAGATATGCTGGAGTATGTGTGCTTGGGAATTTATTAGCCACTAACCGCTGCACTTATACCTCACCTCCCCTCCCCCTCCGCCAACCATACCCAAGGACTTGGGCTCCCTTCAGGTTCTTCGGCTCCTTCAGCTCAGCTCCTTGGTCCGGTGCAAATGAAATATGAATAACGCAATAAAAACGTCTTCCCGATGTGAGTGTATGTGAACCCAAGAAGTTGTGACATCCGGATACAATTTGCATCCCAACCGCACTCTCATTCAGTTTCTGTAGGGAAGAGGGGTGGGGGAATCTCCTCTCCCCTTCCACTTCCACACATGAATGGCTGCGCATAAAGTGACAGTTACATTTGTCGTTCGCTGCGTGCCCAGTAAACCAAGCAACTGTGTCAGTAACCAGTTGCCAGTAACCATTCGCAGTTACCAGTTACCAGTAAGCCAGTCAGCACACAGAGAGAAAATCATGTAGAATATACTTGGGATCTTAAAACTCAATAGGGATTTGGAAACAGAAAACAGACTTTATTCTTCATATGAAATAGTAGGTGAACTTTATTTGTGTGTACAATAAGGCCTTGCATATACAACTTTATAAAACTAATTTTTTCTCAGTGTCTACTTTGCTCCTGATACATATGCTGCAGGCACCCACCCGTTTCTCTCCCTGCACTTCTTCCAGAGAGTGGTAGGGAGGTCCGGGGAGGGCAAAGAGATAAGGATTGGGCCATGACGTTGATGGTTTTGCATACGCTTAATGCAAACGAGGGAGGAGTGTTGTCACAAAAAGGGGGGCCAGGGCGGCGTTAAGTAGTAAAAAAAAAGAGGGAATGGGAAGGGTGCAGGGGGGATGTGGATGGAGGGGTCACATGTTAGTGGATTGTCGGTTTCTGCGACGGGTTACGGACTTTACCTTCCACCATTTGTATTTGTTTATCAAAGCGCGAACTTTTTGCGAAGCAGTAGTTCCCCTACACCGCCCACTGCCTGGGTTTTGTTGCAAATTTGTTACCAGCTGCACTTGAGAGCTCGTCTGTATATCTGCATCTGCATCTGTATCTCATTCCGCATCTGTATCTCTATATCTGTGTAACTTGCAGTTCAATCTTCAGCTCTGTGACGCATTGCATTTTACGGCTTTCAAACTCGTACATTTCGCCCCATCTCCCCAGAGTCTGTATGTTATTACTGCATTTTTTTTGTGCTCTTCTTGTTGTATTTTTCCAATGTCAGCAGAAACTGTCTACCGTTGGAACATTTCTGGAGTGCTGCAGCAGCCAGCCTTTGTTTGCATTGGGGATTATGGGTTATAGCTTCCTTTTCGCCAGGCTGGTCTTTAATTACACAAAAAAAAAAAGAGAAACGGGAAATCATATATGGTAAATACTGATTCATTGTTGGAAAATCACAAAAAGGAACTTTCGACTTTAGTATTCTATTAAACGAATAATTTCAAGGAGTTTAATGTGGTTTTTTCATATTGATAAATCCCCACATATTAGTATATAATTTAAATGGTTAAATATTTCAAAAACATGTATTTGAGATTCAAATTATTGCCCTTTAAAGGCTAAGAATTAACAGCAAAAAGATAATATTTATACCTTCTTCGCTTTTAGAGCTCTTTAAAGCTCCATCTGATTTCAGACGCATTCCAGTTCGTTTTCGTTTACCTGGAATGGCTCACCATTGAGGTTTGAGCATTGACAGCTAACCAATCGCAATCTTAACTTGCAGCTACCCACATCCTTTTGCCATTCGAATGTTAACCGCCAATTGCTCATTTGTCTTCCGGTTGTTTCTGCTCGTGACTGTGTGCGTGTGTGGCGTCATTTAAAAGCCACAAAGTGCGCGGCAAACAAATCAATTTGCCATAATCATCAAGTAACGGGAAAAGCGGTTGGCAGTGAAAGTGAGAGCACCCAGTAAATGACCCCCTTTAACCCCTGTAAAACCCCGTGAACCATTCAATCCCATCCCCCCCTGACCATCCAGCGGAAAAGGCGCTGAGTGACAAGCTGTATGCGTCCGCCATTTGCCACTGTAGCTGCCTCAATGCAATTACATCGTTAAGGGCACTGAAAAAATGAAGAAAACCTATATCAAACTTTAGTTCTTTTTATGACTTCATTACTTATATAAGAAGCTCAAAATATGTTCATTAAGTTGACTATTTTATTTATTTTATAAATAACATAAAGTATATAGATTTCTGGGTATATGAATTCATAATTTTCAGTGTACCAGTGGCGCCTCGAATGTGGGGCACGTGAATTGGCCGCTTCCCGTTTGTAAAAGTCTCTGAGAGCGAGGGAAAGGGATGGAGAGACACGAATTCGCAATTAAGTGATTTTATGGTCGCGTATTTCAATTTATTGCCAATCGAGCGTTGCCAATCTGCCACCCTCGAAAACTCCGCTGTTTGAGTGAGATTTTCCACGGCTTTTCCCCCTCATTGCTGTGTTGACATTGACATGTGTGCGTATGTGTGTGTGTGTGTGTAATTGGGAAAAGGGAGATGAGGAGGGAGGAATAGCGGGTGGAGAAAAACGGACTCCAACGCAAAGCTTTCTTTCAACATTAAGCGATATTAGATTTATAGCAGACACACCCACATACACACAGACATTCACAGATATCGCGTCATCATCATCGCCATCTTTTTACTGCTGTCGCTGGCGCTGTCAATGGCTGCACTTCCGTTTCCGCTTCGGGAATGCGCTTGTGTGCGTATGCGTTTGTGTGTTTTATCTTGTCAGCGAAAGCGAGTCGACTTGATTACGTTGCCATTTGCTTGGAATACACTCGAAATACACTCACTCGCTCACATACGAGGTGTGTTCAAAAAGTAAGGTGACTCTTCAAATTTCGCGAATTTCAAATTTTTCGATTATCGAAACCTTTTAGAAGTTATACGAGTTGTGTTCAAAAAGTAAGGTGACTTTTCAAATTTCAAATTTTTCAAATTTTTCGATTATCTTCAGTTTTGGGAACAAGAAAAAGTCACATGGGGCCAAATCCGGTGAATATGGTGGCTGAGGCATTATTGTGGTGTTGTTTTTGGCCAAAAAATCCAAATCCTTTGATCCATATTTTTCGATAGCAAAAAATCGCCGAGCTCGCAAAACAACTTGTAACTTTACGCCTCTCACAACCAAACAAAAGAGGATGTTCCATTGAAACTTGGTACAGATGTTAGGGAAGAGTGTACCAATATAACAAAACAAAAAAATCGATAATCGAAAAATTTGAAATTCGCGAAATTTGAAGAGTCACCTTACTTTTTGAACACACCTCGTATAGTAGTTATTTTTCAAGATGAGATCAGAAGTTTATATGTTTCCAAAGAGTTGGGGGCAATTTTGTATACATATGCAATGCTGTTGTGGAGAACTGATTACAAATGCAAGATACTTATAGGAACCTCAAAATACTTACCTTACCCCTTGCCTTTTTAGACAAATATTACATCAAATCTTATAAAGTAATTATGTTTTATTGTTTTCAAAGTTATTCGTTAGTATTTATATCTTAAATCGAGCTAACCTTAAATGTTAGTGTCACCATGCATTGGAATAGATATGCGTTTATATCTATACATATATATATTCGCACTCTTGTATTCCCGAATGCACCCAACTGAGCTCTGTAAAACTTTCGCCATAACACATGTAGCCCCACTCGTTGAGCTTCTTTCCGTATTGAAGTGCATGCAATCGGATTATTATATTACAAAGGATGGAGCAAGTATGTGCGACCCTTCGGGGCAAATGAGACCTCATTAAAAACTAAACCCGAAAATATTATCAGAGCTTAGTACAACTTAGGCGAAAGTTTCATATAGTTTCATACAACAAATGAATAACAAATCTTGAATGAAATTTAACACTGAATTAAAAATGAAGCCAATTCAGCTAGAAAGTATATTATTGTATTGCTTTCAACACATTTTTAATAAGAATTCTTAACATTAATTTTGGGACCTTATTTAAGGCCCTTTCCATTGTTCTCTACGGCTGCCTGCTATGGCATTCAATTGTGCCAAAATAATCAGCTTTCGTTTGCCTTCCAGCTAAGTGAGCTAGAAACGTGAAAGAGAAAGTGGATGTGGTGATGGTGATGGTGCTGAAAATGTTTTATGATTTTCGCGTGTCAATGATGCCAAACTCACAAAAATACACACACACTCGCATACACTCGCACGTTGAAGAGGCAAAGGAAGAATGGCATGGCCGACTCCCACAATTCCAATAAGGCCAAAGACTAGAGGATTTCATTTGTGTATACCCTTGTTTGTGTTATAAGGTTTTTTCACTTCTAAAGTAAAATAGTTTCACCATTTTTTGATAACCATATTCGTAAAACTTAAACGTTTTAAAATCCCCAACAAAACTGAAATATTTCAGTTGCATAGAAGTTAATAAAGTATAATATGAATTTGCAAAGAGAGCATATGGCATTTGTGCTGTTATGTATTTAAAGCAAATTTGCTGTCTTTGCTCGTTAGAAATGCGTTAGCTGTTGCCCTCTACTCCCGTTCCCTCTTCCCCACGTTTTCCCCGCTTTCCTATTTTCTCGCTTTTCCGTTTCGAGTGTGCGTGTCGGCGACATTTCCTACTTCCGTTTTCCGCCGCTTTCCAAGTTTCTTACACTGAAATCCGATCTGGGCCAGCGGCTCTTGGTATTTTGGCATTTTTTTTTTTGTATATTTATTTTTTTTTTTTCTATTTTTTGGGCCATCCTAGGGAACTCCCGATTCGTTTTGACACATTGGCAGAGCCAGATGGTATTAAAGGTTAGGGTGCTGGGGGTGTGCTGCCGCAGCCTTCTGGTAATTCCTGTTCGTTTTTTGACGCATGGCCATAAAAAATGATGATGGGGATCATGCACGTGCTCTACGCTCAATTCATCAGGTTGCAACACCTACAAAACGAATGAAATTCGGTATTTCGAATTGGGGTGAGGGTGTGTTTGGGGAGGTATGGGTGTTTTTGCCATAAACGAAGGAATTGCGAAGGGGGTTGGGGGCTAGTTGATGGGCATCGCCTGACACTTGGCAAAAATATTGCCATTTAAGCTTCGGACGCAGCGTTTACGCCCCTGACAGTACCAGTACGAAGCACGGATATGACGATGACTGGCGGACTGTGCAGAGAGGGTGCAATAGGGTGGCGGCACAGGGTGTCAGTTAGTGAATGATTGCATTCGTTTGCATTTGATGGCCATGTAATTGGTCATATCACCGAGAATATATCAAACTGGATATGCCCAAATTCCACATGAAATCCACGAGTGCAGTGGGCCATTGGAAAATTGGAAAACATATTCAGTGCTGTCTCTACGGGGGAACTTTTAAATTCATCTGACTATTTGAATATTTAGTAGGAGTTTAGTATTTATTATTTTTATTCACAAAATAATAAATTTAAAGCCTTAATTTATACGTTTTTAAGGAACTAAAAAACAAACATTCTAATCATTCTAATTATGAAATATATGTTCCTTAGAACATTTTAATTAAACCCTCTGGCCGACTCGGTTCAACCTTAAATATAACCATTTATTTTTCCTTGGCTTTATCTGGATGCCAGAAACCGAGAAGCCTACTGGAATACCAAAAAGCACTCACATGTGGCTTGGTCAGCACTTTCGGTTGGTTTTTTGTAGTCAGTTTTATGCTGTGGCATCTTCGTGGGTCACTTGCTCCGCCCATTCAAAAAAAACAAAAAAATATATAAAAAAAGGAAAGCGACTAGCAAAATTATTCATATTATATTTACACAGTCGCTGTCTGCTTCGTTTTAACCTGTTTTTCCTGCGCATTTTCATTTTCATCTGCAGATTGTTTGTTTCTTTTCCCGTTTTTATTGGTGGAATGTGTGGGACGTGCTTGGGCTGCCCAATGTGCGTGCCACCTGCCTTTGCACCTGCAGACGCCTCTGGCCAAAAAAAGACTTGCGATTGTGGGTTAACAAAACGCGGCCAGTTTGTCACCCACATTCGAAATTCCCACATTGCCCATTCACATTGTTTGGTTGCCAACCCCCTTTAACCCTTTGCAGTCATACTACCCCTATTGCGCTGGCTGCCAGGGTTTTATTATTCATTCGCCCCGTTGGCTTCTCACTGCAGTTGCTGTTGTAGTTCCAGTTGCACTTGCAGTTGCACCAAAAGTCGGATCTCTCTTTTTTTGTGTGAATTTTCTGCACTGCAAATCCATCCATCCGAAAAACACGATCAGATCGGACCTGAATCAACCCAGTTTTATCATTTTTACAATGTTGAATGTTGAATCGAAAGGAAATGCCACGAATAAGGCAATTCCAGACCTTAAATACGAGCTATACTAATATTTTATAATGGTATTTTTGTAAATTTAATAACTTAAAATCTAGTCTAACAACATTAGTGACAAGGGCGATGTACAAGGGGATTACGTATACGCCGCGTTGACTTAGCTCTCTCTAATTATCCAACTTAACCGACGCCTTTAATTAGCCGCTGCCAGTGGGCGTGGTACACGGGATATAAAAGGCTCCTGATAACGAGGCAAGTGGCTGTCATTGGGGGAGAAATGGATGTGGTGCAGTGAAAGTTTCATCGAAATGCCGAAGAGAATTTCACTCAAAAATATTTATATATTCCGCAGAATTCCGCTCGAGCAGCATTGCATTGCATTGCCACCCACCACATCACATTCACCTGTTTTTCCGCTTTTCCTCCATTTCTTTTTCAACTTCGCTCTGCTTTTTTGCACCCTCTTGCCCTTTCCCTTACTTTTTTTTTTTTTTGCTTACTCAACTGCAAAAGGCGAATGCAATTTTTGTGTAAACAACGCCATAAATTCCAATGGAACTAAACAACAAAACGTTTGGCATTGGCAGACAAGGCCGAAGCCAAAGGCAAAGGGGATGTAAGGCAAAGAAGAAAGCGGGGGAGAGGCTGGTGCTGGTTTGCCAGTGGAACAGCGGAAAAGCAGGGCGGTTTCAATAGCCCAAGAAAGAGCTGAAATTATCATGAAAATGCTGCTTCGGTTATTCGCTTATTCTTTGTTGAAGTTGGTTTTGGTTGAGCGCTGCAAATTTACACGCAATTATTGTGAATGAATGCGCAGCGAAAGGAAATGCCCAATGGAAAATTCATTTCCCTTGTAGAATTTAAGCTTGGAAAATCCTTTGTCATCTAAAGTCTGATAGATCCCAATGTGCCATATAGAAATGTTAAGGTAATATTCGACATAACTTAAAAATTTCCCTTTGTGTAGTTACATCAAATTTGTTGTAATTCTCCATTCATTTAGAGCTTGGTCCAAAGCAGATTTACAGCTGCGAAACGCACTGTCCAAATGCTCTCTTATTCATTAATTTTGTCGCCACAGGATTGGATTGAATGAAAGGAACTAAAGGTTTGGGAGTATACTAATCAGAAGTTCATGGCACATTTGGAAAACCCAAAATGTCTATTTCTGTGTGTGTGTGTGTGTATGTTGTGCTTGTGTGTGTTTGTTATAACAACAGAATAGAAGAGAAATAATTATTTAGGAGTCAGAAACACGAACGGAAAGTGGGGTTGCAAGTGCGAAAAACAAAGGGGGCTAAAATACAGGAAAGTACAGGAAAATTGCATTTGGTCTGCAGCCAAAAGCACTGTGTGCACTTTAATTAGAAGTCGAGGTCAGTCGACTGCCTTCCATTTCCATTCCCATTTCCAATCCCATTAACGTTTTGAACTCCAAATACGAATCGCACATAGTATTTGAAATGAAGTCAAACCATACCAATGGAAATTTAATTGCCCCTGGCCTTATCTATTATCAGCAAGGCAAAAGGCCAAAGGACCAAGTTACTTCAATTTTATATTTTAGGACATGGGCTGGCTAAATGCAAAACAAATTTATTTACATATGATACACATGTCTGCACTGTGAGAAAATCTGTGAAAACTAGCTGGAACCCCTTTCTATGAAATATTCTAATATTTATAAACAAAAATTTAAAAAAATCGTACGAATTAATTTAGATTGAAAGATCCCAAAATCAAAGTTACATACATTTTTCACTTAAAGTTCACAATTCTGTTGACCAGTGTAGACATAACTGAACACTTGTTTATGTGTGTTCATTTTTGTGTGTGCTTCTGACAATAAACACATTTACAAGTGCGTGGTTAGACGGGAAGGGGGGCAAAAAAAAAAAAAAAAAACACGCAAAGCAATCATAAAATGTGCTTTTTTGGCTACCTTAATGTGATTGTCATACAAACACATACATGTACACTCCGGCAGTCGATTAACACCAACACAGACAAACAGCCGACCCACACATGTTTTAAGCAATATAAAGCATACGCCGCATATGACAGGCCCAAGTCGAGCCCAACAAAAGCGGTCGCCGCAAAGGTTCGTTTAACTTAACGTTTCCCACGCGAGCCACATTCTATATGTATGTGTGTATGAGTGCGGCACACACACATTCGTACACCTACACAGTGTCGCATAAAAATCTCACACCTTGCCAAAGGAATAAGCAAATATACACTTATGAAAAAAAAGTGTAATAATGTTTAAGGAAATCAGGAAAGATTTCACATTTTAATATTTGTAAAGTATTTACTTAAGGGAAAATGTTAGGTATTCCAGAAACAAAGTCACTGTTTTGTATTTATAATTTACAATCGAACTAAAAACTAAACTATTTCTTAGAAAAAGAGTTCTGTAAAGGAAGAAAATGATTATTAGTATAGCATGCAGTGCTTTTTTATGGGTGTATTCGGAATTCAGCTTACAACTTGCAGAGTCCAGAAGCCATGTGCTGCTCAAATTACTCGACGCCATCTAACGGCCTCAAGGCTCGTTTAAGATGTTTAGGCCAACCGCAGGATGTGGCCAAAAGTGAGTACACCATATGGTAATGTCACTGGGGTTTGGGTAGGTCAATGCTAGTCTGGGTATATAAAGATGTTACGGAAGAGTTGAGATTTCCCTCCTACGAATACATAGCTAATGTTTACTGCTTTAAATTAAAAAAGAACATGATTACAGGCTTACAATATTTGTAATTATTTTATTAACTATGTGAGACAGACTGCCTTTTAAGGCAAATAAAAGACTTAACTTTAGTAAAACTTCGAAAATAAGTGCTGAATGGCCAAAAGGCAAAATTGTGTTAAGTAAAATGGTGAATTTGCGACACCATTATTTCCCCATTATGAATTTCACATTAGCCGTTGTTCAATTAAGGCATCCATAGATGAAATTGATAATTTATATTTATTTGTTTGTTGTCAACTGACCGAAATTAGTAGCACCTAAACCCTAAAATCGGCCGCAATGATGCCTCTCTGGCAGCATAACCATTCGGGATTAGCCAGTGCCATTAACATTGTTCGATATTCCAGCCGATACCATTGATACCCCTTCCCTTGACCCCAAAATTCCCGGGGGACATATATACTCGTATATAGCATTATATATGCTCGCATTATGGTCATTGTGCTGTGCCTGCCTGCCCATCGTCGTTGTCGTTTCCCTCCGACAAAGTCAATTAATGTGCGGGACATTAAATTAATGATATACGCCGATAGCCACGCCCCCACCGCCCATTGTGACCGGCTAATCTGACTGGGTCGCTCAGCTAATTAGCTTTCCGCCCGGGACCTTGGCTTTGGTGGCCAAGCAGACAAAAAAAAAGGAAAAAAGAGGAACATACCACTGTTCTATGGATGAAAACATCATGCAGAACCAAAGAGAAGGATAATGTGGATGGGAAATCTTTTAATTGATTTATTTTCGCTTTGTCTGCGACTTTGGACAACATCTCCATTACAATCCCCAGGCCCCCAGATTCCAGATTCCAGTTCCAGTCTCCCACCACCTACTGCCCTCTCAGTACTCGGAAACTATTTTAATGCGCTTAGAACCCAGCAGCGACAGGCATTTTTATGCCCCATGTTATATAGTAATGATAAGCTGATTAGCGCAAGCCTCGCATAATGACATTGGCGACATTTTACAGCTGCCCTTCCATACCGCCCACACCCATACCGCCCACTATATATATCCATTTCCATCTCCGGGCATCTCCCTTTCATTCCGATTCCAAATCAGATGCAGACTGGTGCGCCGATCCGAGCCAGGCTAAGCCAACCCCGCGGGCGGATGGCTGTCGCCCCCAGGCGAGGATGCCAATCAGGCTCTGCTTTTGATGCTCCTCGCTTTGCTTTGCATGTCAAACTGCAGTGAGAGAAATTACTAGATGGTTTAACACTAAACTTACAATTAGAAAGAAATTCAGTAATAGTTAGCTGATATTATATAAATACCTACTTAAATATACATAGAAACGACTTCTTTTTGTAATGTTCTCGTCTGGTTAGTTCCGATTATTTCGAGTGCAGTGGCAGGACTTAGTGGTGCGGAGCGGAGGAGCAGCAACAATGGAGGCGAACGCTTGACTGAGCCATTGGCCACCCGCCTGGCTGAATGCTGTCGTTCGGCAAGTCCTTCTCTTGGCCCTCCCGCCGACCTCTGACCCCTCTGGCCGAGATCCTGTTGTCCGGACAGCCTCTTGCCCATTTGCTCTTTGCTGGTTGTTGTTATAGTTGCTGGTGTTGTTGGTGTCGCTGGCATTGACGGCGCATTAACTCATTTCCTGCATCATTAAGGGGCACCTGCAATTTTCGCACATTTACGCCACAGACGTGTCCAGGATGTAGGCAGATCCCCATTCCACCGTTTAATCAATTTAGTTTACTGGGGACTCCACTTAAATACGCTTTGAATGACAGAGAAGCTGGGCTTTAGCTCTCGGGGAATTCGACGCGATTATCATCAGGGAATCGAGTGGCATTACAGCTGTAGTTGGACTTGGAACTAAGGCATTCGAATGGTTAAATTTTCCTTTAGGCTTTTGGAAACTTAAGTATGATCTTTAATAATTGAGTAATATCTACAATTTTTTAGTAGTTTTGGCAATCTTTAGAAGAGATATAAAATCATTTATATAAATAAACTTAATATTTATGAATAAAATGTAGATCCGAAATATTTTTATATTATGAGTATAAATAAAGTTTAGATAAACTTTTTGGAATATCTGGAAACAGTTTTTTCATAGCACACACATAAAGTGTAATTATCGAAAGTTTTCAATAGACAGCCCTGGGCAGTTTAAGCTTGAATCGATAATGTTTTATTACCCAAACCATACACACCATACATTTTATAGCCCCCTTTATTCCATTGTCTAATCTATATCCATATCTACTCCACAGGCAGCACAGCGAATCCGGATGCGAAACGATTGTACGACGATTTGCTGAGCAACTACAACAAACTGGTTAGGCCGGTGGTTAATGTGACGGACGCCCTCACCGTTCGCATTAAGCTGAAGCTATCGCAACTGATCGATGTCAACCTGAAGAACCAGATCATGACCACCAATCTGTGGGTGGAGCAGTCCTGGTACGACTACAAACTCAAGTGGGAGCCCAAAGAATATGGCGGTGTCGAGATGCTCCACGTGCCCTCCGATCACATCTGGCGTCCGGACATTGTCCTCTATAACAAGTTAGTTCAAGTTGATAGTTTTTTTTGTTTTTAATGGAATTTTATTTTTGTCGATATTAATTTTATGATTTTAATACATTTTCAGATTAATATTATAATTTTTAATCAAAAAAAGTTTATTTAAATGTAAGTTGGTTGCTTTAACTTTATGAATGTTAAGCAACATGAGTTGAATTTCCCACTGATTCATTTATTTCCAATGAGAATGAGTAAGAGTATTATATCTTGATGAATTTTTCAGCGCTGACGGCAACTTCGAGGTGACACTGGCCACCAAGGCTACGCTGAATTACACGGGACGCGTCGAGTGGCGACCGCCGGCCATTTACAAGAGCTCCTGCGAAATCGACGTGGAGTACTTCCCCTTCGACGAGCAGACCTGCGTGATGAAGTTCGGCAGCTGGACCTACGATGGCTTTCAGGTGCGTCATTACCCTAAATTTAAAAATTTGTAGAGTTTAAAATGGTGAACACAACTTTTAGGAAAGTTAACATATTAAGGTGTATAAAAGTAAAAGTTCCAACAACATTTAAATAAGGAAATCAGATAATTTCAAGGATAAATTTTGCCCAAATACATGTCAAGAGATAGTTTACCCAGTTTTATGCCCCACTACGCGAAACTATTTTGTTTCTAAGACCAGAAAACAATGGGATTTGCTGGCTAACTAGATTTCAATTTCTCATTTGGAAGCAAATCTTTGATGTCCCTTTTATGTGTACCGCAAATTTGGCTGGCGGCTCCTTGAGAAATCCCCTCTGCATCCCCTGATGCTGCATCTTTGCCTGGGCTGCCCACACACGTGATCCAATTTAAACCACACAAATGAAAGTTTCTCGGCCGTCTGGCCTTTGGCTAATTGGTTTATAAATCTGTGGCAAGTGTTCGAGTTTGTAGCAGGACATATATCAGGCAGATATGTTGCCATTAAAGGATGTGCCTGCCAGTGGGCCAACAACTCCTTATCTCAGTAAACCGGAACATTCTGGCTCAACCTACCGTTTTGCCCATTTTCTCTCATTCCCATTTCCCCGGTGACTATCTCATTTACACATTTACAAATTGCTCACCTGGCGCTCCTTTGTGGGTGTCTCTGAGCCCGGTTTAGTGGTCATAAACCGAAATACGGTCATAATTCCTTTTTGGAATACTGGCATGGAATTTCTCACGTTTTATGGCCACAAAACACACGGCAACAAAGAAGGAAGACGGCAGGCAAATGGTTTTGGAATAGACACCACGACGAACAGACAGACAGACAGTCGACCACAGGGAAGCTTCATAAAAGCGTCTCCAGTGGTTTTGGCCAGCGGGTTGAGGAAGCAACCAACCAAGGACCAAGGACGAACTGGAGACTAGGTATTCAGGGCACAGGACACTGAGGCAGCTTGACACCTGCCCGGCAAATGTCGACGACTAGCGGTCGGAGGCCGCGTAACCTCGTAAAATTCCCTGCACCACACAAAACTGCAACCCAAAGAAGGTATGCACTTGGAAAATTAATATTGAAAGCAAGAAATATATTAAAATATTCTAAAGATAGTCATATATTTTAAATAATTTACTTTCTGAGACACTTCACTTCAACGAATATACCTAATAATAAAGTACTTCCTCTTGTAGACTGTTAGATGTACCTGAACAAATCCGTACACACAGTTTTTTTGAGTGCAAGGTTGGAGAACATGAATGGAGAACCTCGATGGATGCTTTGTGGCTCCGTCCTACGGTTGGGTCCCTGCCAGCTAATAATGAACTGGCATTAGGTGGGGATCTAAGCCAGCTTGCTTGCAGCCATTCGGTTTACCATTCTCTCGATCCCCTCCATTTAGGCGGAAAAATGGGCCAAAAAAAGGTTAACCACATGCATCTACTGAGCTGCATTGGCCAGGTAGCGTTTCAGTTGAACAAAATCTATACGATTTTCAGTGGTTTTTGTCCTCAACTGGAATTGTCATCTGTGACTTCATGATTTTCCAGATAAGAAAGTCAATTTTCAACATACTAATTCCCAAGCTAATTAAACAATTCCAGCAAAGAGAAGTCAAATAATAGTTAAATCAAGTCTATGCCTATCAAAAGCTTAAGCCACTAATATCAAATTATCTGCCTTATAACTTTGTATAAATAATAAATTAACATGGCCACCCCACAGCTCGATATTATTTGGAAAATATCGACAATTTAATAGCTCGTATTAAGGCCTCTTTAAAGTGAAAATATCCCGGGGGAAAATGGGAATTTGTGTATTCTGTATTTCGTTTCAATCACTCAATTAGCAAAGCAGATAAAATGTATGTCTATCTGGCTTTAAGTTGACTTGCTGACTTAGTTTAATTGCCGAGACAATTACCAAAATGTAGTCACTTTCTCTTAAGTGCTCCCTCTCTTTCTGGCCCACACATATGCATTTACACCTGCTCATACATCCAGGCACACACACACACACACACAGAGACAGCTAACTAATTTGGTAAAAAGCTAAATGCTCATTTACTATTAAAAAGGAAAGGCGCTAACAAGCATTTGACACGACACACAGTAAGGGGCGGAGAAATGGGAGGTACAACGGGCCAACATTGTCTTAAATGTTACGTGCACTTAGAGAAAATGGTAAAGGAGAGTTATTAAAACTTAAAAGATAAGCTTAACATTCGGATTTAATGTGTAAAGCAACCAAATCTCTAAATATTAGTACACATTGTTTGTAAAATTTTAGCATATTTTCATTGCGTGATAAATTTCATTCAAGTGCCAGACATATTTTGTGGTATAAACTCTGGCATGTTGTGTGCTCAACTTTACGCATAAATCAACCGCAAAATGAGCGATATCCAACATAGTAGAAGCTAAAATTATTTATAAAGGCCCCCAAAGGGAATGGTGTGGCCTTCATTCGCATTCGCAATTACTATCAAGTTGCTCCTCGTGGCATCAGTCTTTGGCTCGACAGCGGAAATATTTCATTAAATCATCATCACTTCCTTATAGTGAAATTTCCGCTACCACTTAAAATAACAATTTCCGCTTCGGCAATTCCACAGCAGTAGCACCAGGAGCAGCAGCCGGGGATAGGATTGCACCTGGCCAGGTCTTGGGGAAGCACCACCACATCCTGTCTGACTATACTTCCCCTTTTTTGCCCAACTTGCGGCACAGCTGCATCTTCGCAGCCTGTTTTTCATTCATGCTCAGCCAACGTCGATTTCCTAATTTCGTGCCAATGAGCCAAACTTCAAGGGGGAAAAATCAAGGGGAGAGAATCGAGGTTAAACTGTGAAGTCTGTATGGGGACCGAACAAAAGGCAAGGGCAAAAAGTTTATAGGCTCAATTTTCACACTTGATTTTTCACAGAGTACGCCCATACACACACACATACAGTTTTTAACAAACTTGAAAAAAAAGAGTTAAGGAAGTTAAATTTTGATATTGAATTCATTTCGATATCTTTAGAGAGGTGTGAAAGTAATTTTAGAACTATTTAAAGTTGTAGCTGAATTCTGTATTAATAATATGGAAAATATATTATAGTTCATTTGATAACTTTGTATATATACTTATTTGTATATATCTATCAGAGTTTTCTAGTAGTGCACATTACCAGAAGGGGTGCAGGGCTTAGCAGAAAGAGAGAGTGAGCATGGAAACGAGAAATCGTATTAACGTCACTTTTCAAATTTCACGCTTTTCCAAAAATGCCACCGCCCATTTCCACCCACCGCCCTCTTTGTCAACTGGCACCTGCAAGAGCCTTCTCCAAGCTCCCCGCAACCCCGCAACCCCCTTTCACCTTTAGCCCTGCCGCCCATGGGATGCCATGGAAAATCGTTGAGGCGTAAATTGGCAGACAAAATGCTTTAGGAAATTCAGTCGAAGAAAGGAAGGAATTAAAAATTGCTGATGGGATGAATGCACTTCCGGGTTAATATTCAAACAGCAAGTGCACACGGAAAAGCCAAGCAAGCTGGGCAAAAACTAGATAATGAAGTTTTGGAAAAGCTTTATTTGCCAAGTGGCTAAAAACAGCCAAGGGAAAAGGGCAGTTTAAATAACCAAGAAAACTTAAGGAGATAGTTCTCAGACATCTATTCCGTGCTCTTAACGGATTTTACGTACATGTGGCGGATATTTTGCAGTTTTTGCCCCAATTTCGTCAAACTAAGATTTTTAGGTTTGAATGCAGTTTGAATAGAAATTTAATAACGCACCCAACGTGGTATTGCATTCAACATTTTAGCTATTTTTTGGCTTTGTTATGATCAAAATACTAAGGTTTCCTTGTTTCCAGTTTTATTGCAAATCAAATTACGAGCTCATCGAGGAATGACATCAAAATGTTATGTTTAAGTTTATGGGTTTTATTGGGAACTTAAATATTATTTATTGCTATATTACATGGATGTGTTTTTGGTTTAAGTTGCACGATAGCTAAGAAACCCGAAACCTTTAGAAGATCTACTAAAAATCCAGTGAAAACCCAGGCAAATTTCGAAAGCCAAGAATCAAATTCGATAGAGTGTTGCAATTGCATGTCAAATACTTTATCCTGAACAGTTCGACCTCGGACGAGGGACATTCGAAGGCAGGTGAATGAAGGCGAAGGAATGCTGCCAATACACCTCTTCCTGTGGGCCAGGTGGTGGCCAGTCGCCGTCCATGTCCATGTCGATGTCCATGTCCTGTCAGCTGCAGTCGTGCCAAACTAAGCAAAACTGAACACTGAAATTGAAGTGCGGCCTTGGCATGTTTGTTCATTTCGGTATCGATGCAGCATTTCCTCCAGCATTACCACCACTACCTACTACTACTGGCTCAACACCCGCTCGCTCTGCTCCAGACAACTCTTGGAATCCTTCTGCAGTAAGGATCCCAGTTTCCCAGCTTTCGCTGCTTTTCCAGTTTCGAGGATGCCGAATGCTGCCACTGAGTTTGACAGTCAAATCGGAATGGCAGTATAGAGCCGGGAATAAAGGCAGTCCAGTTGAGGGTCGAAACAGAGACATCTGGCAGGGAGTTCAGTCCAATTATGTTCGCTGTCAGCGCAACGCACTATTTGTCTAATCACTGGCAACTGGGAGAAAACTCAAGACGGACATTTTAAGAAACTTCAAAGTTGTATACTTTTACACAAGAAAATGCGTTTGAATTAATAATTATCCATCTTGAAATTGGTTGTTAAGGTGCTGTTTGTTTTCTGTCTAATACTGTACAATCTAAGGTTTCTAATAGGAAATTTAATCGCAGTGTTTGAATTACTGGAAACTGACCCACTCTGTATCCACTTTTCAGGTGGATCTGCGACACATCGACGAGCTGAACGGCACCAATGTCGTGGAGGTAGGCGTGGATCTGTCCGAGTTCTACACGTCGGTCGAATGGGATATCCTCGAAGTTCCTGCAGTGCGGTAAGTGCCAGCAAGCTACCCAATTGAAACCACCCAACTATTCAGCCACCCAGCCCCACCCACCTTCAACCACCCACAAAGACAGCAGCAGCAGCAGCAACAACAATTATTTTTGGCAGAAACTCCTTTGGCAAGTTCCTTGGAAGCTTTGGACGCTGTCACAAAACACAAACACAAATCTTTCAGGATGTCAGAACGCACACACACACACACACACACATAAACACACTTACGCAGGTCAAGGATGCCAGTGAGAGAGATAGACATATGCCGGTAGAAAGAGAGGGGCTGACCTGAGTTGTCGATGTTGATGATGATGATCTTTGGGCAAAGGCATGGGCATAAGCATGGTCATGGGCGTGGTCCTTATTTACACTTTACACCTCCCTTTCTCCACCCCCCTCCCAATATTTTTCCCTTGAAGTTTTTAAATTAAAAAACTTTGGCAAAAGGAACTGCCAAAGGAAAGAAATATATATTATACATCTACACATATAAAACAACAACAAAATTATACATATAAATAAATAGGAACTCTTGCTTCTTATGTTCCTTTCTTCTGCCCGTCTGGTCAGGCATATGTGCGGCCACAGCAGCGGTCGAAAAAATAGTTTCAGATAAATGGAAAAATAAACAAATGTATTTATCGTCAATCTCTGATTTATTGTATTTATAATTTTTGTTTATATGTTATAGATGTTTTTATATATTATCTTAAAAATAATTTTAATTGTAAATATTTAATTTTAGTTTTTTGTAAGTTTTAAACCACAATTTTGTCCACAACTGTAGGCGAATGTGTGACTTTCGTTCTGGCAGGAAAAGTGAAAGCTGCCTGAATTTGTTTCCTTGACTTGTGAGGCAGTTGTTTAATTGGCACGCCCACCATTTTGAGACGAGTGAGATGGCACGCTTGTGTGCACACACACACACCATAGGAACAAGGGACAGGGAGGTTACATGGAGGGAGCATGGGGTTAAGAAGTTCCTCTACCAGAACCTCGTCTTTAATGCATTAAGCCCCAGACAAAAGGCAACAAGAAATTTTTGTTTCACTTAGCGCAACTTTGTTTGGAATCCTGGGATTGTTGGAAGCCAGCAGGTGAGTTTGTGGGCTGGCGGTCGTAGGTTAAAAAGGGTGGGGGAGTTTCTCGAATGATAATGAGGGTGTGGCTATTGCGAAAAGGGGTGTTAAGACCCGGGTGGCAATACTGTTGAGTGCTATTAATTAGTTGATGACACGTGCTAGATGAACTGGGAAAATTCAGTTTGAAAATACTTTTCATTAAGCTAATTTGGTCGCTTAAATGGCTTGGATTTTTACTTTTCGCTTGGTTTTAGTCCAGAAAATATACTTCAGTTTTCCTTATTTTTTTGTTTTTGTTATTTATTGAATACATTTAATATATAATATACGTTGTATCTATCATCTTTAGAATTTTATTACGAGTAACTAACTCGATGTTTTAACTATCTTTTATCTACATTTTTCTATTTCAATTGTCTTCTTGTTTTATTGGCCAAAAACCAAAAGGTAACGAAAGTTAGGGCAGTTGATTTTTCCGATAGTTTTTGCAGCAAGTTGTATTTTTTTATTTCCACTTTTTTATTGCAATTTACTGTTGTTTTTATTGTTGTTGTTGTTGTTGATGGCCTTCGGCACGCGTAGAAGCCACAAACAAGTCGCGACTCCCGTCTCCAAAAAGTTATTTTATTTTTATATGAGTATTACGAGCCACGGGGATAAATGGGTGGATGTTTTTTTTTTGTTTTGGGTGGTGGAATCGGTTTCTTTCGAAATCACGAGGAAGAGGTGGTGAGGCGGAAAAGCGTCGAGATTGTCCGTGAATGCCGTGAGAGTGGTGTTTTTGTATCCCCACCCTTCTTCTAAACCGAACCCGAAATGGAGGACAAAAAGCCGTAAACTTCGCAGGTATATGAGTTTTTCCCTTGGAGAGGGGATGCTGGGGTTTTGGTAAAATGAAAGGGAATTGAGAAAGTAAAATGGCTGCGAGGAAATAATTTCCTTGAACTATTTTTAAGTTGCGTGTGGGGCAAGAAATGGTCAATAAATCAGTGGCAGGAGCTTGCATTCCTCTCTACATTTTTCTTTCTCTCTTTATTTTCGGTCAATTCATATTCCATCAAATTTATAATTAGTTTGGTTTTTATAGTACCTTGCCAGAGAAAAATAGTTAATAATATAAATATTCCTCTACTCAAATCACAATAAATGCCCTTGCATTTTTGATGGCACCTATATGAATATTTGAAATAGCTAAAACTCATACCGTTTAATTCGTTTGCCCTATGATCTCCTGTCATATCCCACTGATGGAACCTTCGACCCCTCTGCGCTCATTCCCATATTCACCCAGCATTTTTCATAAGCGGCACGTGACAGACGGAAATGACAAGGCTCAACCACAGTGAGCAGTAAATAAATAAAACAAAGGAGCAAAAATATATTTAAAGACATTGTTATAAGATCAAATTTAATTGCAAATATTTCTTACCTTAAAAACTATATGATAACTCATTTTAGTTTGGGAGAGGTTTTAAATTATAATTTTATCTAAAACATGTTTATGCAATCCCATTTCTCCATGATTAATGTAATGTATATCACCAGAAATCTTCTCCAGGGTGAGAAAGGAAATAATATCTTCTGAAAATATCTGAGTGATGTGTGCGTGACAAAGTTTTTGAGGAAGTTATAATACCTTAAAGCCAGGGTATCAACGGCATGTTAAGACCTTTTGCCAACTGAGAGCTGAAACCACTGGAAACGGGGCTCAAGTCATTGACGGGAATTAAAAAGTTGACAGCGCCAGTTACGTGTGCGTTTGTCGACCTCCATATAACTGTATGAGTGTAGGCATTTCCTATGTGTGCGTGGGTGTATGTTGAAGCTTACGAGTGTGAGTGTTCATTGGTTTATTTGGCGTGGCATTGGCAGTAAATTATGTCACAAGTGCGTGACACACTCACAAAAGCAGCCGTCGGCTGCGGAGTCTCTAAACCTTCCAGCCAACTACCAACCCATCCACCCACCGCCCATTTTTGCCACCTAACCAACGGCCTTCCAAGCCCTCTCCTAAAATCCCCCCTATGAAAACCTCCCATTTGACTTACTCCCTTGGCAGCTTTTATTGTCTGCAGGCTGCCGTTGCTGCTGCTGCGCCTAAAAACCTGCAACACAATTCACAGCACGTAGAGCAATTTTCCCATGAAGCCTGGACCTACACTCCTCTGCCAACTGGCAGAGCTCCTCTTGCTCACCACGCTCCTTTCCCAAAAACTTGTGTAGATCCTCCGACAGGATTAAGTTTTAATGCGCATCGACAGTTAAATTAACTGAGGGGCGCCAGAGGAGGCGTGGCAGGCCGCAGCACGTACAGGTGGGAAAATACAGGGCGTTTGGGGGCTCGGTCTACCCATTTAAAAGTGAGACAGAAGTGGGAGAGAGAGACAGGAGCGATAGACAATCGGACATTGATTGACAGGTGGGAGAGAAGTTGAGACAAAAGGGGCCCAGAAATCGAAAGTAGAGGCAATCACGGACCCATAAAATTAACCCTGCTTATTCCCGTTCAAAACCCTTTTCTTCCAATCCGTTTGGGAAAATAATGACACTGTGAAAGGGTGGCAATTTGCAGTGTATAGGTTTGTCTGGGGAAAACTGCCATGAAATTCTGGCAACTATTGCGGTTGATAAAGACATTGAAGAAGGATTTTTGGCGAATAATGTGTTTTTTTATTTGTGAATGCAGTTTTAAAATAAACTTATTAACGAACCCCCTGAGGATGTATGGCATTTTACATTCGGACTTATTTTGGTTTCGTTCTGGTCAAAACACTGAGTCTTTTGGGTGAAAAATCGGAGTTACTTACCTATATATATATATTAACATATTTCATAAATAGATTTTAACATCGTAACAGAGCATCCGAGCAACTGAAGGATACCCAAGTATCACATGCATATTCGGCGTAAGGTATAAAAACATGCAGACATATCGCTGTTTAAAAAAACAAAATTATTAAAATAATAAGTGAAATAAAAATAAACGACCGAAATTTATTTATATTAATGCATCCTTATTATTTGCTTTCCTGTTCTATCGATCTGACTATTTATAAATTCGTGCATACTTTTGAAAAGAAGATCGGCATACTTTTGGACGGTGGGTCGAAAAATGTTTGGAAATTCTTACACTTAGATGGCGCCAGCAACATTCTGATCTTTCGATTTTCACACTTGGAAGGCTATTTGACTTATGAAAATGTGGCATACTTTTGGACGTAAGATCGTAAGATGTTACACATAGATGGCGCCACGAGCATTTCTTATTCAAGATTTTTTAGTACAGATAGTTACACATAGATGGCGCTGAAAACAAACTATAGCGACCTGCTACGACTTCTGTTCGCCTGGTATTTCGCCCATATTGCATTTTACATATGGTCAAAATTTTTGACGAAAACTGGTAAAACTGTTTGACGAGTTTTCCAAATTTTAAATACTCGTCAAACTTTTTGACCAGTTTTCGTCAAAAATTTTGACCACATGCAAAATGCAATATTGACGGAATACCAGGCGAACAGAAGTCGCAGCAAGTCGCTATATTTTATTCAGCGCCATCTATGTGTAACTACTTGTACTACAAATCTCGAATAACAAATGCTCATGGCGCCATCTATGTGTAACATCTTACGATCTTCCAAAAGTGTGCCACACTTTAAAAGTCAAATGCTTTTTTCTGCGCCATCCAAGTTTGAAAATCGAAAGATCAGAATGTTGCTGGCGTCATCTAGGTGTAAGAATTTCCAAACATTTTTTGAACTACCGTCCAAAAGTATGCCACCCAGGAAAACAAATAATAAAGGGCTATTAAAATAAATAAATTTTGTTCTTTATTTCACTTATTATTTTAACAATTTCGTTTATTTCAGATCGATATGTCTGCATGCCTTATGCCGAATCTGGAGGTGACAATTGGTATCCTTCAATTCCCCTAATGCTCTGTTACGATGTTAAAATCAATAAAACGAGTGATGGTTGTTAGTTTTGATCGGTTTTTTTGACATAGCACAGCCAAAAATGGCCCAAATGAGGAATGTAATACCTCGTAGGGCACGTAACTTGATTGCCATGATTCCCAATTGGTTTGCATTCAAATCTGGGAAACTTAATTTTTGGCCCATTTTTGAAAATTTTGATGATGGTACCCCTTATCAAAAATGCGAAATTTGGGCCAAAATTAATTTTCCCAAAATCGAAAATCGAGTGATAGGGGTGGTTAGTGTTGGTCGTTAGCAGCCCAAAACAGTCGTTCTTTTGGCTGTGCGTCTTGTTTTGACCTAGCTAGAGCTAAAAAGCCGAACATAGTATTGCAAATTTCTGTTAAAATGGGTTTCCTGCGTTTTTAGTCATTAAATCGGCACTCGCAGCTACAAATCAGAGCAATAACGCAAAAAGCTAGTATAGGGGTTTAAAGTTTCGGTTGTTAGCTGCATGAAACAATCTTTGTTTTAGCCGTGCTTCTTCTTTTGGCAAAGTTACAGCTAAAAAACGGCAACAAAACCGGGTTTTCTGCTGTCAAAGAACGTATACTTGATTTTGGGCACATAAAAATTAGTTCTTTGGCCATAGCACAGCCAAAAATGGCCCAAATGAGGAATGTAATACCTCGTAGGGCTCGTAACTTGATTGCCATGATTCCCAATTGGTTTGCATTCAAATCTGGAAAACTTCATTTCTGGCCATTTTTTAAAAATTTTGATGATGGTACCCCTTATCAAAAATGCGAAATTCGGGCCAAAATTTATTTTCCCAAAATCGAAAATCGAGTGATAGGGGTGGTTAGTATTGGTCGTTAGCAGCCCAAAACAGTCGTTCTTTTGGCTGTGCGTCTTGTTTTGACCTAGCTAGAGCTAAAAAGCCGAACATAGTATTGCAAATTTCTGTTAAAATGGGTTTCCTGCGTTTTTAGTCATTAAATCGGCACTCGCAGCTACAAATCAGAGCAATAACGCAAAAAGCTAGTATAGGGGTTTAAAGTTTCGGTTGTTAGCTGCATGAAACAATCTTTTGTTTTAGCCGTGCTTCTTCTTTTGGCAAAGTTACAGCTAAAAAACGGCAACAAAACCGGGTTTTCTGCTGTCAAAGAACGTATACTTGATTTTGGGCACACAAAAATTAGTTCTTTGGCCATAGCACAGCCAAAAATGGCCCAAATGAGGAATGTAATACCTCGTAGGGCTCGTAACTTGATTGCCATGATTCCCAATTGGTTTGCATTCAAATCTGGAAAACTTCATTTCTGGCCATTTTTTGAAAATTTTTATGATGGTACCCCTTATCAAAAATGCGAAATTTGGGCCAAAATTAATTTTCCCAAAATCGAAAATCGAGTGATAGGGGTGGTTAGTGTTGGTCGTTAGCAGCCCAAAACAGTCGTTCTTTTGGCTGTGCGTCTTGTTTTGACCTAGCTAGAGCTAAAAAGCCGAACATAGTATTGCAAATTTCTGTTAAAATGGGTTTCCTGCGTTTTTAGTCATTAAATCGGCACTCGCAGCTACAAATCAGAGCAATAACGCAAAAAGCTAGTATAGGGGTTTAAAGTTTCGGTTGTTAGCTGCATGAAACAATCTTTGTTTTAGCCGTGCTTCTTCTTTTGGCAAAGTTACAGCTAAAAAACGGCAACAAAACCGGGTTTTCTGCTGTCAAAGAACGTATACTTGATTTTGGGCACATAAACATTAGTTCTTTGGCCATAGCACAGCCAAAAATGGCCCAAATGAGGAATGTAATACCTCGTAGGGCTCGTAACTTGATTGCCATGATTCCCAATTGGTTTGCATTCAAATCTGGAAAACTTCATTTCTGGCCATTTTTTGAAAATTTTGATGATGGTACCCCTTATCAAAAATGCGAAATTCGGGCCAAAATTTATTTTCCCAAAATCGAAAATCGAGTGATAGGGGTGGTTAGTATTGGTCGTTAGCAGCCCAAAACAGTCGTTCTTTTGGCTGTGCGTCTTGTTTTGACCTAGCTAGAGCTAAAAAGCCGAACATAGTATTGCAAATTTCTGTTAAAATGGGTTTCCTGCGTTTTTAGTCATTAAATCGGCACTCGCAGCTACAAATCAGAGCAATAACGCAAAAAGCTAGTATAGGGGTTTAAAGTTTCGGTTGTTAGCTGCATGAAACAATCTTTGTTTTAGCCGTGCTTCTTCTTTTGGCAAAGTTACAGCTAAAAAACGGCAACAAAACCGGGTTTTCTGCTGTCAAAGAACGTATACTTGATTTTGGGCACATAAAAATTAGTTCTTTGGCCATAGCACAGCCAAAAATGGCCCAAATGAGGAATGTAATACCTCGTAGGGCTCGTAACTTGATTGCCATGATTCCCAATTGGTTTGCATTCAAATCTGGAAAACTTCATTTCTGGCCATTTTTTAAAAATTTTGATGATGGTACCCCTTATCAAAAATGCGAAATTTGGGCCAAAAATTAATTTTCCCAAAATCGAAAATCGAGTGATAGGGGTGGTTAGTGTTGGTCGTTAGCAGCCCAAAACAGTCGTTCTTTTGGCTGTGCGTCTTGTTTTGACCTAGCTAGAGCTAAAAAGCCGAACATAGTATTGCAAATTTCTGTTAAAATGGGTTTCCTGCGTTTTTAGTCATTAAATCGGCACTCGCAGCTACAAATCAGAGCAATAACGCAAAAAGCTAGTATAGGGGTTTAAAGTTTCGGTTGTTAGCTGCATGAAACAATCTTTGTTTTAGCCGTGCTTCTTCTTTTGGCAAAGTTACAGCTAAAAAAACGGCAACAAAACCGGGTTTTCTGCTGTCAAAGAACGTATACTTGATTTTGGGCACATAAAAATTAGTTCTTTGGCCATAGCACAGCCAAAAATGGCCCAAATGAGGAATGTAATACCTCGTAGGGCTCGTAACTTGATTGCCATGATTCCCAATTGGTTTGCATTCAAATCTGGAAAACTTCATTTCTGGCCATTTTTTAAAAATTTTGATGATGGTACCCCTTATCAAAAATGCGAAATTCGGGCCAAAATTTATTTTCCCAAAATCGAAAATCGAGTGATAGGGGTGGTTAGTATTGGTCGTTAGCAGCCCAAAACAGTCGTTCTTTTGGCTGTGCGTCTTGTTTTGACCTAGCTAGAGCTAAAAAGCCGAACATAGTATTGCAAATTTCTGTTAAAATGGGTTTCCTGCGTTTTTAGTCATTAAATCGGCACTCGCAGCTACAAATCAGAGCAATAACGCAAAAAGCTAGTATAGGGGTTTAAAGTTTCGGTTGTTAGCTGCATGAAACAATCTTTGTTTTAGCCGTGCTTCTTCTTTTGGCAAAGTTACAGCTAAAAAACGGCAACAAAACCGGGTTTTCTGCTGTCAAAGAACGTATACTTGATTTTGGGCACACAAAAATTAGTTCTTTGGCCACAGCACAGCCAAAAATGGCCCAAATGAGGAATGTAATACCTCGTAGGGCTCGTAACTTGATTGCCATGATTCCCAATTGGTTTGCATTCAAATCTGGAAAACTTCATTTCTGGCCATTTTTTGAAAATTTTTATGATGGTACCCCTTATCAAAAATGCGAAATTCGGGCCAAAAT
Organism: Drosophila eugracilis; assembly: GCF_018153835.1. Taxonomy (NCBI): domain Eukaryota; kingdom Metazoa; phylum Arthropoda; class Insecta; order Diptera; family Drosophilidae; genus Drosophila; species Drosophila eugracilis. Next base: position 229,518 of record NW_024573048.1, read on the forward strand.
TTATTTTCCCAAAATCGAAAATCGAGTGATAGGGGTGGTTAGTGTTGGTCGTTAGCAGCCCAAAACAGTCGTTCTTTTGGCTGTGCGTCTTGTTTTGACCTAGCTAGAGCTAAAAAGCCGAACATAGTATTGCAAATTTCTGTTAAAATGGGTTTCCTGCGTTTTTAGTCATTAAATCGGCACTCGCAGCTACAAATCAGAGCAATAACGCAAAAAGCTAGTATAGGGGTTTAAAGTTTCGGTTGTTAGCTGCATGAAACAATCTCTGTTTTAGCCGTGCTTCTTCTTTTGGCAAAGTTACAGCTAAAAAACGGCAACAAAACCGGGTTTTCTGCTGTCAAAGAACGTATACTTGATTTTGGGCACAAAAAAATTAGTTCTTTGGCCATAGCACAGCCAAAAATGGCCCAAATGAGGAATGTAATACCTCGTAGGGCTCGTAACTTGATTGCCATGATTCCCAATTGGTTTGCATTCAAATCTGGAAAACTTAATTTTTGGCCCATTTTTGAAAATTTTGATGAGGTACCCCTTATCAAAAATGCGAAATTTGGGCCAAAATTAATTTTCCCTAAATTGAAAATCGAGTGATAGGGGTGGTTAGTGTTGGTCGTTAGCAGCCCAAAACAGTCGTTCTTTTGGCTGTGCGTCTTGTTTTGACCTAGCTAGAGCTAAAAAGCCGAACATAGTATTGCAAATTTCTGTTAAAATGGGTTTCCTGCGTTTTTAGTCATTAAATCGGCACTCGCAGCTACAAATCAGAGCAATAGCGCAAAAAGCTAGTATAGGGGTTTAAAGTTTCGGTTGTTAGCTGCATGAAACAATCTTTGTTTTTAGCCGTGCTTCTTCTTTTGGCAAAGTTACAGCTAAAAAACGGCAACAAAACCGGGTTTTCTGCTGTCAAAGAACGTATACTTGATTTTGGGCACAAAAAAATTAGTTCTTTGGCCATAGCACAGCCAAAAATGGCCCAAATGAGGAATGTAATACCTCGTAGGGCTCGTAACTTGATTGCCATGATTCCCAATTGGTTTGCATTCAAATCTGGAAAACTTCATTTCTGGCCATTTTTTGAAAATTTTTTGATGGTACCCCTTATCAAAAATGCGAAATTTGGGCCAAAATTAATTTTCCCAAAATCGAAAATCGAGTGATAGGGGTGGTTAGTGTTGGTCGTTAGCAGCCCAAAACAGTCGTTCTTTTGGCTGTGCGTCTTGTTTTGACCTAGCTAGAGCTAAAAAGCCGAACATAGTATTGCAAATTTCGTTTTTAGTCATTAAATCGGCACTCGCAGCTACAAATCAGAGCAATAACGCAAAAAGCTAGTATAGGGGTTTAAAGTTTCGGTTGTTAGCTGCATGAAACAATCTCTGTTTTAGCCGTGCTTCTTCTTTTGGCAAAGTTACAGCTAAAAAACGGCAACAAAACCGGGTTTTCTGCTGTCAAAGAACGTATACTTGATTTTGGGCACAAAAAAATTAGTTCTTTGGCCATAGCACAGCCAAAAATGGCCCAAATGAGGAATGTAATACCTCGTAGGGCTCGTAACTTGATTGCCATGATTCCCAATTGGTTTGCATTCAAATCTGGAAAACTTAATTTTTGGCCCATTTTTGAAAATTTTGATGATGGTACCCCTTATCAAAAATGCGAAATTTGGGCCAAAATTAATTTTCCCAAAATCGAAAATCGAGTGATAGGGGTGGTTAGTGTTGGTCGTTAGCAGCCCAAAACAGTCGTTCTTTTGGCTGTGCGTCTTGTTTTGACCTAGCTAGAGCTAAAAAGCCGAACATAGTATTGCAAATTTCGTTTTTAGTCATTAAATCGGCACTCGCAGCTACAAATCAGAGCAATAACGCAAAAAGCTAGTATAGGGGTTTAAAGTTTCGGTTGTTAGCTGCATGAAACAATCTTTGTTTTAGCCGTGCTTCTTCTTTTGGCAAAGTTACAGCTAAAAAAACGGCAACAAAACCGGGTTTTCTGCTGTCAAAGAACGTATACTTGATTTTGGGCACATAAAAATTAGTTCTTTGGCCATAGCACAGCCAAAAATGGCCCAAATGAGGAATGTAATACCTCGTAGGGCTCGTAACTTGATTGCCATGATTCCCAATTGGTTTGCATTCAAATCTGGAAAACTTCATTTCTGGCCATTTTTTAAAAATTTTGATGATGGTACCCCTTATCAAAAATGCGAAATTCGGGCCAAAATTTATTTTCCCAAAATCGAAAATCGAGTGATAGGGGTGGTTAGTATTGGTCGTTAGCAGCCCAAAACAGTCGTTCTTTTGGCTGTGCGTCTTGTTTTGACCTAGCTAGAGCTAAAAAGCCGAACATAGTATTGCAAATTTCTGTTAAAATGGGTTTCCTGCGTTTTTAGTCATTAAATCGGCACTCGCAGCTACAAATCAGAGCAATAACGCAAAAAGCTAGTATAGGGGGTTTAAAGTTTCGGTTGTTAGCTGCATGAAACAATCTTTGTTTTAGCCGTGCTTCTTCTTTTGGCAAAGTTACAGCTAAAAAACGGCAACAAAACCGGGTTTTCTGCTGTCAAAGAACGTATACTTGATTTTGGGCACACAAAAATTAGTTCTTTGGCCATAGCACAGCCAAAAATGGCCCAAATGAGGAATGTAATACCTCGTAGGGCTCGTAACTTGATTGCCATGATTCCCAATTGGTTTGCATTCAAATCTGGAAAACTTCATTTCTGGCCATTTTTTGAAAATTTTTATGATGGTACCCCTTATCAAAAATGCGAAATTCGGGCCAAAATTTATTTTCCCAAAATCGAAAATCGAGTGATAGGGGTGGTTAGTGTTGGTCGTTAGCAGCCCAAAACAGTCGTTCTTTTGGCTGTGCGTCTTGTTTTGACCTAGCTAGAGCTAAAAAGCCGAACATAGTATTGCAAATTTCTGTTAAAATGGGTTTCCTGCGTTTTTAGTCATTAAATCGGCACTCGCAGCTACAAATCAGAGCAATAACGCAAAAAGCTAGTATAGGGGTTTAAAGTTTCGGTTGTTAGCTGCATGAAACAATCTCTGTTTTAGCCGTGCTTCTTCTTTTGGCAAAGTTACAGCTAAAAAACGGCAACAAAACCGGGTTTTCTGCTGTCAAAGAACGTATACTTGATTTTGGGCACAAAAAAATTAGTTCTTTGGCCATAGCACAGCCAAAAATGGCCCAAATGAGGAATGTAATACCTCGTAGGGCTCGTAACTTGATTGCCATGATTCCCAATTGGTTTGCATTCAAATCTGGAAAACTTAATTTTTGGCCCATTTTTGAAAATTTTGATGATGGTACCCCTTATCAAAAATGCGAAATTTGGGCCAAAATTAATTTTCCCTAAATTGAAAATCGAGTGATAGGGGTGGTTAGTGTTGGTCGTTAGCAGCCCAAAACAGTCGTTCTTTTGGCTGTGCGTCTTGTTTTGACCTAGCTAGAGCTAAAAAGCCGAACATAGTATTGCAAATTTCTGTTAAAATGGGTTTCCTGCGTTTTTAGTCATTAAATCGGCACTCGCAGCTACAAATCAGAGCAATAGCGCAAAAAGCTAGTATAGGGGTTTAAAGTTTCGGTTGTTAGCTGCATGAAACAATCTTTGTTTTAGCCGTGCTTCTTCTTTTGGCAAAGTTACAGCTAAAAAACGGCAACAAAACCGGGTTTTCTGCTGTCAAAGAACGTATACTTGATTTTGGGCACAAAAAAATTAGTTCTTTGGCCATAGCACAGCCAAAAATGGCCCAAATGAGGAATGTAATACCTCGTAGGGCTCGTAACTTGATTGCCATGATTCCCAATTGGTTTGCATTCAAATCTGGAAAACTTCATTTCTGGCCATTTTTTGAAAATTTTTTGATGGTACCCCTTATCAAAAATGCGAAATTTGGGCCAAAATTAATTTTCCCAAAATCGAAAATCGAGTGATAGGGGTGGTTAGTGTTGGTCGTTAGCAGCCCAAAACAGTCGTTCTTTTGGCTGTGCGTCTTGTTTTGACCTAGCTAGAGCTAAAAAGCCGAACATAGTATTGCAAATTTCTGTTGGTTTCGTTTTTAGTCATTAAATCGGCACTCGCAGCTACAAATCAGAGCAATAACGCAAAAAGCTAGTATAGGGGTTTAAAGTTTCGGTTGTTAGCTGCATGAAACAATCTCTGTTTTAGCCGTGCTTCTTCTTTTGGCAAAGTTACAGCTAAAAAACGGCAACAAAACCGGGTTTTCTGCTGTCAAAGAACGTATACTTGATTTTGGGCACAAAAAAATTAGTTCTTTGGCCATAGCACAGCCAAAAATGGCCCAAATGAGGAATGTAATACCTCGTAGGGCTCGTAACTTGATTGCCATGATTCCCAATTGGTTTGCATTCAAATCTGGAAAACTTAATTTTTGGCCCATTTTTGAAAATTTTGATGAGGTACCCCTTATCAAAAATGCGAAATTTGGGCCAAAATTAATTTTCCCTAAATTGAAAATCGAGTGATAGGGGTGGTTAGTGTTGGTCGTTAGCAGCCCAAAACAGTCGTTCTTTTGGCTGTGCGTCTTGTTTTGACCTAGCTAGAGCTAAAAAGCCGAACATAGTATTGCAAATTTCTGTTAAAATGGGTTTCCTGCGTTTTTAGTCATTAAATCGGCACTCGCAGCTACAAATCAGAGCAATAGCGCAAAAAGCTAGTATAGGGGTTTAAAGTTTCGGTTGTTAGCTGCATGAAACAATCTTTGTTTTAGCCGTGCTTCTTCTTTTGGCAAAGTTACAGCTAAAAAAACGGCAACAAAACCGGGTTTTCTGCTGTCAAAGAACGTATACTTGATTTTGGGCACAAAAAATTAGTTCTTTGGCCATAGCACAGCCAAAAAATGGCCCAAATGAGGAATGTAATACCTCGTAGGGCTCGTAACTTGATTGCCATGATTCCCAATTGGTTTGCATTCAAATCTGGAAAACTTCATTTCTGGCCATTTTTTGAAAATTTTGATGATGGTACCCCTTATCAAAAATGCGAAATTCGGGCCAAAATTTATTTTCCCAAAATCGAAAATCGAGTGATAGGGGTGGTTAGTATTGGTCGTTAGCAGCCCAAAACAGTCGTTCTTTTGGCTGTGCGTCTTGTTTTGACCTAGCTAGAGCTAAAAAGCCGAACATAGTATTGCAAATTTCTGTTAAAATGGGTTTCCTGCGTTTTTAGTCATTAAATCGGCACTCGCAGCTACAAATCAGAGCAATAGCGCAAAAAGCTAGTATAGGGGTTTAAAGTTTCGGTTGTTAGCTGCATGAAACAATCTTTGTTTTAGCCGTGCTTCTTCTTTTGGCAAAGTTACAGCTAAAAAACGGCAACAAAACCGGGTTTTCTGCTGTCAAAGAACGTATACTTGATTTTGGGCACAAAAAATTAGTTCTTTGGCCATAGCACAGCCAAAAATGGCCCAAATGAGGAATGTAATACCTCGTAGGGCTCGTAACTTGATTGCCATGATTCCCAATTGGTTTGCATTCAAATCTGGAAAACTTCATTTCTGGCCATTTTTGAAAATTTTTGATGATGGTACCCCTTATCAAAAATGCGAAATTTGGGCCAAAATTAATTTTCCCAAAATCGAAAATCGAGTGATAGGGGTGGTTAGTGTTGGTCGTTAGCAGCCCAAAACAGTCGTTCTTTTGGCTGTGCGTCTTGTTTTGACCTAGCTAGAGCTAAAAAGCCGAACATAGTATTGCAAATTTCTGTTAAAATGGGTTTCCTGCGTTTTTAGTCATTAAATCGGCACTCGCAGCTACAAATCAGAGCAATAACGCAAAAAGCTAGTATAGGGGTTTAAAGTTTCGGTTGTTAGCTGCATGAAACAATCTTTGTTTTAGCCGTGCTTCTTCTTTTGGCAAAGTTACAGCTAAAAAACGGCAACAAAACCGGGTTTTCTGCTGTCAAAGAACGTATACTTGATTTTGGGCACAAAAAAATTAGTTCTTTGGCCATAGCACAGCCAAAAATGGCCCAAATGAGGAATGTAATACCTCGTAGGGCTCGTAACTTGATTGCCATGATTCCCAATTGGTTTGCATTCAAATCTGGAAAACTTCATTTCTGGCCATTTTTTGAAAATTTTGATGATGGTACCCCTTATCAAAAATGCGAAATTTGGGCCAAAATTAATTTTCCCTAAATTGAAAATCGAGTGATAGGGGTGGTTAGTGTTGGTCGTTGGCAGTACAAAACAGTCGTTCTTTTGGCTGTGCGTCTTGTTTTGACCTAGCTAGAGCTAAAAAGCCGAACATAGTATTGCAAATTTCTGTTAAAATGGGTTTCCTGCGTTTTTAGTCATTAAATCGGCACTCGCAGCTACAAATCAGAGCAATAACGCAAAAAGCTAGTATAGGGGTTTAAAGTTTCGGTTGTTAGCTGCATGAAACAATCTTTGTTTTAGCCGTGCTTCTTCTTTTGGCAAAGTTACAGCTAAAAAACGGCAACAAAACCGGGTTTTCTGCTGTCAAAGAACGTATACTTGATTTTGGGCACAAAAAAATTAGTTCTTTGGCCATAGCACAGCCAAAAATGGCCCAAATGAGGAATGTAATACCTCGTAGGGCTCGTAACTTGATTGCCATGATTCCCAATTGGTTTGCATTCAAATCTGGAAAACTTCATTTCTGGCCATTTTTTGAAAATTTTGATGATGGTACCCCTTATCAAAAATGCGAAATTTGGGCCAAAATTAATTTTCCCTAAATTGAAAAACGAGTGATAGGGGTAGTTAGTGTTGGTCGTTGGCAGTACAAAACAGTCGTTCTTTTGGCTGTGCGTCTTGTTTTGACCTAGCTAGAGCTAAAAAGCCGAACATAGTATTGCAAATTTCTGTTAAAATGGGTTTCCTGCGTTTTTAGTCATTAAATCGGCACTCGCAGCTACAAATCAGAGCAATAACGCAAAAAGCTAGTATAGGGGTTTAAAGTTTCGGTTGTTAGCTGCATGAAACAATCTTTGTTTTAGCCGTGCTTCTTCTTTTGGCAAAGTTACAGCTAAAAAACGGCAACAAAACCGGGTTTTCTGCTGTCAAAGAACGTATACTTGATTTTGGGCACAAAAAAATTAGTTCTTTGGCCATAGCACAGCCAAAAATGGCCCAAATGAGGAATGTAATACCTCGTAGGGCTCGTAACTTGATTGCCATGATTCCCAATTGGTTTGCATTCAAATCTGGAAAACTTCATTTCTGGCCATTTTTTGAAAATTTTAATGATGGTACCCCTTATCAAAAATGCGAAATTTGGGCCAAAATTAATTTTCCCAAAATCGAAAATCGAGTGATAGGGGTGGTTAGTGTTGGTCGTTAGCAGCCCAAAACAGTCGTTCTTTTGGCTGTGCGTCTTGTTTTGACCTAGCTAGAGCTAAAAAGCCGAACATAGTATTGCAAATTTCTGTTAAAATGGGTTTCCTGCGTTTTTAGTCATTAAATCGGCACTCGCAGCTACAAATCAGAGCAATAACGCAAAAAGCTAGTATAGGGGTTTAAAGTTTCGGTTGTTAGCTGCATGAAACAATCTTTGTTTTAGCCGTGCTTCTTCTTTTGGCAAAGTTACAGCTAAAAAACGGCAACAAAACCGGGTTTTCTGCTGTCAAAGAACGTATACTTGATTTTGGGCACAAAAAAATTAGTTCTTTGGCCATAGCACAGCCAAAAATGGCCCAAATGAGGAATGTAATACCTCGTAGGGCTCGTAACTTGATTGCCATGATTCCCAATTGGTTTGCATTCAAATCTGGAAAACTTCATTTCTGGCCATTTTTTGAAAATTTTGATGATGGTACCCCTTATCAAAAATGCGAAATTTGGGCCAAAATTAATTTTCCCAAAATCGAAAATCGAGTGATAGGGGTGGTTAGTGTTGGTCGTTAGCAGCCCAAAACAGTCGTTCTTTTGGCTGTGCGTCTTGTTTTGACCTAGCTAGAGCTAAAAAGCCGAACATAGTATTGCAAATTTCTGTTAAAATGGGTTTCCTGCGTTTTTAGTCATTAAATCGGCACTCGCAGCTACAAATCAGAGCAATAACGCAAAAAGCTAGTATAGGGGTTTAAAGTTTCGGTTGTTAGCTGCATGAAACAATCTTTGTTTTAGCCGTGCTTCTTCTTTTGGCAAAGTTACAGCTAAAAAACGGCAACAAAACCGGGTTTTCTGCTGTCAAAGAACGTATACTTGATTTTGGGCACAAAAAAATTAGTTCTTTGGCCATAGCACAGCCAAAAATGGCCCAAATGAGGAATGTAATACCTCGTAGGGCTCGTAACTTGATTGCCATGATTCCCAATTGGTTTGCATTCAAATCTGGAAAACTTCATTTCTGGCCATTTTTTGAAAATTTTGATGATGGTACCCCTTATCAAAAATGCGAAATTTGGGCCAAAATTAATTTTCCCAAAATCGAAAATCGAGTGATAGGGGTGGTTAGTGTTGGTCGTTAGCAGCCCAAAACAGTCGTTCTTTTGGCTGTGCGTCTTGTTTTGACCTAGCTAGAGCTAAAAAGCCGAACATAGTATTGCAAATTTCTGTTAAAATGGGTTTCCTGCGTTTTTAGTCATTAAATCGGCACTCGCAGCTACAAATCAGAGCAATAACGCAAAAAGCTAGTATAGGGGTTTAAAGTTTCGGTTGTTAGCTGCATGAAACAATCTTTGTTTTAGCCGTGCTTCTTCTTTTGGCAAAGTTACAGCTAAAAAACGGCAACAAAACCGGGTTTTCTGCTGTCAAAGAACGTATACTTGATTTTGGGCACAAAAAATTAGTTCTTTGGCCATAGCACAGCCAAAAATGGCCCAAATGAGGAATGTAATACCTCGTAGGGCTCGTAACTTGATTGCCATGATTCCCAATTGGTTTGCATTCAAATCTGGAAAACTTCATTTCTGGCCATTTTTTGAAAATTTTGATGATGGTACCCCTTATCAAAAATGCGAAATTTGGGCCAAAATTAATTTTCCCAAAATCGAAAATCGAGTGATAGGGGTGGTTAGTGTTGGTCGTTAGCAGCCCAAAACAGTCGTTCTTTTGGCTGTGCGTCTTGTTTTGACCTAGCTAGAGCTAAAAAGCCGAACATAGTATTGCAAATTTCTGTTAAAATGGGTTTCCTGCGTTTTTAGTCATTAAATCGGCACTCGCAGCTACAAATCAGAGCAATAACGCAAAAAGCTAGTATAGGGGTTTAAAGTTTCGGTTGTTAGCTGCATGAAACAATCTTTGTTTTAGCCGTGCTTCTTCTTTTGGCAAAGTTACAGCTAAAAAACGGCAACAAAACCGGGTTTTCTGCTGTCAAAGAACGTATACTTGATTTTGGGCACAAAAAAATTAGTTCTTTGGCCATAGCACAGCCAAAAATGGCCCAAATGAGGAATGTAATACCTCGTAGGGCTCGTAACTTGATTGCCATGATTCCCAATTGGTTTGCATTCAAATCTGGAAAACTTCATTTCTGGCCATTTTTTGAAAATTTTGATGATGGTACCCCTTATCAAAAATGCGAAATTTGGGCCAAAATTAATTTTCCCAAAATCGAAAATCGAGTGATAGGGGTGGTTAGTGTTGGTCGTTAGCAGCCCAAAACAGTCGTTCTTTTGGCTGTGCGTCTTGTTTTGACCTAGCTAGAGCTAAAAAGCCGAACATAGTATTGCAAATTTCTGTTAAAATGGGTTTCCTGCGTTTTTAGTCATTAAATCGGCACTCGCAGCTACAAATCAGAGCAATAACGCAAAAAGCTAGTATAGGGGTTTAAAGTTTCGGTTGTTACTTGCATGAAACAATCTTTGTTTTAGCCGTGCTTCTTCTTTTGGCAAAGTTACAGCTAAAAAACGGCAACAAAACCGGGTTTTCTGCTGTCAAAGAACGTATACTTGATTTTGGGCACAAAAAAATTAGTTCTTTGGCCATAGCACAGCCAAAAATGGCCCAAATGAGGAATGTAATACCTCGTAGGGCTCGTAACTTGATTGCCATGATTCCCAATTGGTTTGCATTCAAATCTGGAAAACTTCATTTCTGGCCATTTTTTGAAAATTTTGATGATGGTACCCCTTATCAAAAATGCGAAATTTGGGCCAAAATTAATTTTCCCAAAATCGAAAATCGAGTGATAGGGGTGGTTAGTATTGGTCGTTAGCAGCCCAAAACAGTCGTTCTTTTGGCTGTGCGTCTTGTTTTGACCTAGCTAGAGCTAAAAAGCCGAACATAGTATTGCAAATTTCTGTTAAAATGGGTTTCCTGCGTTTTTAGTCATTAAATCGGCACTCGCAGCTACAAATCAGAGCAATAACGCAAAAAGCTAGTATAGGGGTTTAAAGTTTCGGTTGTTAGCTGCATGAAACAATCTTTGTTTTAGCCGTGCTTCTTCTTTTGGCAAAGTTACAGCTAAAAAACGGCAACAAAACCGGGTTTTCTGCTGTCAAAGAACGTATACTTGATTTTGGGCACAAAAAAATTAGTTCTTTGGCCATAGCACAGCCAAAAATGGCCCAAATGAGGAATGTAATACCTCGTAGGGCTCGTAACTTGATTGCCATGATTCCCAATTGGTTTGCATTCAAATCTGGAAAACTTCATTTCTGGCCATTTTTTGAAAATTTTTGATGATGGTACCCTTATCAAAAATGCGAAATTTGGGCCAAAATTAATTTTCCCAAAATCGAAAATCGAGTGATAGGGGTGGTTAGTGTTGGTCGTTAGCAGCCCAAAACAGTCGTTCTTTTGGCTGTGCGTCTTGTTTTGACCTAGCTAGAGCTAAAAAGCCGAACATAGTATTGCAAATTTCTGTAAAAATGGGTTTCCTGCGTTTTTAGTCATTAAATCGGCACTCGCAGCTACAAATCAGAGCAATAACGCAAAAAGCTAGTATAGGGGGTTTAAAGTTTCGGTTGTTAGCTGCATGAAACAATCTTTGTTTTAGCCGTGCTTCTTCTTTTGGCAAAGTTACAGCTAAAAAACGGCAACAAAACCGGGTTTTCTGCTGTCAAAGAACGTATACTTGATTTTGGGCACAAAAAAATTAGTTCTTTGGCCATAGCACAGCCAAAAATGGCCCAAATGAGGAATGTAATACCTCGTAGGGCTCGTAACTTGATTGCCATGATTCCCAATTGGTTTGCATTCAAATCTGGAAAACTTCATTTCTGGCCATTTTTTTGAAAATTTTGATGATGGTACCCTTATCAAAAATGCGAAATTTGGGCCAAAATTAATTTTCCCAAAATCGAAAATCGAGTGATAGGGGTGGTTAGTGTTGGTCGTTAGCAGCCCAAAACAGTCGTTCTTTTGGCTGTGCGTCTTGTTTTGACCTAGCTAGAGCTAAAAAGCCGAACATAGTATTGCAAATTTCTGTTAAAATGGGTTTCCTGCGTTTTTAGTCATTAAATCGGCACTCGCAGCTACAAATCAGAGCAATAACGCAAAAAGCTAGTATAGGGGTTTAAAGTTTCGGTTGTTAGCTGCATGAAACAATCTTTGTTTTAGCCGTGCTTCTTCTTTTGGCAAAGTTACAGCTAAAAAACGGCAACAAACCGGGTTTTCTGCTATCAAAGAACGTATACTTGATTTTGGGCACAAAAAAAATTAGTTCTTTGGCCATAGCACAGCCAAAAATGGCCCAAATGAGGAATGTAATACCTCGTAGGGCTCGTAACTTGATTGCCATGATTCCCAATTGGTTTGCATTCAAATCTGGAAAACTTCATTTCTGGCCATTTTTTGAAAATTTTGATGATGGTACCCCTTATCAAAAATGCGAAATTCGGGCCAAAATTAATTTTCCCAAAATCGAAAATCGAGTGATAGGGGTGGTTAGTATTGGTCGTTAGCAGCCCAAAACAGTCGTTCTTTTGGCTGTGCGTCTTGTTTTGACCTAGCTAGAGCTAAAAAGCCGAACATAGTATTGCAAATTTCTGTTAAAATGGGTTTCCTGCGTTTTTAGTCATTAAATCGGCACTCGCAGCTACAAATCAGAGCAATAACGCAAAAAGCTAGTATAGGGGTTTAAAGTTTCGGTTGTTAGCTGCATGAAACAATCTTTGTTTTAGCCGTGCTTCTTCTTTTGGCAAAGTTACAGCTAAAAAACGGCAACAAAACCGGGTTTTCTGCTGTCAAAGAACGTATACTTGATTTTGGGCACAAAAAAATTAGTTCTTTGGCCATAGCACAGCCAAAAATGGCCCAAATGAGGAATGTAATACCTCGTAGGGCTCGTAACTTGATTGCCATGATTCCCAATTGGTTTGCATTCAAATCTGGAAAACTTCATTTCTGGCCATTTTTTTGAAAATTTTGATTATGGTACCCCTTATCAAAAATGCGAAATTCGGGCCAAAATTAATTTTCCCAAAATCGAAAATCGAGTGATAGGGGTGGTTAGTATTGGTCGTTAGCAGCCCAAAACAGTCGTTCTTTTGGCTGTGCGTCTTGTTTTGACCTAGCTAGAGCTAAAAAGCCGAACATAGTATTGCAAATTTCTGTTAAAATGGGTTTCCTGCGTTTTTAGTCATTAAATCGGCACTCGCAGCTACAAATCAGAGCAATAACGCAAAAAGCTAGTATAGGGGTTTAAAGTTTCGGTTGTTAGCTGCATGAAACAATCTTTGTTTTAGCCGTGCTTCTTCTTTTGGCAAAGTTACAGCTAAAAAACGGCAACAAAACCGGGTTTTCTGCTGTCAAAGAACGTATACTTGATTTTGGGCACAAAAAAATTAGTTCTTTGGCCATAGCACAGCCAAAAATGGCCCAAATGAGGAATGTAATACCTCGTAGGGCTCGTAACTTGATTGCCATGATTCCCAATTGGTTTGCATTCAAATCTGGAAAACTTCATTTCTGGCCATTTTTTGAAAATTTTGATGATGGTACCCCTTATCAAAAATGCGAAATTTGGGCCAAAATTAATTTTCCCTAAATCGAAAATCGAGTGATAGGGGTAGTTAGTGTTGGTCGTTAGCAGTCCAAAACAGTCGTTCTTTTGGCTGTGCGTCTTGTTTTGACCTAGCTAGAGCTAAAAAGCCGAACATAGTATTGCAAATTTCTGTTAAAATGGGTTTCCTGCGTTTTTAGTCATTAAATCGGCACTCGCAGCTACAAATCAGAGCAATAACGCAAAAAGCTAGTATAGGGGTTTAAAGTTTCGGTTGTTAGCTGCATGAAACAATCTTTGTTTTAGCCGTGCTTCTTCTTTTGGCAAAGTTACAGCTAAAAAACGGCAACAAAACCGGGTTTTCTGCTGTCAAAGAACGTATACTTGATTTTGGGCACAAAAAATTAGTTCTTTGGCCATAGCACAGCCAAAAATGGCCCAAATGAGGAATGTAATACCTCGTAGGGCTCGTAACTTGATTGCCATGATTCCCAATTGGTTTGCATTCAAATCTGGAAAACTTCATTTCTGGCCATTTTTTGAAAATTTTTATGATGGTACCCCTTATCAAAAATGCGAAATTTGGGCCAAAATTAATTTTCCCAAAATCGAAAATCGAGTGATAGGGGTGGTTAGTGTTGGTCGTTAGCAGCCCAAAACAGTCGTTCTTTTGGCTCTGCGTCTTGTTTTGACCTAGCTAGAGCTAAAAAGCCGAACATAGTATTGCAAATTTCTGTTAAAATGGGTTTCCTGCGTTTTTAGTCATTAAATCGGCACTCGCAGCTACAAATCAGAGCAATAACGCAAAAAGCTAGTATAGGGGTTTAAAGTTTCGGTTGTTAGCTGCATGAAACAATCTTTGTTTTAGCCGTGCTTCTTCTTTTGGCAAAGTTACAGCTAAAAAACGGCAACAAAACCGGGTTTTCTGCTGTCAAAGAACGTATACTTGATTTTGGGCACAAAAAAATTAGTTCTTTGGCCATAGCACAGCCAAAAATGGCCCAAATGAGGAATGTAATACCTCGTAGGGCTCGTAACTTGATTGCCATGATTCCCAATTGGTTTGCATTCAAATCTGGAAAACTTCATTTCTGGCCATTTTTTGAAAATTTTGATGATGGTACCCGTTATCAAAAATGCGAAATTCGGGCCAAAATTTATTTTCCCAAAATCGAAAATCGAGTGATAGGGGTGGTTAGTATTGGTCGTTAGCAGCCCAAAACAGTCGTTCTTTTGGCTGTGCGTCTTGTTTTGACCTAGCTAGAGCTAAAAAGCCGAACATAGTATTGCAAATTTCTGTTAAAATGGGTTTCCTGCGTTTTTAGTCATTAAATCGGCACTCGCAGCTACAAATCAGAGCAATAACGCAAAAAGCTAGTATAGGGGTTTAAAGTTTCGGTTGTTAGCTGCATGAAACAATCTTTGTTTTAGCCGTGCTTCTTCTTTTGGCAAAGTTACAGCTATGAAACGGCAACAAACCGGGTTTTCTGCTATCAAAGAACGTATACTTGATTTTGGGCACAAAAAAATTAGTTCTTTGGCCATAGCACAGCCAAAAATGGCCCAAATGAGGAATGTAATACCTCGTAGGGCTCGTAACTTGATTGCCATGATTCCCAATTGGTTTGCATTCAAATCTGGAAAACTTCATTTCTGGCCATTTTTTGAAAATTTTGATGATGGTACCCCTTATCAAAAATGCGAAATTTGGGCCAAAATTAATTTTCCCAAAATCGAAAATCGAGTGATAGGGGTGGTTAGTGTTGGTCGTTAGCAGCCCAAAACAGTCGTTCTTTTGGCTCTGCGTCTTGTTTTGACCTAGCTAGAGCTAAAAAGCCGAACATAGTATTGCAAATTTCTGTTAAAATGGGTTTCCTGCGTTTTTAGTCATTAAATCGGCACTCGCAGCTACAAATCAGAGCAATAACGCAAAAAGCTAGTATAGGGGTTTAAAGTTTCGGTTGTTAGCTGCATGAAACAATCTTTGTTTTAGCCGTGCTTCTTCTTTTGGCAAAGTTACAGCTATGAAACGGCAACAAACCGGGTTTTCTGCTATCAAAGAACGTATACTTGATTTTGGGCACAAAAAAATTAGTTCTTTGGCCATAGCACAGCCAAAAATGGCCCAAATGAGGAATGTAATACCTCGTAGGGCTCGTAACTTGATTGCCATGATTCCCAATTGGTTTGCATTCAAATCTGGAAAACTTCATTTCTGGCCATTTTTTGAAAATTTTGATGATGGTACCCCTTATCAAAAATGCGAAATTCGGGCCAAAATTAATTTTCCCAAAATCGAAAATCGAGTGATAGGGGTGGTTAGTATTGGTCGTTAGCAGCCCAAAACAGTCGTTCTTTTGGCTGTGCGTCTTGTTTTGACCTAGCTAGAGCTAAAAAGCCGAACATAGTATTGCAAATTTCTGTAAAAATGGGTTTCCTGCGTTTTTAGTCATTAAATCGGCACTCGCAGCTACAAATCAGAGCAATAACGCAAAAAGCTAGTATAGGGGTTTAAAGTTTCGGTTGTTAGCTGCATGAAACAATCTTTGTTGGGCAAAGTTTTGACAAAACTAGAGCTAAGAATCCGCAAAAATATTGAAATTTTCTTCAACAAATCCAGTTTGTTTTCTATTTTGCACCCAAAGTGCTTAAATTATTTACCTTTTACAGATTTCAATTAATTCTTTGCCATTAAAGCTCTTAAAACTGGCTTGTACTAAATTCATGGCTTCCACAATTTCGTTGACTTATCTTCTTCTTTTTTTATCCGCTTATTGAGTTGTCTTCCGTTGTCGTATACCAGTCCCCCGGGGGCTGTATTTTGTTTAATTGCCGCAGTGAGTCTTACAACATCAAATCAGCACACAGAGCACATACACAAGTATTCCCAGGCAAAAAACACCCTATTTTCCCACCCATTCATCCCACTTTTTAAGCAAACTTTCCTCCTTGATTACGAAGCACAAATTTTCGGTTGTGTTAGAGGTTTTGAGGCTCCCTAGACTCGTTCCCTTTTTGTTTTATCACAGATCGATTAAAATCATAATTAGCTAACTTTCCAGGGAATCTCCTCTTTTCCCCTTTTTCTTTTGTTTTGCTTTTGCGGTCACACCTCAGTTACCACGCCTTGGGGAGAAGATTTTTTCAAGTCTTCCAAGGAAACGTGTTTATGATTACTTATTACAATTTTATTACTAACTTTAATTTCTTGCTGGACCCAAATTCAAGTCTCTATAGGGAAAGACTATCGGTCTTGCACCGAAATTAAAAAAATATATATTTCTATATATATATTTCAGTTTTGTATTTAACTTACTTCATTTAAAAACCAGAAATTAAGCTTAGTTTTCAGAATAGAATAATGTAATATATACCAATGCTATGAAATTCCTTGAAACGGTTTTTGACGTGCACAAGAAAAAGAAGAAATAGAGGCAGAGAAAACACTTGAAAGCTCATAGAGAACTTTTGGCACAAAGTTGTCGAAATCAATCAAGCGTTGAGACCTATCCGCCAGACGAATTTTCCCCAAATTGCACCCCACTGAAATGCCACCGATTTCTAGGTGGCAATGGTTGCTTTTGGTAGTGGCTTTTCTTCTCTGTTTTATTAAGGTCTTCGCTTCTTTTTTATATTGCCAATCATTTCGTATTTATGCGTTTGTTCTTTGATCCCAATCAGCAAGCTGTTTCCCCTTCAAACCTCTTCGGAATTATTCGTTGTCAATCAGTGATTTGACCATTTTCGGTCACTTTAGTACGGTAACCCCAGACTCAAAAAAAATCCTTATTTCAGAAATGTGTGCCGAGTTCTGTTTCCATTTTCGCTGGAATTTGACTTAATTTGTTTTTTGTTAAAGAAAAATCGAAATAACATTTTGTTTGAAATCAATTTTACTGGACAATCAATATTTCCCTATGATTACCTTTGGCTGTGGACATTTCACATTCTTTTTGTTGGCGCCGAAAATGGTTTATTTAAATTTTACGTCTTGACACTGACAACTTATATCAGAATATTTTAACTCGAATGGGAGCCATTCTGATTAATAAACTGTAAGGCGTTTTGGAGAATGTTATCTTTTTATAACCACATTTTTGTGGCCTTAACTTGTTCCGTATACGTAATATTACCATATTGTGCATACGTAATGGGTTCTTAATTAAAAAATTCATTTATATACTTAGTGGTATATTTAAAAATTGAAAAATAAGGTTAAAAACAAGTAGGGTATTTAGAATTTCGTTTCCTTTTTCGACTGATTTTTCACACGTTTCTATTTCTGTATCCTTTATTACGCATACGCCGCATGGCCCTACGCATTGATGAATTGTTGCCAATTTCAGAATTTCTCGAAGAGGGATTTCTTTGTTGCGGGGTTCTAGGGGTGGGTGTTGCGTGTGGGTGAAGAAATATGGGGTATGCCATGTGCCATCGAGTCAAATCAAACTGAAGTTTTGCTGGTCTTAGCTGGTATTTGTTGTTGTTTGTGTTCTAGTCTTTTTTCTATTTGGTTTTTTTCTTGATACTTTTTTTTTTGCCTTTGTGGCGCCATCTCCCGGCGCCGTGTTTCTCTGTGTGTGTGTGTGTGGAGGCACGCGCATTCTAGTACTATGAACGTGTATGCGTGTGTGTGTTTCCTTTTCTTGCCTATTTTATGATTTATTGTATGTTTTCCCATTCGTGGTTGCTAACCAACTAACCAAAGAACCGAACCCACCAAGTCACCGAGCTTATTACACTGACCTTTACACGTACTAAGCCACCCTCTCTTCGCCGCCCTATTTGCTGACTTAAGGGTCTTTCAAGTTTTCTGTTTTCTTTTTCTTTTCTTTTTTTGGGCAAGTGTCTTTTAGTCAGGGCTCGTGTGTCTCTGTCTGCAGAGACTTATCTTTAAGAAGAATAAAGTAGCTAGGGGGGAGGGGGATCGGGTGAAGAAGCGGGTGTTAGCGGGAATGGGAATAGCCCGTTTTCAGACAACACACCATGGCCTGTTGACCAAAGCTCACTTTAGCAAACTTAATCTGTAGCCATATAACATTTTTTGCTTTCGATCGGTGGGACTTTCGAGAAGCCAAGCGAGCCAAAAGGATATTGGGTATTAGGTTTCTCGCCCACTTGTGTTTTGTTTTATTTAAATGTTCCTTTAACTTACAAGGGAATCAAATATATTTACTTATCTTTATGTTATTATAAGTAATTTAAAGGTTTCAAACTCAAATGTCTCATTTCCTAAACTAATTTCGTTTTACTTCACAAGAAAGCCTGAAAACAATAACCTTATTACATATCTCTACTAATATTTTCCCTTTTTGAACTCATTCGTCCTTTGACTTTCCCATTTCTTGGGCTCTTTTGAGTGACTGACATTTGGAATTGCTTTGGCAAATTATATTTTATTGCTGCAGCCATCAAAACTAACCCACAAGATGTTGGCCTTCAATCCCGGCCATCCCTCGTGTCCCTCCACTTCCCACTCATATCCAAACAGCTCGGAGTGTTTCTTGCCCCGTTTTGTGTGCCTATTGCCACATACTTCATTTCTATTTGGAAGAGAAGTCAACTGCCACAAACAGTTAGTTGCCCGCTGGCCACATTCTCGTCGTTGTCATTTCCAACGCTATATTCGTGCTCCTTGCCTTGTTTATTATTTATTTACAATACTTTCTTATTCAAAATGAACCCGCAAACCTCTCGGAATTATTGATGGCCCAACCATATACCACAGCGAATTGTTGAAGGGGTACAGGAGGAGGAGGAGGTTACCCCTTTTTGCCCAGCAGTAACGATTTTTTTTATTTATATTTTTTTTTGTTTTGTTCCTTGCCCTTCCACAGGCAGGTTCTGTTTCAAGAGTTTCTCAAGTGCGACGAGGGGCAAAGAACACAAAAAACATAACGAAAAGTCCGGTCGACTCAATTTACAAAAATTCTCTTTCTTTTTCTTCATTACTTTTTTATATTCTTCAGTTGTTTTTTTTCTTTTTTTTTTTTTTTTTTGGTGGGCAGCCGTAGTCAGAGATTATTAACTTTTAAATTATGCATTGGTACGGTGGATGGAAAAAGGGGAAAAATATGAGAAAAGCTCAAAGACTGAATGACCGTCGAACTGATTAATGCAAATGGATTAAAGTTTCAAAGGGTTAGTTCGAGTGGTCTTTCCCTCTTGATTTTTTAAGTGAATTGTTTCCAAGAAAAATAGCTAGGTACTTCGAGACTTTCAGATTTTGTACACTTTTTATCATTACTAAATAGTCGTGCTTTTGGAATATACAAATTTTAGAATTTTACTTATCTGACCAACGCATTTCACCTTGACGCCACAAATTAAAAGTTTACTACTGCTGCTCCATTAAACCTCTCAATTATTTTCCGCATATTCAAACGGTTTTGAAGTCACATCCCCTCGATTCGCACAGAAGCAAAAATACACAACAGCATTTTGACACTCAGTTAGCAGTTAGTCCAATATTTTTTCAGCATTTTACAATATTTATCATGCGGCCGATGATTTATGTGATTGGAGCGCCATATATCTGAAGATATATGTGTGTTTATGTAAATAAATATAGGTTTTGGGTGCCTGACACTGCGGATGCTGCAACGGCAGCAGCAGTGCCACCACAAAAAATATACCAGCAAAATAAATATATCGACAGGCAGAATGAACCTTAATAAATATTTACGCGCTGCGTAACAATTCGCCTAGCTAAATATGCCAATTTTAGCCTCTTAAATTTTGTATGTTTTTCTTCTTCTTCTTTTTTTTTTGCAGAAATGAGAAGTTTTATACGTGCTGCGATGAGCCATATCTGGACATCACCTTCAACATCACAATGCGCCGCAAGACCCTTTTCTACACGGTCAACCTGATCATTCCCTGCATGGGCATCAGTTTCCTCACCATCCTTGTATTCTACCTGCCGTCGGACAGTGGTGAGAAGGTGAGTTTAATCTTTGGATATCCCTGGGAAGGGAAAAGTATCTGATATCACGAAATGTTGGGCTTTAGAGAATATAAAATAACAATCTCTAATTGAGATTTAAAATACTTGCAAAAATAATTGGTTAATTGTAAAACCAATTACATAAAGTTCTAATAGAGTCAAATATATGAAGTATTATTAAAAAATAGTTAATTCGAATTGCGTGCACTAGAACATAGACAAAAACTGAACATTTGTTCGCCATAGTTTTTCTGATAAGCGGGCTCAATTAATGAGCTAAAGTTTAATTAAATCAGTCGCACTATAGTTGCGGCGGGGTGTCCAAAAGCTTTATCTTCTGCCATTGGATTTATGCTAATGATACACATGTTATTGCATTTATTCATAGTGAAATTAAGCATTAGAATCAAGTTCATCCGCAGCTGAAATGCATTAGCTTGCATAAAGCGTTACCCATTTCCCATTTCTCCCGCCATATTTGCTTTGTTCACATCTGCTGCCATTTTCCCCGCGCTTTTCACCATTCTCATTTTCATTTTTTTTTTTTTTTTTTTGCATTAAACCAATTGCCATAATTTATTGCCAGCTCACTCCTCGCCCATCCGTTCAAAATGTGCTTTTAATTAAAAAGCAAAAAAAAAACTAAAAAAAAAAAAACAAAAAAATAATTTCACACTCAAATGAAAATGAAAATGCATTTCAACATTTTATTCGTTTTGATTTTCATTTTTTCGGGTGTTCTGTGTATGTGTGTGTGTGTGTTGGCGTATATTTTTTCGCCCAGTCTGCCATCATTTAAGTTTGAGTAAATAAAATTACACCATGTATTCAATTTAATGCGAACAAAAGTTCCTTTTTTTTTACTTTTTTGTTTCATTGCGGTTCTTTGGCGATTCTTTGAGGGAAAATGCCAAACGAAAATGAAAACACGAAATGGCATAATGCATAAATATAAACATTTACATGCTGCCTGGGACTTATGAATAAATTACGGCCAATTTTCAAAATAAATAAAATGCAAAAATAATTTGTGTGCGCAAGCGGTTTGTGGATTACTGATGCTGATGCCGATGCCGATGCTGATGCTGATGTTGATGCCAATGCCATCCGGCATTTCCACATCGCTCACGGAGCATAATTTATGTTATAAATATTGACAGCGCCGGGCATTTGATGAGCCATCCCAGCAGGCATTATGTAAATTCCCGATTTGCGTGTGCATTATCGAGTTAAGAGCGGTATATTCGATGACTACTCATCGAATAATGCGCGCATTATACCAAGCTGTCACATGAAAACGAACTTTATGAATGATTTTGGAAAGACACTGTTTATCTAAGGCTTGATTTGATTTGAACATTATTACTGTTCGTAGGATATCGATGAATAATCTTTCAAATTAGACATTTTGACAAATTTATCCAATATCAAGTATAATATTTATAAATAAGATAGATTTAAGTCATATTTCCGATAATAATCAATTTAGTTTGTTCACTTAAATACACCAATCTATCTTTGCTAGTACTTAAAGTTGGTTGGCCCAATAAAAAATAATCAATTCGTTTGATATTATTTTGCCAGGAGTTTTTCCCCTCTTTTTGTGGTATCTGTTTACTTTTTTGTTTTTCTTTTTTCTTTTTGATACTTTTACTATTTGTGCCGTGTGGGCACATTTCATTGCACTGTTGTCCCTTTTATGGCCATGCACGCACACTCACCCGGACACACACACACACACACATACTGGTACATGGAGCTGGCAAATATTTACGCCTAAAAGCAGGCAGCGAAATAAAACAGGACACAAACTGCGGATCTGCGCCCGAAATTCCCGCCACTGGTCAGTCTGCAGTTAACTATGGCAACTCTGGCACGTCCGCCACGCCCATCGTTCCTGCCAAACGACCCACCGCGCCCCTCATCTGTTCGGCCCATCCTTTGGACCCCCGTGGCCGAAGTTCTATCGGAATTGGAATTCGAATTGCCAATTTACATGCATATGCGCCACAACGCACTTCATTCATGCAATTGCCGATTGCGGGAGTGAGGAAAGGAGGTGGCCCAAAATGGTTGCGGTACACTAGTAGAAAATGTCCTTTAATCTTTAATCAATTAAGATTTTTCCTTAAAAAAATTCTCATTAAATAGTAGAGAGGGGAAAAGGTATGCACTTTCAAGCTTAGTAAATATCCCTAGAAGATTTTTGATTTTTTATATTATTAGATAAAATCATAATAATCTTTGAAAATATTATACTAAAATTTCTATAATAAAAACTTAATAGACTTATAATTTATCTTAATAGAATGCAACTCTGTGGTAGCCTTTTTTGTAGAACATTTTTAGCACAGTTTTTTCCCGGTACATCAAACGAAGGGCTACTTTTCCAATACTAAGTAGCCGCACTGTTCCCATTCCCCTCCGTTTATTTGCATCGTATTTTTATGGGCGAAACAATTACGTTTTACGAACAGCATCCAGATTGAAACTGGCCCATCAGTTGGCAGGCCCGAACTATCCAGTCGGAGTCCGAAGCTCACCCTAACAGAACTGAAATCATCGGGACCGAAATGCATTTGGCCACCTTAATTACACCGAACATTTGCATAAATAATGAGCAGGTCGCTAGTGATGGTAGCGTGAGGCGATTACCCATGGATTCCTTTGCCATTGAGGTCACAGCCCCCATTTGTATCATCCCTAAGGCTTTCAGGCAATGACATAAACAGCACTGAGAGAAATACTAAGGTGTTTATAAAACAAACTATGAAAAATAGTTTCATTTATGAACTATATATTCACCATTAGTTTCTTGATTACCTTTAAATCGATGCTTTTATAGGTGAATATATGGTGGTATTTATAGTGGAAAGCCATTGGATTTGCTTGGCAAGTTGTAGCCCTAATTAGGCAACGTCACTAATCGCTTTACAAGCGCTGACCCCAAAACTACGGCTAATTATCATAAAATCATTAAGCATCGAAAATTTATGCCGCACACAAACTCACTGAAACACACATATAGCAACACACAGACAGACAGTAGAAAGCCTCAAATGGTGCGTCTCATTTTCGACATTTAATTACTTTCTACAAATACACTCACATCGAAACCCATACAAGCACACACTTCATTACAAGCAGCTTAGGCATGAATAAGGTGAGCTACCACTCCTCCTTTTTCAGCCATACCCCCCTACAAATCATTTTGCGCTTTATTGAGCGCCTTGAAAAGTATGCCGCGTTTTCGTTTTCATTTCCATTTTCACGGAGGAAGGTTTTTCCCAACTCAGAGCCCCACACCCCCCCCCCTTACCGCGTTCTTTTTTCGACATTTTCCATTGCCTTTGCATATGATTTGTTGGCCAGCTTTTGGCAAGGCCGCAATTGCCGGCTGATAAACCGCTTTTTCATACGCCCATTGCCCTGGCTTATTATTTGCTTGTGATGCCCGCTTAGGTGTTCTAAATCAATTTGGATTTGTGGCTCCAATTGGCGGCCAAGCGAGCGGAATCTTGGCAATTGTCTGGCAATGAAATTAAAATTTTCACATCTTATATTAAGCTGTTTTAGGTAAAAAAAATAATGAGCAGACTCAGGGCTATAATATTTATCATATTAAATAATTATTTGGCAATGTTTATAAGCTAAGTGTACGAGGTGTGTTCAAAAAGTAAGGTGACTCTTCAAATTTCGCGAATTTCAAATTTTTCGATTATCGATTTTTTTGTTTTGTTATATTGGTACACTCTTCCCTAACATCTGTACCAAGTTTCAATGGAACATCCTCTTTTGTTTGGTTGTGAGAGGCGTAAAGTTACAAGTTATTTTGCGAGCTCGGCGATTTTTTGCTATCGAAAAATATGGATCAAAGGATTTGGATTTTTTGGCCAAAAACAACACCACAATAATGCCTCAGCTACCATATTCACCGGATTTGGCCCCATGTGACTTTTTCTTGTTCCCAAAACTGAAGATAATCGAAAAATTTGAAAAATTTGAAATTTGAAAAGTCACCTTACTTTTTGAACACACCTCGTATAACTTCTAAAAGGTTTCGATAATCGAAAAATTTGAAATTCGCGAAATTTGAAGAGTCACCTTACTTTTTGAACACACCTCGTATGGTATAACCCATAAAACTAACCAGTCCAACCAAACCTATACCAAAAAAAAGGTTTAAATGATTTAGGCTCAGTAATTAACTAACTAACCAAAAAGGCAGCTCAACTGTTATATATTAATTAATTCGTAGGGCTTAGCTGTCTTTTTTGTTACAATTAATTAATCCAAATAGCTCTTGTAACTATTCCCAGTTAACTAATAAGGCCAAAATGGTCCTGTAGAAGTTTCCATATTAATTAGCTAATCCAAAGGACTTGGGGTTTTATTATTTAACTAATTCAAGCGGATAGTGTAAGTTATGTTTAATAATTATTTAATCGAGATATTATGTTACTTTAGTATTTATGATTTAGAGATAAATCTTTAATGGAAATTGTATTTAATGATGAACCTAAACATGATTAAATAAGTTATGTATCGTTATACATCTAGCATTAGGAACCATTTTCCAGACACCTGCTCGCTCTTCTCTCAGGATCTCCTATATAATCAATAAGTATTCCTTGATTTCTGCACTATCAAAGGGCAAAGGGCAAATAAAGTGGCACCAAAATGGCAAACTCTCGATGGGGGAAAAAAGAGCTTAAGCTTCGTCTGAGCAATATTTATGCATTATAAATGAGAAGAAGAAACCTTATCGGGCCAGGGAGTTTCCCGTTGTTGTTCGCAGTTCGCAATTGTCGCTTCTTTATGGCGCTTTAGATTTTCCGCTCGACGTGCAGCTCAATTTGCCACGCTCCTTTATCCCCCTGCCGCCCACCAACTTCCTATCTCACTCTTCTAGGTTTATGTGCATATATATTTATATATGTACCATATATATGTACTTGCAGGTCTCATTAAGCATATCCATTCTGCTGTCGCTCACTGTGTTCTTCCTGCTGCTGGCGGAAATCATTCCGCCCACATCGCTGGTGGTGCCACTGCTAGGAAAGTTCGTGCTCTTCACCATGATACTGGATACCTTCAGGTGAGTCCCCCATTCGATTTCCCATTGATACTACAGAACCGAATGTCGTCTGAATATGCTAAATACTTTAAATTCAAGTTTTTAATAGCATATTTTGGACTTAACAATAAGCAAACTGTCAATCTACGTTATTTGTAATTAGTTACCGAGACAAATTTAAAATCATTTATCTAGTTAGAAAGCCTTAAAAAACTTCCAAATATGTAGTTAACAAAGTTTTTCAAAAACTTCGACTTCGGTGTTCTTTGGTGGGAAAGTTTTGCCAAAGGGAAGCAGCAAAATAAAACTCGATTCGGCAGTACGGCCGTTCGACTTTTGCTTGGCTTAATGCCACGCCCATCCCCGACAAAATAGGCCCCCTGCTGTGGGGCCTATTAAATGGCTGCGGCAATTTACAGTCATTTGCCACGCCCACAAGGCGACTGGCCGGCACACCAAATGATGGCCGCCTAATTGTTGGTAAACAAAAGTCGACTGAGACCGAGAGTAGGAGACTCTGCCAACAATGGAATCGCCAGTGGCGCAACAGGACCTCGCCTCAAATGATGTAATTAAGGCTGGCAGGACACTCTACCCACTCCCCATTTTTCCAACCCATTCCCCATTCCCCATTCCCCACTCCCACCGTCATTCTTTTCCAACGCCTTTCTTGGCCAGCTGCTAATTAGACGTGGGCGTCGAAAGTTAATTACCCAGACTAAGAGAGCAACTCACTTAAGTCCTTTCTGCATGTTCTTACCACCCTCACATTTTATCCTTGGACAACTCTTCTGCCGAGGGTACAAAATATAGGGACACTTTATCATGCACTTCCACATAATAATGTTAGCTAAGTAGATATTACAGTCAAAAAAATAAATTGTAAGATTCTCTTCTACCAAAGAAGCATTATAAAAGCTGCCTAGTCGGCTGCTTTTAAATGAAAATATAAATATCAATAGATCTGCTTTATAAATATTAAAAAGATTGAGAGGAAAGATGGTTTCTTAAACGAAAAATAAGAATAACGCCTTTTGACAGAAAATGACATTTTTTCAAAATGAAACTCATGACTAAGAAAGCGACTGTTTTTTATACGACTTTTGGCAGCAGAGAGCCCCGTTTCTTAGCTCTAACTTTGTCAAAACAAGACGCTCGCCTAAAAAGTGACTGCTTTATACAGATAACAACCAAAACTTTAAACCCCAATACCTACTTTTAACAGAACCCAGAAATTTGAAATATTTTTTGAAAAATGGACATGAATTATGAATTTTAGATGTAAATGCAGTTTTTAAGAAAAGTTAATAACGAACCCAACAAGGTATGGCATTCTATACACATTTACCAATAAAATGCTGATAAAGTTTGTGAATTGAGTACTCACCGTACCGTATTTCTTTCTCTGTAGCATCTGTGTGACGGTGTTAGTGCTGAACATCCACTTCCGGTCGCCGCAGACGCACACGATGGCTCCTTGGGTGCGGACCGTGTTTATTAACCAGCTGCCCCGCTTCCTGGTCATGCGGCGTCCGCTCTATCCGATCAGCGAGATGATGTGAGTGCCTCCTCCGAAAGGGACCTCCGAGTAACCGATAACCTTTAACCACCGTTCTCCGTGGTTTTCTTTGTTTTTCCACAGAAAATCCTCGCGGCGGCTCATGGTGCGCACATGCAACGGACTCGAACTGAGGGATCAAATACCACCGCTGCCACCGCCGGTGGCCTTGTCTCGGTAAGTTAAAAGGAGGGTCCTAGAATTAAACGTTTTTAAGTACGATTTCAATTTATATGCATTGATACTTACCTGTATAATCGGCATTTATGTAGCATGCACCACAGCCCAAAGACGACATCGCGTAGCACTTCGCCACATTTTCAGCACCGTGCGCAGACCTACAACCTGATGGATGAGTGTGGCATGGGTATGGGCGGTGGCGGTGCCTCCACCATTACCGGCCACTTGAGCTCCTTGTATCCGCCGACCATGTCGACGGCCAACCAGCAGACCTCGACAACATCATCGCTGATCGACGCCCAGTACCACAATCAGTATCAGCAGACGGGTGGCTCGCTGCTAGACCATCCGCTAACGCCCACCAAGTTCCGTCAGATGACCTCGACCTCCAGCCAGACGGGTCAGAATGGAAGCGGGAATGGCGGTGGTGGCTATGGTGGTCATGGCCAAAGTGGCAGCGGAGGAGGTCACCTCTATCGGCAGCAATCGAGCTGCTCGGCGAACTTTTCGCCACTGCCGCAGCATGCACACCAGGCGCACGCCTCCACCACCACCAGCGATCTGGGCATGGCCAATCCGAATGTGATAAAGTCAACGACGACGGTTAACTCGGTGGCCACCGCATCGACGCTGGCGGACTCCTGCTGCAGCGGCACTATCCAGATCCATCAGGGCATGGGCGCCGGGGCCGCTTGCCAGTCATCGGAGCTCCTGCACCACCAGCAGTTGCACCACCAGCAGATGCACCACCAACAACAGCAGCATCATCACCAGCGACCCACCACCTCAGCGGCAGCGGCAGCAGCAGCGGCAGCCGCCGGCGGACCCAGCACCTCGGCAGCGGCAGCAGCAGCGGCGGCGGCAGCGGCGGCCGGAACGCCACCCCCACCGCCTCCACCGGCGGGCGTCTGTGATATTCTGCCCGCCTGCCAGCGCGAGGGCGGACCGCACTGCTGCTCGGGGCGTGGCAATGTACGCCAACGGTGGCACACCTGCCCGGAACTTCACAAGGCCATGGACGGGGTCACCTACATAGCCGAACAGACGCGCAAGGAGGAGGAGAGCACAAGGGTAAGGTTACATCTAAATCACATTGTAGGACTCTAAGGACCTTCTAAGCCATATTTATCCTTCTAAGCACCATCTAAAGTCGCACTAAACTTCTATCTAGTAACCACCAATCCAATATAGAATCGTTATCTAAAAACTGCAATAATACTACAGATAACTGAAGTGGACTTAAACAATGCTCTTTAAAAAACGGAATTTTATTTTTCGTTTCCCATTGGAAAAATAATTTTCCCTGCTCTTTCGGAATGTCGCAATTGCAGCAAGCCAGTGAAAATAAGAAAAAGAAAATTGGAAAGCCGGAAAAAAATACAAGTGGCCCGAAAGCCGCTTAACGTTTGGCCAGGACAGAGAAACGGGGACATACCTGAGAGGGAGACGGAAACTGAGTCCGAGAAGGAGATAGAGACAGTAGAGACTCTGAGACAGAGGTAGAAAGTCAGTGTGGATTTTGATGTTAATAAGCCTGGCGCAATAAATTAGAGCGGCCTTAGGCGGGATTTATTGGCACGTCGATAATCGATGGCCAGGACTTTGAGACTAAAGCTCGAACTTAAACTGGAGTCGAGACTCTGGAGTTGAAACACCTTGGCCAGGACCCAGTTGTTGATGATGTCCGACTGTCACTGGCTCTCTGCCCTTTTGTTGACCTTTCCCGGCCAATGTCCCGGTGTCCATATGTGTGTCCGTGGGGCATCGACTCAATGGGCGGACTTATGCCGGCTGCGCCAAAAGTTTTAATGACTTTTCATGCGCCTTATTGAGCACCGACTATGGCTATGTCCTGTCATTTGTACACTCCACGAAAGTCCTTGCTCTAATAGACAAAACTTATTAAGCCGATTTTTAAAAAGTGATTTCAAAAGGGTCTCTAAAACCGAAGGAAACAAGAAGGCAACATTGACTAATATAAAAGAATCAAATTTTTCTATTTAAATATAAAATGGAAATAATAGAAAAGGATTAGCACTTATTTCTGTAAGTGCAGGCCTGTTCGTCTGTTTGTTCGCGAAGTTACGAGCATTGCTGTTGCTGCTGTCCTCTCATCATAATGAATGTTTTCTTGTGGCATCGAACAAAATGCCAATAAAAGTATTTTATTAAAATTACGCACACATTCAATCATTATTGGAATGTCCTGCCGGGCTTAGCGGCGGAGGTGGAGGTGGAGGCCTGGGACAGGGACTGCGATACTCCAGGACACTCCAGGACAGAACTAGGGCACCTCCGGACGGAGGTAACGGAGAGCAAAGGACACGGGACACAAGTCTCAGGGCACAGAACTCAGGAGCAGTGTTGTCACTAGCAGACCAAAAATATCTACTTCAGCCTTCAGGTTAAAGAGTTAATATTTTTTATAATTTTTAAATTATTTTCAATATGGGGTTACTTTGATATAAAATTTCTTTCCAAAAAGGATATTTTCACATATTCTAACGCATTTTCAATCTTATCCTTAAAAAAACAGACTTTAAGCTATAAAATCGCCAAGTTGACAGCACTACAAAATCGAATGCTGAGATATGCGAGACAGCTTCGGCGGCATTTACATTGAGTGCGTGTCATTTGCGCCACGCCCCCTGGGCGATGGTAGGCAGTGGGTTGGGGGCTGGGGATTGGTGGGCGTGACAGCGGTCTGGCTGGGGAATTAGTCGCAAGATGCGTGGCCAAAGTTAAACATATTGCCCTGGCTCCAGGCCCAGCGAATGAATATCGAATGAGGGCCAATCGAAAAGGGGGAGAATCTTATTGACTCAAAAATTGAAAGACTCTGCAGCACATGATATATTTAGATAATAACTAATATCAAACTGAACAAAGAGCGAGGAAATAAATATGAAAATATATTAGCTATAGACGCAGAAACAAAGGATATAAACAAAATGTTTTGGTTCTCATATTTTACCCTTGAAATTTGACTTTGAACCACAAAAAAAAATATGGCTGACATTTGAAAGATTTTTAGCTAATGAAAATGTATTTACCTTGTTTTTTTCGAACAGGTGAAAGAGGACTGGAAGTACGTGGCCATGGTGCTGGATCGTCTGTTCCTGTGGATCTTCACAATAGCCGTTGTCGTCGGAACCGCCGGCATTATCCTGCAGGCTCCGACGCTCTACGACACCCGGATGCCCATCGATATTAAGCTCTCGGAGATCGCCTCGACGACGGCCAAGCCCAATGTGGCCAGGCCCGTGTTGTAAGCGGATCGATAAATATCGTTCGATCGATCGATATCCAGTATTCCGGTAAACACACACCACACACAGTCTGAAGAAGCCAACAAAAAGCAAAACACAAGTAATGAATGAAATTCGCATTTGTTTTTTCTTTAACAAGAGAAGGGGGATAACGAAAAACAAAAAACGAAAAACAAAAAAACAAAATACAAAAAACAGAAAACCAAAAAATAACCACAAAACTTGTTCCAAAATGAATATATATAAAAATGACAGAGGCGAATCCAAGTAACTATAACTAATAAATTGTATTTGTTGTATACATAAAAGATATAACTAACTATAAATAATTTGTACACTAATGTTTAAACAGGCAAACTATGCTAAACAAAACGGTTTTTTTTCTAGGCAACGTAAATGAATAGACAGAAAGGTGACGAAAACGAAAGACAAGAAAGTCAAAAACAAATAATTAAGTAAACCAATTCAACTGAAACGAAGCGCAAAATAGTATGCAACAGATAAATAAATACGAATTATGGTAATATTTGAGAGCGAAATTAAATTAGTGAAATTAAATTAGCCTAGCCAAACATCAAGAATAGCGGAAACAACAAACAAAGAAAAGTGTATTTGTTGAACAGGAAAATGCGGAGATGGAGGACAAAATTAGTTAGCTAAGCGAACCAAAATATAATATGGAACAGGAAGAAAAGCCAACAAAAAGGCATAGGTATATGTGTATGTGTGCATTTAGAGAAAACTGAGCAGAAATCGAATAGAACTTTTATGATTTAAGAAATTATTTTCTATAATATTTGAAATTTTTTAAATAATATTTATATTACTGATTTCTTCCTATTTTTGATGGATAATTTTAAACCAAGAACTGTAATGTCTAGAAAAGTTAACAGATTTTAATTTAAATTAAGTTAATGATATATATTAATAAGAAGAAAGCAAAGAAAATCGATAAGAAAGCCTTTTTAAGTTATGAAGTCCTCTGCCAGATTCATTTTCTCCGTGTGCATGAGTGTGTGTGCTGCCG
Organism: Drosophila eugracilis; assembly: GCF_018153835.1. Classification (NCBI taxonomy): domain Eukaryota; kingdom Metazoa; phylum Arthropoda; class Insecta; order Diptera; family Drosophilidae; genus Drosophila; species Drosophila eugracilis. Next base: position 260,442 of record NW_024573048.1, read on the forward strand.
TATGTGTGTGACTGCAAATGAGGCATGCAAATTAGTGCAAATAAACCGAGAGAAAGTGAGAGAGAGAAATGGTTGGGGTAGTGAAAATGGTGCCCCAGGACACGGAAAAGCCGGGAACCCCCCAACCATCCACGATTTAGCCTTGGGGCAATTAGTTAGCACAAAGCTTTAGTTATTATGCCCAAGTGTACGTGGGCCTGTATGCGTGTGGGTGCGAGAGCATGTGTGTGCATAGTAAATAATCACCATTAGAAATTCAAATTCAATTTTGGCGCTTGCACTGCCTAATTGGCAAAAACAAAAAAAAAAAAAAAAACAAAAAAACGCGTCCAAGTTGCTCACGTCCTTCTTTTTTCTTGCCACCCAATTAACATTTCCCACGCTCGCCACTCTAATAATTTATGCTAATTTCAAATTGCATAACTCACTAAAAAACAAAAGAATACGATAAAGGCCCAAGGTAAAAGCTACCTGCCAAATAAAAAAGCAGACAGGCCAAAATTTTACTTCGGCTTCTCGCACTTCTTCTGGTGTTATACGGCGATTGCTTTATTTGCAGCCCCGTTTATTTGCTTTACACTTTTTATTGCTCATAAAATCAAATGATGCCTGATTAGGAGAAGCTAACAAAAAAGAATAACAAAAAGGACATCGACAGCGGGGGAATCCCCCTTTATCGTTCGAAAAAAAAACGGAATGCTTCAAGTTGTACGCAACATAACATGGTTCTGTTAGCTGAGGGAAATTTTAACAGCTGTCAGGCGACAAAGGTTTCTTTTTTGCTTCTACGGCTTAAAGAGGGATATTTTGTTAAGTTATTATTATGAAGATGTTTTTTTTTTTTAATTTATTTATGTTTATAGCATAAAACTGGTAACTTTATTAAAGTTCAAAAACCAGCAAGAAATTCGGATAAACCATTAATTTGTTTTGAAATTTATATAGATATATATAATAATTAACTTTAGACCATATGTGTATCTTTATAAATTCAAAAACAGTATAAAACATCTAGTGAAATGAATTTGTGTTTTTTGGTCGCCTGATTTATTGCCAAAGACAACAAAAACCACAATGCGTGTGTCGTCACAAGCAAGTGTCAATCACAGTCACCGCACTGCAATTGTTCATGCCACACCCCCCGGACCGACCGCCCATATCACACACACACACACACACTCACACACAACACTTTTTCAGTTTTTAATTAAATGAAATGCAAGCGAAGAGTTATAGCAGACACTGTGCCAGAGGGGGATGGGGCGATGAGTGAAATGCACACAAAATGAAAAGCCATTAACGAAATATTATATCTGAAGATGGAGGGAGTGACGATGTCAGCTGAATCCTGTTTGTGATATAAAAAGCGCACGAATTTCGGAAGATTTTCTGCACAGTAAGAAAGATTTGATTCACAATCCCTGTGTCAAAGTTTCTATCAATCTATTATTAGAGAAAACGTTTTTAGATTCAATAGAAAGAGTTGTACGGTAATTTATAATATCAGTTTTCTTAGTTCTCAAGTAATTACAAAATAAGTAAATTCTGACACTTAAGTACAATTTCCTTTTCTTTAATATCTAAATAACATTTTCTTCCTGTGTGGCTCTGATGTTATTTAAGCGCCAGGCATTTAATAGGTCGCCCCTTCCGAAAATATGGCCCCGACCGAAGTGAGGAAGAAGTAAATCTGGAATGGGGGCAGTTGGAGACCGCAAATCATAATTGTTGCGGGCACACAAGACACACCAAAAACAAATGGCGGTGGGTTGGGGATGTTTCTGGGGAATTTGGGAGTTGGGTGGACTCCTCCCCGAAGTTGTAACAATGCGATCTGTGTGTGTTGGCCACCCATTCACAAACACACACACACACAAAAAGCACATTAGCCCTGCTCCTTGGCAGTTCAGTTTGTTTTGTGCTTTCTGCTTTTGGCTGTTACTTTTGCTTTGGTTATGCTTTTAGCTTTGCTCTTACTTTTACTTTGTTTCATTCATTTGGACGTGTTTTTCTTCAATTTTTTTTTTTGGCCCGCAATGAGCGATGCGTATCAGCAGCGAACGTGGCCAAAAATTCGGTCTATTTGTTTGTTTTCACTTTTGCGGCCTAAATATATTTACTGTGGAATGTCCAATGGTAAGAAAAATTAAGTCGAAGACAAAACAATGGGTGGTTTTTAAGACTAAGTAACGTGTTTTATCCACATGTTCTAACATGTTTTAATCCACAACATTCTAATCTCAATACCAGTAAATAATTTTCCAATAGTTATGTAATGCATATTTAACCTTTTTTTCAATCTGTCCGTAACCAATGTGAACTTAAATAATGCAAAGCTGGTTGAAACATTTAAATCAATGACATCCACTCGTTTTTCTAAATCCTTTCCTATAAACCATTCCATTGAAATTTGAAATTCAAGCTTAACCCGGTGACAAAATAAAAGGAAACCTATTTCATGCCGATTGATAGGGCAGCAATAAAAAAAAAATAAACACAACAAAAAACCTATGGCTTAGCCGGAAATATCCATCATTGAGCATTTCCCACTGTACCGGCATTTTATCTATAAGCCCGAGTTTCGCTTGCCGGCCCCCAAACGCAATACAAAAGCAATCATAAAGTTATAGCCCGGACGAAACAGTCGCTACTTCGGGGTACTACTGGTGCTTCCCCTCGGCCAGTTGGCCATTTCCACTACCGTTCCCGGTTCTCGGTCCAGTTGCTGGCCAAAAAACTCGAAGCAAAAAACAACTTTACACCCTTGGGCGACATTTTCTAACAGGCAGAGCAGCCTTTTCCGCACCCACATTGAGAAACATTTTACCGCTCGGAATAGCCACCCAACAACCCACTTCCCTCTCTAAACAAGTGCTGGATTTTTGTCTACTTTCCGGATAGATTATCCTGTTTTATGAATATTTAGAATAGATGAATTTTAGAGTTTGCATCAATGGAAATCTCTCTGTTGAAATTCAGTTAAATATTATTCGCATTCATTTTGATTCTTAAAAAAATATATATTTTAATATTAAAACATACAAATCCTTAAGATTTCTACACCGTTTGTTGACTTAAATAAATAGCCTATATGTTCTCCTTTTTTCCCATATTTCTGTCTGAACATTTCCATAATTTATGTAATAGATAGCCTGCCATCACTAAGCCACTTTCACATTCTCCGAACACGCTTTTCCTTTCCCCAATTTCCCCCGTCCTCATATCGTTTAATGTCCTATCTATGTTTCTGCTTCTGTTTTCGCCCACCTTTTTGGCTCAATAAGAGCGGCGAATTTATTGCTTGCTAATAGGAAAACAGCCTCCCTCTGGTCTTTTCCTCAGACCCCGCCCCCATTACCAACCTCCCAATCACAAAAAAAAAAAAAAGAACACAGAAAACGTGGCTGGTCAGGAGGACAAAGTTTGTCGACATTTTTTGCTTGTGCGGGGGGAGTGTTAGAAAATGGGAACCCCTAGAGCAGAGGGAAAATATGTTTTCAACATAATTTCATTCATTATACTTGAATTGTTATTGTTGTTGGTCTGTGTTGGCCAATGTTGCTGCTCATTTTCAGCAGGCTCATTATCAGCCACGCCTCCCTCCCTCCTATCAGACACACACACACCCACACCTTGGGCGGGCATTTTGGCTAATTTGAATTTGATTTCATTCAGAAAGTTTGCCGTTTTTGGCATTTGTTTCATGGCGCTGTTTTGATTTGTGTGACAAGTGCAAATGATTGTATTCGTGAGTTGATTAATTGAAAATGAATGCGAGACGGGGGAGAAAATTGATTTTCATTTCCATGGAATCCTAGGCTCTGTGAAATACCATTAAACATTCTTCCGATTCACAGAAATTATCTCTAGCAAAAAACGGAATGAACATGTAAAGATTTCACGTCAAAATAGGAAGCCTTAAGCCTATTCAAAATTCTCTAAAACAAAGAAAAAACAGCTCCCCAAGAATTCTATTTGTTCCCTCTAAAAATTTAACGAAAACAAAAGGATAATGAATCTTTGACGCTAGAGAATTTTCCCCCAAACAACCTTAGCACAAATAAAACGAACCTCTAAGGTTTCACAGGAATAAACAAATAGATGTTCCACATATAGGGATCTACGAAGTCCTCTCTCGGCCCAATAATCTCTTTGAGTGAGTGTGCGTGCGTGTCATATATATATCACTAGTCACTAAAAACCACAAAATTAAGGGAAAAACAGGCGTTAAAGAAAAAAAAAACCTAATTGCAAAACATATTTATATGAAAAGTGGAGCGAAACAAATGGAGAACGAACTCAAGAATGTAAAAAAATGTTGAAATATTTTTTACAAAACAAATTGGGCAAAAAACTAACGAAATGCCAAGGGGACAAAGGGGTTAGGCTTCGGATATTAATTGAACTCGACTTTTTGGGGTCGCAACAACACATTTGCCACAAGACATTGTGTGCTCCCAACAACAGTTTATACATAAACGCGTAGATATATCGGGATATTTGGGATTGGGGGGCATTGTGGGCCGAAACTAACACTAAAATTATAAACGCGAAGATTGCGTAAGGGGGAGACATTTTTTTTAGAACGTACCTTTAACAGAACGATTAAGAAGCGTTCACGCAGAACAACTAACACTAATTTTAAAGCATACATTTAATGGTAAACTTAACATTTACATTAAACTAAAACTAACAAAAAACATTGATAAGCGATATACACAGCGAACAAAAAAAAAGAAGAATAGAGAAATTGTTTAAAAATGAGCGAAGCAAACCAAACACGAATTGAATTTACTTTTAAGAACCATAACAAAAATCGAAAAAAAAACAAACGAAACAAGAAATTAAGAAAAGATATTTAAACAAAGCAAAGAAAACCAAAAAAAAAAAACTATAAAATTATACGATTTACAAAACTAAGAACTACAAAAAAATAATGGTAAAAATAGAGAGAACTTTTTTTTGCTCAAAGCCAGGGGGCAAATCCCTCAAATCCCTCATTCAATTTCCCAAAAAAAACTAAATGAGAAAAAATTAAACACAAAAATAAAATATATTTCGCGGCACGTAAAAAATTTGTTCGTCACGAAAGTAAACCACAAAAATCCAAAACAAAACGATTTTCTAAACCACAAAGATTTGAAAGAATTGGCCAAACCCAAAACAAAATAATGTTTAAAATTAAACTAAAGTCAAAACCACACTCAAGTAAATCCACAAAAAAAAAAGATAAGAAAAAAACCAAAGGAAATTATAATTAAAACAAAAACTTAGCTTCTAGTGAGAATTTTTAAAACAAAGCAAAAATGAGACGATAGAGAAAATGCCCCAGAAACCAAAATATGAAACAATGTTAACAAATCGAGGAAAGATAAAGACATAAATGGAATTACAAGATCGGCTAGCCGACACTGAAATACCCTTGCAATTGCAATCGACGAATGTTTGAAATCAATAATGAAAGTAGATACTATATACTGCCTTTAAATCATAATAAAAATCGACCAGAAACTTGAAATATTTTAACTTTTCCAAAATACTATTCCATTTGGTGTCATTCCGGGTTTTGACGTGTCATTCCTAAGTTGTACTTAACAAGATAAGTTTACTACTAAAACAAATACGTAAATATTATGTAAAATAAAAACTAAAACAATCTTTCTTATCGTTAAACACCTTTTTCTGTCTGTTTCTTGAGACGATTTTTATATCGATTGTAGGCTTAAGTTAGAGGATACGATTGCAAGGATATCAAATAAAAAAAGTTTCTAAAAAGAAAGAAATGGAAAAACTTAAACCAAATGGGAAACCGAAAATTAACTAGAGAATTCTTTTCAAATATCAAATAATGCAAGAAAATAAATAATATAATAATAATATTACAGCCACGAATGGAAACCAAAATAATATTAGGAAATAAAAAAAACAAACGAAGGCAACCAACCCGTAACAACAACAACAACAACACACATTTCAATTGCGCTCGTTTAGCCCATATATAGTATATTTCAATTAAAAAGAACGAAAAAACACATTACAATATTTAAATATGTCATTAAGTCACAGCGAATAAACAACAACAATAAGTTGAAGGCGACTTACAAATCTAACGGACTGAGAAAGTGCATTCGTGTGTGCGAGGGAGAGAGAGAGAGTTAAAGAGATATAGTAACTATATATGTATATATCATCGGAGATGATCTCTGCTGACGCCAAAATTCGGGCAATATTAGTTTAAATTTGCTAAGGATTGGTTTTTCAGCCGATAAGTCTGTGCGAATTAGCTAAATCGTGATTGGTTTACATTGTAAATTGATCTAGAGGTTAAATTAATAATTTTCTTTACTAGTAAGAGCAGTGTATTTGCTAACGTAAAACACACTGCATTGTTTATCACGAATAAGTACACTTAGTACAGTGCGCTTGACAACAATCGAATGATAAACTATAAGAAGTATATTATTATTATAAATATTTCTAGATTATTTTAATGAGCCTCACAATTTTTGATTTATGTTTAGCCTTTGAGATTAACTCTTTTCATTCATCATCATCATTTCATAATCTGTAGGCACCAGCGATTTGGCATGTAATATAGATACATCATAAATAATCAACATAAATTATTATTAATTTATTAATTGAACCATAGAAATATTTTGAAATCAAGAATTTATTGAGGAATTGGTTGTAGAAGCTATAAAAAATTCTATAGGTTGTCAAGATTTTAAGTTGTAATCCAAAAAATGGAAATATTATATTAATATATAATTCATTTAGTAATATTTCCATCTTTTGGAATATCACGTAAAATGTTGGCCAACCAATTGAATTGCTCACAACTTTTACAACCAATTCGTTAACAAATTATAGATTCAACTAATAAATTAATAGTAATATGTATGCTAGCAATTATCAAAGTGTAGGTTGCCAACTATATTCGTATTTTTTCTTGAGATTTACTAAGATTGCCAAAACGCACTGTACGATAATCACGATTTAGCAAAAACGCATAAACCTCAATCAACCAGTGTGAGTGAGAGAGAGCTAGTTTCAACTTGGTGAATTTTTAGCCTTGTTTGTCTTTTTTGGTTTGGATTAAGGAAATGTGTATCTACTTGTGTAATGTTGTGCGACATCCATTAAAGTCCAGAAGGTGATTAGGTATCGTTGGTCTGGTCATCATTATCATCCTCCGGCTCATGGCCGCGACCCTCACGAATCCGCTTCAATTTCCGTTTCAGCATCATGACACCTGCAATGCGAAATCTCTGTAAATCACAAGAACTTTGTTCAATTTTGTTCAAATCACTTACATTTGATAGCCTGGAAGGTTTTAGCTGAAGCCGAACTGGTTTCAGAGGGAAGCGAATTGGACGTTGTTCTTATATGTGCCAGCTTGACCTCCAAATAAGCCTTTTTTAGCGTTTTGTAGTGACGGAACTCACTGGTGTCTTTGACCAGGATGCACTTAGCCGCCGATCCTTCACCTGAACAATCCGAGGGCGCTGTGTGATATATCTGATGGTAGAAGTACTGTAGCACCGGTGAGTTCCAAATCGAGAGACCGTACCACAGCCAAATGGGCACATTCAGGGGCAGCTTAAAGTTCTTGGCGAACAATGTGGGTATGAAGTACTTGAATGGCAGCAGATTGACGAACACATGCGCCCACACAACGATCCGCAAGCCAAGGAAAACCTGGTAGATGATCCTATGCGAATTGGTGCTGGGCAGGACCAGTAGGGCCAACACCTCCGTTAATATGCTGTACAGCCCCACTGTCAGATTAAGGCCAACAAAGTAGTTCTCGTACCTAAAAACAAGACAAGAAAATGACATTAACTCAGCTTCGAGGACATGTTTTGGGGTAGTAGGTAGAGATTTTAATACTTAACCCTCTTTTTGAGATCATTCTAATATAAAACATGTTTCGACTTGCCTGTAAACATCGATTGCGACGAGGGCCAGCAGGTATAGTCCCTTGGAGCCCACCTCCAAGAAATCGGCATCCTTAAAGTCCAACCATGCCCCATGCAGGTAAAACGTGATGATAAATATCGAATAGAATTGAAACTTTTCCGCCTGATGGGATCTGTAGAAGATCAGATTATCGGAGGAATAGAAGAGCGAGTAGCGTCCCTGGTTCTTCATCAGCTGGGGCAGGATCATGAACTCATTGTAGAAGTGTAGGAACAAGCAGCTCGCCGCATAGAAGGCGATATTCCAGATTACGCGGGCGAACAGCCTCCGCTGAAAGTGCTTCATGTTCGACGATTTAAGAAAGAACTGAGAAAAGGGAGAGGTATTAGTATTGGCAATTTGTCGAGCATTGGTCTTGGGTCGTTAGAGATAATGTTTTATGGATTATAGTCAGTGCCGATAAGTCGGCTGTCGCTGCTTTATGCTATCACTTAAGCCAGGAGCGTGGTGCAACCAAAAACATTGGAAATCTTTAATAACAAAACATTTAATTCATCGATTTTTTTAAATGTGGTGAACCGTATTATAAATACATTTAAGCTCCAACGAATCCGTAAAAAGTACTACTTATTGGCCACTGCATTTATTTTGCTCCACTTGGATAGCCCACCCGTTAACCCGCGTTTCCGCGAATCCGGCCCCGTGTGCGCTCTGTTTATTTATAAACGCCAAATTGCCCGAGCAACCCCTCAAAAGAAAAGTGCAATTGAAGGTGCCGCATCGAGCGTGATAGGATAATTGGGATTGCAACAGTAAAGAACTCACCTGGAAGAGCCGCTGGAAGGCGTAGTAGCCGCAGGACAACGCCACAAATATCCAAAATACACCGTTTATCAGGTAATAGAGGTCTATATCCCTGACCATAGAATCAAAGCGGTCGTTGGTGATTAAGTATTTCAGCGGCAGGAAGAAGTTGCTGATCTCCGCCCAATAGTCGGGCGGACCGGCCTTCATGTCCAGTATGGAGGTCATGCTGCTCCTCGGCGGGACTTCCCTTTCTGCCGCCCCAGAATCTCGTTTTCGTTTTCCTCGTTTTCCGCACGATAATTTTGTTTGGAAGAGTCAATCGACTTTTGAGATATCGATAGGCCCATCGATAAGACTTTGGTTATGCGATAGATCTTCTCAATATTCTGTTACAGACCTGTTAACACTGCTGTTAGCAGCAAATATGCGCCAAATTTGAAATTGATAATTATGTAAAAACATATGAACATATGATTTATAATTATAATTATTTCGCCAACCTAGTAATATGTCATCCGCTTTGGCTAAAATCGAGGACTTTCCCTCTGATCCCGTGGAGTTTTTTAAGAATATCCTGCAGGCTGTTACCTATGAACATCCCGATGGATATATGCAAGAGATGAACCTGGCCACCGTTGACGACGAATTTGGAGTTCTTAATCGAACTGTTCTGTATCGAGGACTTACCGAAGATAATTGTGTGTACTATATAACTCATCGATATACCCGCAACTTTAAGAATCTTCGAGTCAATCCCAAGGCCTGCATTACCTTCTATTTGCCAACGGTCAAGGATAAAACTGGAGAGCAGAGTACCTGGCAGGTGCGACTGATTGGGGCCACCGCCGTAGAGCTTCCCGAGAGTGCAATGGATGCATTGTGGGCCAAGGAGAATTTAAGTGCTCAAATCAGAGGTCATATTTGTCCCTGCGGAGAACCCATTAACTATGATGATCTTAAGGCAAAGCACGACCAATTCCTCCTGGAGCACAAGGAAAAAGCCATCGAGAGACCTGCTAGCTAGTAATTATAGTTTAATTAAATTTATGTTTTCATATCACTTATAATTTTAATATCTTTTAGTACTGCCTTGAAGTTCCAGCCGCAGCGATGGGATTTCCTGAAGGTGGGACTTGAGCAAATCGCCGATCGGGTGCAGTATCGTCTCCAAGGCAACGGAAAATGGGAGTCCATGCACGTCTCAACTTAAAAGGGGAATCATCCCAACACTTTTATAATACATCCTAATTTAGACAATTTCATTTTATTCAACAATATCTTTCTACAAACAGCTAAACGTAAATACTAACAACTAAATTTGCTTCCTTTTTGACATGTTTAACATACAATTACAACATAGTTAATAAATATTACACAAAACAGCAAAAAAAAGGACGTTTAAAGAATAGTTAGCGTATAGTTAGGTTCGAGTAACATTAGAGCAGGTTAGTTACATATGCTTAATTGGTTGCTTTGCTACACACACACACACACGCATAATACCCAGTGAGTTCGGTTCCGTTTTCTACACAAATGCTGGGGGCCGTGATGCCGCCCCATTGGACTATACCGCACTGATCGTCTCCCGGATCCAGGCAGCATTTGATGCGATCTTGTCGTACATCCTAGGTCGCTCCACACCCGTGGGACCGCAGGCGATCCGCCAAGACGAGACACCGATTAAGGCCCACTGATTGGTGCCAGGGATCAGGCACTGCACAGGTGCGCCCGAGTACTCCTCTTGCTGAAGGAGGAGAATAAAACAAAAGAAATTGGATATAAATATTATTATTATTTAAATTGTAAATATCATCTTAATAAATAGAAGGGTTCACTGTATAAATAAATAACTCGAATTTTTAAATAAATTATAAATTAAAATGTTTTGGGATCAATCTTCTTATATTTCGTCATTGAATTAAACTCGTGACGTGTCGCCCAATTGGCGATCGTGACGTCATACGCACGCGACATGCAGCAACGCGTTCTACGCAGAACAACAACAAAAGCAATCGAAACAAAAACAAAATAGAATGAGTAATTTTCTCTCGCTGTCGCTTGCTCTCTCCAATTGCCATTCAAGTGAGCACGAGCGAACACGCACACAAATACACTTCAACAACCCCCGTTACCTGCGATGGTTTACCTAGGATAGCAAAAACAACAACTATGAGTGCAGCTGCAGGCAGACAAAAAGAAAGGGAAAAAGGAGACAGCCAGAAGAAGAAGCAACGGTAAAAGGGACAGAAAAAAACATACTTAAAAGGTAGCGCCAAGAATTGCCTGCATTCATTCGATCGTGAACTTTCCAAGCGGTCGCATCGCAGAGAATAGCGTTAAAAAAAGAATATAAGATATTCCAGTGTAAAAACCAAAATCTAAAGGGGACTTAAAACAAAAGATGACTGATACAAGGAGCAGCTTAAAGATCCTTTTCCGGGGAGAGACACGCCTCATCACTTGTGGATCTTCAAACACCTACGAAGAGGTCATCTCCCAAGGTGAGTCACGAAATTGGATTGTAAGCCATTTAATTGAATAAAAAATATTGTGCACAAAAAAGGCGGCCGGCCCATCAACATTCTATACATATATCATTTTCATACGGCATAATATGAAATTAAAACGATGAAAATATACATTTCAAATACTTTCCAAAGTGATAAAAATAATACTTATGTATAACCGATTCATTTTTTTCTGTGTTTTATATTGTTTGGTCTTGCCTTAAATGTGTATTATTATTCAATATTTAAAACCTTAAACCAGATTTTAATCAATTTTATTATTTTCCAGCTATGTCCCATTTCGGTATTCCGGAGACTCAAAGGAATGCCCTCATCCTAACAAATGGCAACGACTATGTGTTTGAGGCGCACTTGCTGGAGTACTTCCTGCTGCTGTTTCCCTGCCCGGAGATCACCTTTCACTTGAGGTTCGACTGGTCCCAGATGCGTCGAAGTCTCAGCAAGAAGGAGACCCTTAAGCGAAAGCGTCCAGTGGACCAGGATCAGGCTACCGGCCAACAAGTGGAGGAGGAGGCAAAGGAAGAACCAGTGCAAGAGTACAAGCCAGTGCCGGTCTACCGGATGAATTGCTTTTTGGGATCGTTGCCCAGTGGAAGGGCTGTTCCAGTTCATCGCCAGAATGGGTTCCTCAGGGAACAAACACAACAACTGGCGGATATTTCCACAGCTCGGCTGCTGGATGAGGAAGTCCAGCAGCAGGAACCGCTTAAGAAGCGTCTTCGCTTGGATGTCTGTGCCAAGCCTCGACGCACTGGGTCCACATCAATGGGCCCGTCTCCCATTCCTGTCATGCGCTCGATTCGCATTTAAGGCTCACTGATCATCATTTGTACATACATAGATATAGTACGTATACGATATTCCATCTAAATGTAGTCATAAGCTAAAAGGTTGAACCACTGTTCCTAAGACTAACACTATGCCTATCTCACCAAAAAAAGTCCAAACCAAATGTTATATTATATGAAATAAATATTTTTTGTTAATATTTTAAGCTTATCGAAAGCAATTTAGTTCCTAAATTATATTTTAGCAGATTTGATTAAGATTTAATTAATTACCTATTAACTTTTGTTTTCCGACTTTAAAACAATTTAAACTTTTTAAAATTCCAATTCATTATTTTGAAATTTTCAAGTCTTATATTAGTTTTCAATCTCAAAGTCATTTATAAAAATCTAACCAGTAAAATAAGTTATAAAGTTATAAATCTTTTACTCTCAGTGAATGGATTCAGTTTAATAAAGTTAAGTCATTTTTCAAAAATAATCTACGTATTCTTATTTATTATTAGTTGATAGGGATTTTGTACTCACCGTGCAGTCGTACTTCTGATAGGTGGCCTCCATGCACATGGAGTTCACAGTGGCGATGGACACATTCTCACAGGGCGCCATGTCACCCATCTTCAGCTGGACACGCTGCAGATGATCCCGCTGTCGTGACCAGCCGAGGGTATTGCAATTTGTCCAGATCTGGTCTTGAGCAGCCGGCCCAGCTGCCAAAACGGGAGCCTTGGTGGCTGTCCGAGCGGATGAGGACGAGGATGTGACCGTCGATCCCGAGGAGGACGAGCTGCCGCCATAGTAATTCACCTGAGGCGCATGATCCGGCAGAGGATACGCATCCAATTCCTGGTGCAATGCCTCGGCTTTGGGCATATACGAGGCGGCTGCCTCAACACCGAAGTGATTCTCCTGATTATCCTGATCCTCTTCACCCTGATTCTCTGTGGAGCTATCCAGCTGCTCCTGCGATGGAATCAAGAAGAACTGCTGGTTCTCCTGGGCCAGTCGACTACGCGGTTGGGTGACCAACTGGCCTTCTAAACGCTCGGCCACCGGTACGTGTGATCTTCTTTGGGCTGGTTGCTGCTGCAGCAGGCGTCTTTGCAAGGCATCAGGCAGGCAGATGGGTCTTACGTGATCGGAGTAATTGACTGGGGTCTCCAGGCGCACCAGTGCCGCCGTTGAGCCCTCAACCGGACTTTTAATCATGCCAATGATACGACGTCTCTGCGTCCATGGTGCCTTAGCCGACAGACGAACTGCACCCACAATGGCCATCCAGGTGGCACGCGGCTGACCTTGGAAACAGCCCTCAGTGGTAAGGACCCAGTCCTGAGAGATCAATGTGCCGTCACACACGTGGATATCTTCACGGAAAAGGGCCACCAGCCACGGCCAATCGCCAGGCGCCGACATCTTGGGCAGCGACAGATGTTGCTTTGCATTGAAGAGCGCTGACTGGACACCACATCTCAGCTCTCCACATCCCACGTATAGCACTTGCCGACGGGGACAGTGTGTTCGGATAAAGCTGATCTCCGGCGCATGGGGATCGAGTACACGGACGTAGTCTTTCAGCTGCTCTGTGTCGTTCTGGACGTCAAAAATTTCCACTGATCTGCGGATGGGTGATAAAATACAGCAATAAACAACAGAACAATCTTGGAATTTCTAATATATAAAGAAATAAACTTACTCGTATCCTAGGGACTTGCAAAGCGATTCGGAAACGGTTTGGCGCACCACCAACTTGGCATCGCCTTCCAAACCCTCGGCACACAACTTGCCCACCACTCCCTTCTCGGAAAACACGGCGTAGCCGGCGGAATGGAAGCGAGAGAGGTACGGAACCAAGGGCTCTGGATGCAATAAATCGGCAGCCAAAGGAGCTATAGATACTACAAATGGTAGAAAAACGATTTTAAGTTGTTTACTGATTATTAATGTAAACTTTTTTAGGGTTTAAAACCCAATACTTACAGCAATCCTTCTCATCGGCGCCATCTGGACAATCCGCCTTGCCGTCGCAGCGTGCCTTGCGTGGGACACAGGCTCTACCACGTCCACAATACAGAGCATTCGGGGAGCAGAACGCACAGCTCCGTTCGTCTGATAAATCCGGGCAATCAGCATAGCCATCGCACAGCCGTGGACTCTGAACATTGGTCTGCATATCGCTGACACAGTGGGGCTTTTGGTGGCACGACTGAGTGCCCGTAGACTCTGGGAAGCGTTCGCAGTCGAAGAATTGCCGGAAACGCTGCGGCAATCGACCACCGCATCCGGCCATAAAGGATTCACAATATTCTCGGCAAATCTGGCCTGGAGTCGGTTGCAAATCGGAGCCGTGGGTATCGCATGGCGGCTGTAGAAGCCGACATACAAAGTCGTAGGCCTCACGATGGCATTCACCGTCCACCAATTCCCGGAACACAATCACATCCTCCGCCAACTGCTCGTAACTGGTGTGTCCCAAAAGATTCGGATAGGTCGTTATGTTGTAGCCCACCTGGCGGCAATATGTCAACTCTAGTGGTGAACAGCGACGTGGCGGAGTCGGCGTTGTGGTCACCACCGGTTCCGTGGTCTCATCATGTCCACCCAGCGGTGAACTCGACATCACTGGCTCCTCTATCAGACCGGTCGTTTCCTTGATGCTTAAACTGGCCACGTCCACGGTCATGTTGGCAAAGTGGCGACGTTGCTGCGGCGGCTGGGTCATCTCCTCGTGGAACAGAGCCAAAAGGTCACCACTGCTCACTAGCCCAGCGTACGGATCGAAGATCATGTTGAAGTGCACGACTATATTGTTGTTGTCCTCGCTTCTGTGGATTCAAATGAAAAATTTTTAAAGGTAATAATTATGATTTAAAATTTTAAGATTAATTCTCTTTTCATCTTACCCATCCAGTGCCAAAATTTCGCTGCCCTCGTAAGCTTCTCGCAGGTCGGATCGACGCAGAGTTAGATTGATTCGCTCCCGATAATCTCGTGCCTTGTGTTGGAACCTCATTGAGTTTTGGTTGGCCAGCTCCATGTTCCACTTGTCGTTCAGCACCATGAATCGTCCGCGGAAAACGCGATCTGGCAACGGCTCCGGTCGGAAATAGGTGTCTACGATGGGTAAAGAAGTGTAGATTATTATACCTCCATTGCTATATATAGTTTATATTGAAGTACTTACATCCCACATAGACAAAGACTCCGGCAACGAGGAGGGCGATGAGGAATCCAGCGATGACGGCGCAGCCGCACTTTTGGCCATCGCCCAGTTTCCGGCGGGTGAAGCGGATATCCGAATCGGTAGACAGAACGGACTCGGACTTTCTCCTTAGCCCATGATTGTGCTGGTGCATGTGTAGGTGATGTTCCCGTTCCCGTTCCCGCTCCCGTTCTCTCTCTCTGTCCCGCTCCCTATCACGCTCCCTGTCCCGTTCCCTTTCCCGATCTCGTTCCCGCTGCTGTGTGGCTTCAAGCTGTGGTCCATTGGAGTTGGCCCCTCCAACGCCGGCGGAAGCTGTCGATCCATTGCCATGACTATGGTGCGGTTTGTGGTGCCTCGTGCATCGGGTGTTGTGGAAAATTTTTGGCGGTTGGGATGTGGTTCCAACGCCAACTCCAATAGCGCCACTCGGATTGGGATTGCTTTGGACAATGCCCTGCGAATAGCCGGCAACAACAACAAAAATAAGGAAAAAAAGAAACCAAACACAGACAGTATATAGCATCAGTATTAAGCACTTTTCGGCGGACTCAATAATTAAGCAAGGTCGCTGACCAGCTAAGCGCCTTAAATGCTGTTGTATTTTCAGCCAAATCATGCCGTTAAATCAAATCACGGAACGAACCTGCTGAGAAAACTCTAAAAATGAAACAGAAAAATCCAAAATCTCGCACTTGAAAATTGTTTTTTTTTTTGAGCCTCTAATGCCGCTGCAGCATGCAAATGCAGCATGCGATATTGTTTTGTGCGAGGAAGCAGTAGCATTAATTAAGGAAATTCGAATTTTCGGACAATTTATGTTTAGCAATTAAATCAAATTGCGCGCCAGCGTTGAAGCATAGCCGGGCGGCTTAGCCAAATCAAAAGATGCCTTACCGGGGGTTAATTTGAATTTTTATAAAAATGTAATACTTAATGCGTATGTACTTTATTTATTTTTGATTTGATTAATTTAGTTAGAACACAAAATCTTTTTTTAATTACTAAATAATCTCCTCATTTTTTATATTTTAACCAGGCTTTAATAGCACGTAACATAGCGGCGAAATACGGGGGAATTGGCTTTTATGTTGCAGTTGCGAAAGCGGCTAAAACAGAATAACAGAACGCACAGACACACACACACACGGCCACAATTTAGAAAAACAATTAAAGCGCAACTAAGGTAAGAGGAAAAAACCATTGCTGTTACCACCACTTTTCTTGGGGCCACGATAAAAACGGGTCAGCACTCGGCCCAGTTTCAGTTTTCCTCGTCGGCTGCGTGATTCCAATATGATGTGATGTGTTGGGTTGTGTTGTGATGCTGGTAAAGCAAACTCAACAGCAACAGCAACAATAACAATAACACTAACAATAACAATGCTAAATAAAGTCCAGTGAACAACGAGTAATTAAACCCAAATGGCTTCCTCGTTTCATAATCTGGCATCGGTCAACACTTTTCGCCGGCCAATTCCACTCTCAACACTTTTACGCATTTTAACACTCAGCCGCCCAGTTTCCCAATCCAATTTCGCTAATTCTCTTTGGCTTTCTTTCGAGTAAATGAGGGGAAAACAACAGATCTGTTGCTTAGATTTTTGAAGCTGATCCAGATGTTACCAAACTCGAAGATGAAGATTCCCGACACTAATTTCTTTTTATTACCAAAAAAATTTCCTTAAGAAATACATTTGCATCTTAATAAATGTCACTATCAACTTGACCATAACTGTGCATATATACATACATATATATGTCACTAAGCGGGCCGTCAGATGGATTGGAGCTTCTATGTATGCTTGCAATTGCGTGAGTCAGAAGTCACTGGGCCGCTAGTTACCTCATTTCATTTTGTATCTTTAGTTCGCACTTCGCATTTTCCGCATTTCCCGCCCACTACTTTCGCTTTTTCTTAATTTCCTTAATTACCGCATAACTAATTACGCTCACCTTCCAATTTTTACCGTTCGTCTGCATGCTCTTGTCTTTGTTACGATTACTGCAGTTATTGTTGTTGTTCTTCTTATCAGCAGCCGTCATATTGGCCGCATTTGTATTGGTATTGGTTAGCGGCAATGGGGCGGATGATTTATCCGAGTCGCGAGATTTTTTCATCTGCAAAAAATTAGTAAGGGAAAATTTTGCGAAATTAATAATTTAATGTCTGAACATATTTTATCGAAAGGTAAGTTTGTATAGGAGAAAATTAAGTTTATTAACTAGAAGATAAGATAAACAAACTGATTGCATTGAAAACTACATAAAGAAAAGATTATTTACTTAATTAGGAGCGCCGAACTTATCAAGATTTGTTCAGCAGTCATCCACCGCCTCAGCACAAAATAAACTTTAGTTCAGTTTTAATACAACCGCCCACGGCAGAAATAGTTGTCTTAGTTAGCAGCATAATAAAACCAAAATACAACTCGAACAAATCACAGTAGCTATTCGGATATTATTACTTTCAAATGTCAAAAAAAGTAAAACCTCTATAAGGCATACTAATTAATGTTTAACTCATGACTTATCTAATTTCATCTGAGTCCAATGACATATTGCATTTATAAACTACTTAGCTTTCTGTTAAGGAAATGAAAACATAAATTAAACAAAATTAAAGACCGCTTAAGTAAAGTTTTGATAAATCGCAATGGTCTACAAATGGGAAGACAATCTCAAAACGAATGAATTCCATCACATAACCATAATGGAGGAGCACTTTCCCATATTACAAAATGTCAATCGTTGTAATTAAAAAATATGTCACAATTGTAATTGCCCATTTTGACTATGTAATTCGAAGAGATAGGTCTAACCCTTTTCGTTGGGTGCTCACTGTACCGCGATCAGCCGGCCAGTGAGTGGTGAAAAACAAAAAAAAAACAGTATAATTCATTGTTGCAGACCTGGTAATGGAGACGACATGCGCCGGACGCCCGAAACTAACCGACTAACCAACCGGACAGGTGCTAATTGTGCGACTACGAATTTAGAACGGTACCCTCGGCACCCTTGCCCCTCCCGTTCGGCATACCCCACCCTAAAAACAATCTCCGTTCACCGCCCTCTGGGCCATTTTAAACATGACTCGAAAAATGAGTGAAGCTCGCTCCAGTTTTTTTGTGATTATTTTTTAACCCAAACGAAAGACCAACAGACTAACAAAACCATCATGTTCGTAATGCAGGCGGGCCAATGTCAAGAAAAGAAAGTTTCGTTGTTGGTTTTTCGCTGCTTATTGTTTATTTATTTCATTTCGTTTAGCAGTTCGTTTACATATTTTTGATTATGCGCTGAAAAAGCCACAAGTTTGCTCCCATTTATTTGATGTCTATTTCGGTCAGTGTTCTCTGGTAACCGAGATTTGTGAGGGGTTCCACATAGGGAATTTTGTATGTAGGCTTTTGAAAACATACTGATAGATGGTTGTAAAGTTCTTGAACTGAAAAGGTATTATGAAAAAGAAGTGAAATCTTCTATTTGCTGATCTTTTACACATTTAAATATTCAATAAGAGTCTCTGTGGCAAGGGCGCCTGTTGAACTCGGTCATCAGTGCGGCCACTTTCCTTTTCAAACAAAACTCAACAAAAAAAAAAAATTCAAAAAATCTCACTGCAACTTTCTTCGCTTCGCTGCGAAGACCATAAGGTCAACCAGTCTAAAGTCAGGGACTCTTGGGAGCCTTAGACTTTCGATATGTGGCAAAAGTTCAAATGACTGAGGCCACGAACTTTTTTTTTCCCATTTCCATTTTCATTTCCACAACTGACAAGTGTCATTCGAGGAAAAGCGAAGAAGCTTCGCATTTTTGAATCGGTTGGCCTTTTTTTTTTGCACAAAGCGAAAGCGAATTTTTTCGTGCCAATTGCAGTCGAATATACATAGTATTTTTATTGTTTTTTTTTTTTGTGCAGCTTATTGTGAATTTTCAAAGCCAAGGCGATGCAACTGGAAATGAAAGTGTTTTTGTTGCTGCTTCTGCCAGTGCAAACACGTTTCGGCAAACATGTTTGAGCGAACTCCAGTCGACATCAACTGTTGGCTCCCCAAACCAAAACCGAAAAACCGAAAATCCCCGCCGCGCCCCTCAAAACGAATTTTCCTAATTAGTCGCCCGTGTGAAAGAAAAGCGAAAATGAAACGTGGCTCCCAAACGACAACAACATTTGGCATCTGTGCATCATTATTCGCATTATTATGTACCCATGTTGCTAGTAAGAGTTTCCACAGAACAATTAAAAGGCTACAAGGGGGAAATAGCCATGTGCAACATCTCGAAATCGTAGTTTTATGCAGAAACAATGGTATATATATATATACAGTATATAGCTATGGAACCAATCCTACAAATTGGGCTAATAAAATGCGGTTACAATGGCAGGCCCATATACTCGTGTAAGAAAATTGTGGCACCAAATTACTTCTTTGTCCCGGGTTCCCACTATATATCTGGAGCTTATGCTAGGAAAACTTTACTTTAATCGTCTTGGGAAGTCATATAGCTTTATATTTTACCTTGAAGATTTAAATATATATATAATCTTCTTTCCTTTTAAATTATTTCTATTAAATAATTAAATCTAAAGTTACAAAGTTATCCAGTATTTGTTTTGCAATTGAGATTAATGCAACATTACCACTTGATGATGGAGAGAGTAAGCTGAGATAGATATCCCCCCTTAATTTATGCAATAATGTGAAAACCTAAGATAAATCAGTAGTGAGTAATAAGCCAGGGGGCTTGAATTTCACCTCGTTAGACCATGGGGCAGCCAAGTTACGAAAGTTAGGAACCCCATACCATCATATGCGTAAGCGGCATACAGAGTGGGACAGCTTCTGGTCAAGTTTCAGGCCGATCATTCGAAACTCGCGCTCAAATATCACATTTCACACAGATTGTTTCATTGTTGCATTTGTTGCACTTAAAAGTGGAGACACGTGCGGCCAACAGAGTGGGAGCAGAAAACGGGAACGATGACGGATTGAAGAGGGAACCAATAGAACCGGGAATGGAGCGGAAATGGAGGAGTTTGCCGCAAGGGAACAGAAGGGAGCACTCGGTAGACACGGCAGCTGTGACAGCTTTTCACTAATTTCCCTTCAAGCAGCCGCCGCAGACTCTGTTTTTCTTTAAGTTTTCTCGGTTTTCTCAGTCGCAGCTGCCACTCAATCGTGACGAATTAATAACGGAACGTTTGCCGAACGAACAAGGGGAAAGCTGCAGCTGAACAATAAACGGCTCGAGGAGCCCTCCTCCCCCTTCCTCTTCTCCACTTCAGCCTCCTCCCAAGTTGGTAACAACAAACCAAAAAACAAATCCGACGACAAGGCGAATACAGTCGTACGATAAAAGCGAACAGCTTTGACCCCTTCAAGGAGCATTTGCCACTGCAACTGTCGCGCTCCCACTCTCTCCGGCATACACTGAGAAAAACATAAACAATTGTATAATATAAGCCTAAAAATTTGTATTTTTCCGAAATTAAATTTCTGTAAAATGTCTCAGGGTTGTCAGAATCGTAAACTGTTAACTGTTTTATAATCACAAAAAGAAAACCAATAAAATTGCATTCAAGGAATATCAGAATTGGACAAGAAAAAATTTTAAAAATTTTTCATTTTTTTGTAAGGTACCCCTTACAGAATTTTCAAAAAATTGCCAAATTTTTATTTTTAGATATTTGAAAAAATTTGAATGCCACTTTTAGTAGCACCAAAAAAGATTTTAAAAACCGCCATTCCTCTTGAAATAAAATAATTTTTGACGGTTTTATAGAGATTTTACCAATTAAAAACACACCAAAAAAGTTAATTTTTTTCTAGAAATTGGGCGCAGGCATTATGCTTCTCCTTAAACGCATAAGTACGTGTCTGGTGGATTATCTTTTGGATGGGATAGGATCGGGAAAGATAGATGGCTTCGGTTTAGCCGGGCTAATGCCAGCAAACGGTGACGACGACGTGACTGAGACCGATTCTTCGATTTTCTGATCACTTCGAAACTGGGTTGCCTTCTTTTTCTGGGTGTGTGCCTCTTCGCAGTTAAAGTGGGTGAAGTCGCAGTGAGTCATACGAAAACCCGACGGCCTACGATCACAACTAGCAAGCCACACCAATTATTGCAAATTAAAATGCAATCCAGCGAGGGAATACACAGAGAAAATCAGTTGGGCAAGTTAATGATTTTTTGAGTTTTGTTAGTCTCAAGTTATTTTCTGTGGTAACAATTATGTGTAACTTACTTTTTGTATTATAATTTAAGTTTTATTTAATGATGAAATCATATTTTTTGTAGTGTACCTTGACAGCTTTTAAAGTCGGATCCGTGGCTTTGTTATGAATTCCAAATGAAGTAGAAAGTTCTCAGGTTGAACAACAGAAAAAAAAAATCGATCATTGGAATGCCGCTGGGCGCTTTCTTGGCCATTTACTCATTTCGTTTTTCTTTCTTTTGCCCACCGCACCTATCGGCCTCTCTTCTCTACACATAGCGCCCTCCTACTCTACTGTTTTACCTCTTCTAGGCCGAAGAATTGTCTATTCAGAATGCGATTCTTCGAGCCAAAATGGGAATGGGATTGTTTAGCTGTGGCTACGATTATGTGGGAACCAAAGAAGATTTCAAATATTAGTTTACAAATTACCATAAATAAATACAAAGACAGTAGAAAGACTTAAAGAAGCGAGTTCGGAAAGCTTATGCAGGAAATTATTTACATGGATTAAAAAATATGCTTTTTTTTTATTACTTACTATAAAAATAAAACAATTATTTTAAAATCAATAAAAACCTTTCGAATTACATCTGGCAAACTCCCACAATTAATTTCTTTTCTCAAGGCAACTTTAAAATGTTTAACCGCGCAGTTTAAACTTTTTAAGACTTTGGCATTCCCACAATTTCCAAAAATATAAAAAGTTAATTTCCGCTGAGATTAGCATATTTAATTGAAATTTTGCAACTATTTTCGACGGCAAACTGCAGCAGGAAAATGCCACAAAAGGTAAACAGCTAAAAAAGAAAACAAAAGCGAATAAAAATCGAAAAAACACGCCTTGAAAAACCAACGAAAAAATTAAAAAAACAATTTGCCCACGCCGCTGACGTCACTGGTTCAAGGCTTTATGCAGTGTGATTTTTTTGGCTAACTACAAATGAAAAATTATAAAAAAAAATGTAGATATTAATTATTAAAAATAGATTTATAGAACGAAGTGGTCAGACAACCTCATAAATCGCAGTCTTATTAGCAGCGAAAGAGGGAAGAAATGAAGTGAAGATTTGTAGGGGTTCAAGATTTGTGCTACTTTCTTCGGGGAGCGCAGACTCTTCTTTTGTGATTTTTGTCATTGTTTGTTTTGTTTTCCCTCCTTCCTTCTTCAGGTCTTTATCCCTCTTTCTTTCTCTCCATTGGCTTCTAATTTATTTCAATGACATTTTACGAAAAATGCAAGCAGTGGGAGAAAGTTCTTTTATCTTTCTTGCACTTACAGTAGACGTATTAAATTTACACCGGAAAAAAGGATGTAGGGCTTAATTTAACTTTAAAAATTTAAAAATAAATGCCTGCTTAATGTTTAAAAGTTATAAATCTGATAATACATTTTTTTTTCAATGCACTTTTTCCGCTGCTTAGTCGCTTTACTGCTTTAATGATTTGCTACTTTGCTTTGTCAAAAGGTCGATTCAAAAAATATTTGATTGCGCTCAAGCTAGCAGAAATATCAAGCTCAGCTTAACCCTCAACAGAGCATATCTAATTTCATTTTAAATATTAATGTAAATGTTTTTATAATCGTTTAGTTTGTTTTTAGTTTAAACTTGTTCAAATAAGGAATATGTAGCTTACGTTAGAAGCTAAATATCATGGAATGAGCAGAATAGTTGGCATGTAGAGGGTTAAGTCTATTTATTTACCAAGCCGAAGTTGTTGCTGTATTGTGGCATTTGTCCAAATGGCAACAACATTTTTTTCAATTTTGTTGGTAGTGGCTTTTTGCCGCTATTGGATTTTCTTTGGTAAGGTGAACCTGTTGCACATGACTGCAAAATGTGACAGCCAGTGAGAAACGCGACTTGGAGCCAGATAAAAATGGCTAATAGGCAAATCTTTGGCAAAAGGAAAAGTTTCCATAAATTGATGATGCTATAAAGATTTATGAACTCCCATTGAAAGTTTTAAGTAGAGATGGTATCCTATGGATCGTTAATACTAAGAAAACAGAAATTCTTTGATACATTCATCAGAGACTTGCAAATCCCCAATTAGTGGTGTTTTAAGCTAATTGTTTCTTCTTGTTATTTTGCTCTTATGGCGTCACCGATTTCTGGTGTCGCTGATAATTGTGCAAAAAGAAAAAAAACAAAGAAGACAAAATAGAAGAGAGTGAGGAAAAAATTGCAAACGAAAACCAAAAATAGCTAAGACAATAATGGGGGCCCACCAGTCAGATAAGCATAGAAAAACATAGAAAAATATAAAAAAAAAAATAGCCGCAAAGCAAAGTCAGCAGACAACTGAAAGTTGTTGCGTTTGTTTCTAAGCCAAACGAGTTTGTTGTTGTCGCTGCAATCACTTTTTGGCGCATAGACTCAAGCTCAAATCCGAATCCAAACCCAAACTCCAGACCCCAGACTAGACCCATGGACTTATTGGAATGCCAAGCCGCACACACATGCCGATCCACAGCTGTGGTCATCGTTATAGTGGTTTTAATAGGAATTTTAATAAGAAGTTTATAACTGGAAAGCTCATAAAAATATATAGATATGATTTATATAGTAAGATTTTCCCTTACTCATTTTAGTGTCCTTCCATAGTAGTTAACATTAATTTAATATTACATCTAACCTATATTTATGTTCATGACTGTATTATATGCACACATATATGTGCGGTACTCCTAGAGATCGAAGCTTAAATTACAGCGGGCGGACTTTTAAGAAAATAAAACGAAACGAACCCACAACAATCACAGCATAAACTCTAAATTGCTCAATAGTCGTTGTATGCCTTTGGCGGCCAACACCAACAATTGCAACAACAACATTTCGGGAGACCTATTTAAAAGCACACACGCCCTGCAACAACCAACAAGCAACAACTAACAACAATAAATAACTAACAAGCGAGAAAAACTTTGGTCAAGCCAAAAGCCTTGGTACAAATTTCGTGAATAATACCCTTAGCAAATGTTTCTTAAAAATGCCTCTTTTTTCGTACTCCATGGCCTTGGTTCACTTGGCCAACCGATTAGAACCCAGCATCAAATGGAGACAATTTGTTAGACAATTTCCACATGTGCATCGAAAATTATTTAAAAAAATAAAATATACCCTACCTTGATGTTAACAAATATTCTTAATAAAATTATTAAACCTTTAAAGCTCAAATGAAAGGTTTGGTAAATATAAGACTTAGCCGTAATGTTTATTTTTTGATTAAGTTTGAGTTTTTAATTTTTAATGAATTCTTAAACAGAAAATCATCCCCTATAAAATTGTAATAAAAAGCCAAGTTCATGTTCATGTTTCATACTAAGAGCATAAGTTATTCGTTTTTTTTATAAAACAGTTTTTTTCTATTATTGTTGCAAACGACATATTTTGTTTTTGAAAAATTCTCATCAGTTAAGACAACAAAAGGAAGAGAAACAGCGACAACAGCAGGTATTCAGCGACTCATTTCACAAACAAATTTATACACGCCACTAAAAAACAGTTGTTGACTGCTGGGAGAAATACAAAACACAACACAAGCTACAAAAAACAAGAGGGAAATAATAATAAAGAAAAGCAACAGAAACCGAAAAATTTTGCATGAAAACAGCTGCAAATTAAAAAAAGTACAAAAAAGAGAAGACTGAAGACTTGCAAAGACAACGCATTCTACACAAAAAGAAATTCAAGTTCAGTTTTGAAAAAAAATTGTTTAAATTTTTTTTAAAGGTTTTCACCTTTATCAAAAAAATATATTAAATTCGGTTTAAATTAAACATATAAAGTATACGACACGTTTCCCATTAAATATGTATGCTGTAATCCAAGATCAATGATAATCATTTACTTTTTTTTTGTGTGGCAAAACTTTTGATTTCTTTTGTCAAGTCGGTCCAGATTTTTACAGCCAAGCTCCCGAGGCAAAAGCAACAATTTTAATAATAACAACAGCGTGCGGCAAAAGTAAGTTACTAAGTCAAAATTGGCTTATAACGGGACGCACTTTCACTTAAACGCAGCTCAAGTCGCTGCTCTCTTTCTTTGTATAGGTGTGGCTTTGTGTGTGTGTGTGTGGATGCTGCCGCCTCTTGCTCCGAAAAGGGGGCGTGGCTTTATAATTTCCATAAATTTTACTATAGCCAAGGCACCGTACGTCAAATTCCCAAGTCCAGTGACTGGTAGGAATAAGTCAGTCATAACTCAAATATTTTCAAAAAATATATAAATTAAGATATATTAAAACTGATAAAATAAATGTTATATCAATATATAAATCAATATTAAGTAACAATTTACCATAAATTTATAAGTTTAATAATGGATACCCACATATTGTTGACCCATTTTACTATTTATATTGAATTTATATATAATTTCTTGAGTGAATTTATAAAACTAAAATTATTTCTTTGAAGATTAATGAATGCAAAAATCAAATGTGCGAAAGAAGTTGCGTTTTATTTCTTAGAAATACTAATGACTTGACTCCAACGAATAATCAATGATTACCATTGCTTTAATTATTGGCCATTTTAATGAGCGGAATAATTAATGTGCTCGCATAAGAGGGCGTTAAC
Organism: Drosophila eugracilis; assembly: GCF_018153835.1. Classification (NCBI taxonomy): domain Eukaryota; kingdom Metazoa; phylum Arthropoda; class Insecta; order Diptera; family Drosophilidae; genus Drosophila; species Drosophila eugracilis. The sequence goes on from NW_024573048.1 coordinate 286,498, forward strand.
TTGCAACGAACACTGTGCTGGCTATATGTGGTGTACCATTTGGATGCTGCGATGCCGTTACTGATTGGAAATCGTTAGCAGGTTACCGATATCACCGACTAGTGCAGCACATTATGCAATCCACAATCCGCAGCACGACAAAAAAGCCAAACATTTACTGTTTCCAACGACGCTTTTACTTTTGTTTCATTAATTATGGTTGCTCGACGATTTCCAATTATGACAGCGCGATTGGAAAGCCGTTTAAGCCAAGTGACCAAAAATAAACCAAAGAAAACTAAACCAAAAATGTCCAAAAGATTGTTGCCCTTTTCAGAATTCCACTCTATAATCGCAGTCAAAAAGATTTGGTATTTTTTGTTTGGAATTTTAAAAGCCATTTAAGAAAGGCAAAGCGAAGTATGGTAAGTGGCCCCCAGGAATCCATAGATATTATATTTGACTATTGTTAGGAAAATGTCGAAACAATGCACTTGAGTTTTTACCTCTGGGCTAGTATAGAGGTTTAAATCGCTTTACTTGCCTTTTACTAAAGATTTATAAGTCATTAAATATGTAGAAAGTACTAACATTTGGTTAATAATAATAATTAACAACAATTAAATTTAGAGCAAAATAGCATAGTATAGTGCAGAATGTAGTGCCACATTTTGCTGTTACTATGCACATAAAAAAAAAAAAGATAATTAGAAGTTCAGAACTAGAGAAATGTGTACTTTCAGACCTCTGATTAAGTTTAACTACTGCCCGCTGGAATTAACCGCATTTCCTGGCGGCACCGCCGACTGGTAATTGATTTGAACTAGAACTCACCTGGCTATTGCTGCAGTAGTATATGTCCGACATCCTGGATCTGTTGATCTAGATGTGGGTTTGGATCTGAACCTGGATCGGAACGGTTCACTGCCCTCCGCCTGCTCCGCTGTCGCGGATTCGCGCCACACCACAACCTTTCAGCTTTTCTCCTTGCTTTCTTTATTAAAACAAAAAAAATTGTAAAGCACTAAGGCCTCAGCATGACCACCAGGTGATCCAGGCGAACTGGCTAACAGGTGAACCAGCCCTAGGTGCTGGTAACTATAATGGCAACCTGTTTTTGCGCCGCGGAAAAGTGTCACACAGATCGGTGGTAATCGATATAGCCAGTTGACGTCCGTTTATTGTTATGATTTTTGTTTTGTTTTTTGGCGGATTAGGTTTTCCGCATATTTATCCGCATTTAGGCAAAACACAATACAACAAAAACAAAATAAAAAAATAAAAAGCAAACAATGCCACACTTCACGCTCCGTCTTGCAGAACACACCACTCGCTTTTCCCGCTTTCCATATGCGCATGCGCGCACCTTTCTTTCGGCTTTACTGCCAGATAATACCATACACTATATATATGCGATATGAGTATGATCAGATCCGAACCACGACCGTCTCGAACAGAGTTAAAACGCCAACTAACTTGGCTGAAACGGGGCGACTTCTTCGCAACGGCCGCAACGAAAGTTGTCGCAACCAGTTTTGAGTCTTCTGAGGCCTCATATTTTCTTCTCTTACACGGCAAAGAAATATTTAAAATAATAATGTTTAATACTTAGGATCGGAACGAAATGTTAAATTTGACAGCTTCATATTTTATATATTTTAAATATTTCATTTTAGTTTTAAAATATTTAGCACCAGATAAAATTAAAATGAAGGAAAGAATCATTAAAGTAAAGACTTTCCTTTCTGTGGAACACAAATGACGCGAGTGCGGGAGAGCTGCGCTGCACTTTTAAGCCGGTAATTTATACGATGATTAATTCGAATTAAGCGCCAAAGATCTCCGACAGTTGTATGTATATGTTGACCGATAAGAAAGTTACGGATGGCAAGGAAAGGCCATTTATTATTTTTAGTTTATTTCAAATTAGACAACATTGTCGATAAAATATATAATTCACGAATTTTTTCTCAGGATTTATGTATCCGTTTGAATTTAAAAATGTAAACAATTAGGAAACCACCTTTAATTTTAAATTAATTAATATTTATATTTGAATTTTGTTATAAAATGTTAAAAGCTTAACAAAATGCGTTTTTAGTTTAGATACTACTAAGTCCCGCTATTTTTGATTTCACGTTGACGTGTGAATGTCCAAAGAAGTTTTGAACAGCTGGCAAATTCGCGTTGCCAATTACTTGTAAAAATAAGAAAACTAATAAAATATTTTCCTGTGGTAAAGAAAAATTTTTATAATAATGCTATTATTATGAGAACATCATTAATCATCACAAGCTGCTTTGAATTACTAAAAAAAATTAATAATTATAAGAACCGATAAATTGCGCGGACGGTCAGCTGTCAACGCGACAGTTGGCAACGCGGTCCGACTGTCAAACCAAAAAAAAAGTTGTCTCTCCGCATTAACAGGAATTAACAGGAATATTTTCCAGCATTTCGGTAGGTTTATGTTTGTTATTGGGGCTTTTACACATCCCTATTTAATTGGAAAGTGTTGCTTAAGCCAAGGACCAACCTTCTGAGTATTCTTCAAATCACCAACAATCGATTTTTGGGCACTGCTGGCCCAGCCAGTACCAAACACTTATGTAATTTTTTTTGGCTATTCCGATTGCAACGGAATTTTGGTTACCATTTCGTTGCAGAAAATATGATACGGGCACCGCTAGTCAAGGCGCTGGGCGCTCTGGGCTCGCCCACACATCAGATGGCCAGCCGGGCGGTGCGAACTAGCGCCGTGGTGGCCCAGACACCGGCGAAGGCGCCCGAGAAGATCGAGGTCTTTGTGGACGACATTCCCGTGCAGGTGTTACCCGGCACCACCGTACTGCAGGTTGGATTGTTGTCTATTGAGTTGAGAGAGCCTTCTCTAATCCTGTATTTTGTGTATCATTTAGGCCGCTGCCCAAATCGGTGTGGAGATTCCCAGATTCTGTTATCATGAACGACTGGCTGTTGCCGGAAACTGCAGAATGTGTCTCGTGGAGGTGGAGAAGAGTCCTAAGCCAGTGGCCGCCTGTGCCATGCCCGTGATGAAGGGCTGGCGCATTAAGACCAACTCCGATCTGACCCGGAAGGCACGCGAGGGCGTTATGGAGTTCCTGTTGATGAACCATCCGCTGGATTGCCCCATCTGTGACCAAGGCGGCGAGTGTGATCTTCAGGATCAGGCTATGGCTTTCGGTTCCGACCGATCCCGATTCACGGATATCAACTACACTGGCAAACGGTAGGAAAGTCTCCTGAAAGCCCTAAACTCAACACTTAAATACTTTTACCTAATCACTGTAGAGCTGTGGAGGACAAGGACATCGGACCGCTTGTAAAGACCATCATGACACGCTGCATCCACTGCACCCGTTGTGTGCGCTTCGCCTCCGAGATCGCCGGCGTAGATGATTTGGGCACCACTGGCCGTGGCAACGACATGCAAATTGGTACCTACGTGGAGAAACTCTTCCTTACCGAACTCTCCGGCAATGTCATCGACTTGTGCCCCGTGGGAGCTTTGACCAATAAGCCATACAGCTTTGTGGCCCGTCCCTGGGAGATCCGTAAGGTGAGCAGCATTGATGTTCTGGATGCTGTAGGCAGCAATATTGTGGTCAGCACCCGCACCAACGAAGTGCTGCGCATCCTGCCCCGGGAGAATGAGGATGTTAACGAGGAGTGGCTGGCCGACAAGTCCCGCTTCGCCTGCGACGGTCTGAAGCGCCAGCGTTTAGTGGCTCCCATGGTACGCATGCCCAACGGCGAATTGCAAGCCGTGGAGTGGGAGGGCGCCCTCATCGCCGTGGCTAAGGCTGTCAAGGCAGCTGGTGGACAGATCGCCGCTATTTCCGGCCAGTTGGCTGATCTGGAAGCTCAGGTTGCCCTAAAGGATCTGCTGAACCGTCTAGGCAGTGAAGTGGTTACCACTGAACAGGGCTTTATTCAGGGCGGAACCGATTCCCGTGCCAATTACCTGTTGAACAGCACCATCGCCGGCTTGGAGGAGGCCGACGCTGTCCTTCTGGTGGGCACCAATCCCCGTTACGAGGCTCCCTTGGTCAACACCCGTCTGCGCAAGGCCTATGTTCACAATGAACTGCAGATCGCCTCTATTGGACCCAAGATTGATCTGTCCTACGACCACGAGAACCTCGGCGCTGATGCCGCATTGGTCAAGGATGTATGCTCCGGAGCGCATGCCTTCTCCAAGGTTTTGGAGGGTGCCAAGAAGCCGGCCATCATTATTGGAGCTGATTTGTTGGAGCGTCCCGATGGTGCCGCCATCCACGCAACAGTTGCCGAGTACTGCAAGAAGCTAAAGAAACCCGTAAGTTTGCTATCCTATTTATTTAATTTGATATACGATATTTTGTTCGCTTGCAGAACTGGAACCCCTTCAACGTACTGCAGACAAACGCCGCTCAGGTTGGCGCCTTCGATGTGGGCTACAAGGCCGGAGCACAGACCGCTCTGAAGGCCCAGCCTAAGGTGCTCTTCCTGCTGAACGCCGATGCCGGCAAGGTAACACGCGAGCAGCTGCCCAAGGACTGTTTCGTGGTCTATATCGGTTCCCACGGTGACAACGGCGCCTCCATTGCGGATGCCGTGCTGCCAGGTGCCGCCTACACAGAAAAGCAGGGCATCTACGTGAACACTGAGGGCAGGCCACAGCAGACACTTCCTGGTGTTTCGCCACCAGGTATGGCTCGCGAGGATTGGAAAATCATCCGCGCTCTGTCCGAGGTGGTTGGTAAGCCGCTGCCGTACGACAATTTGGATGAGCTGCGCAACCGTCTGGAGGATGTAGCGCCACATCTTACCCGCCTGGGCCAGTTGGAGCCAGCCGGCGATGCCGGTTCAGCGGGAGCTATCGTAAGTTGAAGAGATTCTGTTTTAATAGGTTAAAATTGTCATTCTCATTTTTTCCTTTCCTGCAGAGCAAATCCATCGGCGGTGGCCCCATTGATGTTAAACTAAAGGAGCTGAAGGACTACTTCATGACCGATGCCATCTCGCGTGCCTCGCCCACCATGGCCAAGTGCATATCGGCAGTAAACAAGCAGCAGCGGGAGAACGAGGGCAAGCAGAGTGTGGCCATCTAGGCGTCCGCTCACCCTCGCGTCTGATCTAAACTAATAACTAATTGTTTTTTTTAAACTCTGCTCTTCGACCTTTTGCCCCGCACTCCCACAATTACTAACGGACACAAAGACAGTAGGATGAGTCGCGAGACGAGCCAGCGCAGGAACGGGATAAGGAGCAGATGCAGCAGCTGCAGAGGCGCCAGCGCTGGGGCAGTTGTAAATGATAATGTCTTTGAAGTTGTTCTAAACAAAGAAGTTATTCAATACGAGAAATAAGAAACTAAAATAAAAATGTAATAGAAAAATATTAACGGAGACTTCTGACTGGTCGGTATTTCAACATAGGTATTACATTAAGTAATACCAAATCAATCAGTTCGTTATATTGCCGTCTCGCTTTGTTTGATGTTCAAGATAATGTTTTCATTATGTCATATATCGAAATAACAATTGTACAAATTTCAAAGGTCTCTTTTTTGTTATAAATAATGCTTAACTTCTCTACTACGGTAGATAAGTTTTTACTTCCTTATTTCTTTTTTGAAAGCATAAAATCAATCATTATTTTAGTCAATCCTTTTTGATGTTCAGGTATCAGAAATTAATTATATCAGGGTTCTTATTGAAGTGAAATTTGATTTGCTAGATTAAACCTTGTAACTTAAGCTCATAAATATGCGTTAGATAGTATCTAACTTCTATTTATTTTTATTACTTATCTCATTACATTATCACGCAGTCCATGGAATTTTTCTTTAGAAAAGGAAACCTTAAATTTACCCCAATGTCTGTAAGCATGTCCACGAATTACCCCTGTAATTCTCAATGGTGCCATCATTCTCAGGTGATTAATAGTCTCTAGGGCGAAATTTCACCCGAAATTGTATTTACAATTAGACTAAATATGGTATGTATCTCACGAGTGTATTGGATTAAACACAAATTACATACTTTAAACAAAAACAAAAGTTCTATTGCTTTTATCATTTGCTTGGCTAACAACTGAAGCTTGACCTTAATACGCCATAGTAAAACTAATTCACTCTGAAGCGTTTTAGGAACTTAAGGATTAAGATTATCCATCCATAATTGATGTTGACAATTTCCAATCGAAATCATTAGTTCTACTAAAAAGGAATCATTTAATATAAAACTCAGTTATTGTGGGTGAAAAATTATATTTTTCAGCCATACATTTAGGGGATTTCATAGGTTCAAACAAATTCAAAATTTTGAGTGCATGTCAGCGGCATGCGCAGCAGTCGTGGGATGGGCTGGTTGCGCGGGAAGTTTCACTGGTGTTCTACCCGTTGTTGCTGCCCATTGCCCCTACCTTCTGCAGAGCTATTGTATGGGTGTTAATTGTAGAAACTGAAACGGAACTATTGAACTCTTCAATCGCTGGGCCGCGGGGGGATTCAGGTTGTAGGATCGTTTTTCGACGGCGTCCCAGGCGACATTAGCTGTAATCCCGCTTTAGCTGCAGCAGCTGGCCGGTGTGGGATCCAATCCCGAGCGCTTGGTGATGCTCAGACGGGTGAACTCTTCGGCGGTTGTAGGATGAATGCCCACGGTGTTGATCAGTGTGTTGATGGTCAGGCCGGACTTCAGGGCGGCAGCGAAGCCTTGGATTACCTCACCGGCCACGGGCCCGATGTAGTGCAGTCCATAGACTCGCTGATCGCCATGACGCTCGGCCACCGCCTTCAAATAACAGTAACGCACGCTCTTTTGGGGGATGAAGAACTCCGTGGGCTTGTAGTAGCCGTGGAAGACCTCCACCTCATCGGCTCCGTACTGCTTCACAGCATCCTCCTCGCTCAGACCCACACAGGCGTATTCCAGGGGTGTAAACACGGTGGTGGCCACATCGTTGTAGTCCATGCGCTGGGTAGCGCCTCCATACAGGCGGCGAGCCAGCAGTCGACCAGCCAAAACGGCTACGGGCGTCAGTTCTGGTTTACCATAGATGATGTCACCAACAGCATAGATGTTCGCCACATTGGTTGCCTCTTGTGAATCCACTGGAATCTTGTCCTTCTGAACACTGACGCCGGCATTGGGCAGGTTCAGATCGTCTACAAGACCCTTGCGACCGATGGCCCACAGCACGGTGTCGAAGAGATCCTCGGCCTCCTCGCCGGTCTCTGTGTTCTTGTACTTAACGAGCAGCTTGCCATCATCCTGCTTCTCCACGGACAGCGGCACCGACTTGCGCAGGAATGGAATGCCGCGCTCCTCCATCGACGAGGCTACAAGCTCTGCCATTTGCTGGTCGAAGCCACGCAGCACAATGGAACGCACCATCACGGTGGGCTCGTAGCCAAGACCCTTCAGGAATCCAGCACACTCCAGGCCAATGTCTAAAAGATGCGCGAGAAAAATTTGTTATTGCCAAACCTATAGATTATAATATAAGGTTATTCTTACATCCAGCTCCAACAACCAAAGTCTTGCCGGGTTCGCGATCCAAACTGAACAGATCATCGCTGGTGATGCCATACTCCACGGCTCCGGGAATATCCGGATACCGGGGTCGGCCGCCCACGGCAATAACAAAGGTCTGAGCGGTGATTGTGCGTTCGCCGCTCTTTAGCTTGGCCACCAAGGTATGAGAGTCCACAAAGGAACCTAGTCCATTGATGTACTCCACTTTCCTGAAGGCACAAAATAGTTTAATTAATAGGATTTCTTAAGTCGAACCATAGTCACACTTACTTGTCGCGCAGATCCACACGGGTCACCCAGTTAACGGACTTAATGTGGTTCTGTACAGACTGCACTAGTTTGTTCCAGTCTGGCTTGATCTTATCATCCACGTTCCAGCCGTAGGCGGCGGCCTCATGAACAGCTTCACCCAAAAGAGAAGCCTGGTGCATCAGCTTCTTGGGAATGCATCCAACGTTTACGCAGGTGCCGCCAACGCCCCATTTGGTACCAAGAGTGGGCGTGGGCTTAACGTAATCCAAACAGGCTACACGAGCTCCATTGAGGACTGCCTCCTTGGCGCAGGCCAGACCAGCTGATCCACCACCAATCACAATTAGGTCGTAGTCGTAGGATCCTGAAAGTGAAAAGATTTATAAGATTATTTTTAAGGCCTTAATCCTTATTGGTTATATAAAATAATAACAATAATAACCATGGTTTTAACTTTCAAAGTTCACAACTTCTAATAAGTTTTTTTTTCTAATTTCACTTTAGAATAAATAATCTCTTCCTGCCTTTGGGTGACTCCTCTCGAAGTCGAATGTCCAAATAGGCTGATCGGTATATGCTCCTCCGGTGGCGTGGTTCACCCTCGACCAACTGGGAAGCGGGCACAAATTCGAATAGATGCATCCAGAACGAATGAGAAACCAAGACTGTTTGCCCTCCTGCAATCCGTAATCCGCAATCTACTCCCTGCAATCTAAGCTCCTTGTGCTTTAGATGCCAGCTGGCGATAGCAGCGCCAAATGCCGCATGCCACTGGGTCAGACCTCGAATCAAATTGGAGCAATCATCTGGCGACATGGACAGGCACCTGCTACGCCCCAGTCCACCCACGCCCATTTGGTTTGCTTTGACCCGGTGGATTTAATTTTCACCATGGTTACGCCCCTAAAACTAGTTGGTAACACCATTCTTTATCGAATGACATATCAATCCTAACCAGAACTAGGGGAAATCGGTGAGGAATGTAAACAATTGTCGTCACACTGCAATTAAATGATGACGACGCCGCAATGATGATGCAAGTATCGAAGATGTTTCTTTGCCAAGCAGAGATACAGATACAGATAAATGTATGTAGATAGAAATAAAAAATACAGATAAGTGAAATGCACACGACTGATATGGTGAAATCATCATTAAGCAATTCTCGAACATTCCGCAAATGGTAGTTTAAGAATATCCAATGATATTCAAACATATGGTGAATACCATAGAGAAATCTATCATACCACTAACTGTAATTTAAAAATATTGTGTATGATGTTGACATTACCTTTTCACAAAGATCGTTTGACTAAGAAAACTTGATATTGTCACTGTATATAAATTTTGTATTATTTTACGTTTATAAACATATTTTTACGACTTAAATATTTCATAAAATAATATCTCATTTCTCATATTAAAAGGATTCTCTGATCTGAATCTAAAGTTCCTATATACATGAGTAACTTTAATGAAATTGAAATTTAAAAATTTAATAAGATCAAATAAATATTTATTTTTTATGCGGAAGAAAATGAATAATTTAATGGGTCTGTAAATGACTAATGGCTATTATGGAAATTTTTTCTTTAAATTTAAAAAAATATAAAATATCAATAAAATGAATCAGACCATTATACTTAGAATATGCGCTCTTTTTAGCGCCCACAACCAAGGCACACATCATGTACTTAAGCATGTTATTGATAAACGAGCGCTATTTGTGTGACTCCGACTGTAATTCCAGTTGGACAAGGTGTGCGATGACGATTGACGATGACGGTGCAAATGCCGGCATAAAACCTTAGCGTATACGTGCCACAGGTAAGTACGAAACCCAAAACCCGATAAGCCAAGTAATAAGAGCAAAGTAGAGGTATTTGCCAACTAACGGTTATTGCATAATGGCGTCGGTTAAACACAAGAAAGCCTATAAAAACAAAAACAAAGACGAAACTTGTGGCGAGAAAGAAACCTGACTATCGGCCGAGTTGCCAACCCGCGAAATGTGATCAATCGATATCGATGCTCACCTCCTTTGGTCCTCATCTTTCGCACCGGCTGGTCGTACATGGCCGCCCGGTCGCAATGGGGATGCTGGAAGGGGGTACCACTTGCCGCCGTTCCAGATTGCCCAGCTCCCGCCCCAGGGCTTCCATAGCTGTCGCGCGATCCTCGCTGTCCCGCCGAGCTCATTGTTCTCTGGAACGTATGTTGTGCACTGGTGGAACTACTAGTAATCCAAAAACTGAGCCCGTTTAACGACGAGCATTTGTTTTCTCGAATGATGCTGGCACGAGACGTTAAAATCGTCGAGCACTGCCGCACAAACGTAACGGAGAATCTCGAATTGCACAAGTTCATCTTGGCAAAGTTTGTCCGCCTTTACTTTTACCCCTTTCCAATCAAATTGGCAAAAATAACGGAGGAACACAACACAAACACGTCGATGGTTTTGCCGAGAATGCTACGAATGTGGAGGGCAGGCAAACAGACCGATAAACGGCTACGTAACAAAAGCAGAGAGAAAAAAGAGAGAGCACTGCTAATGCGAATGGGCAGGGGAAAGAAATCAGAAATAAAGGAGCACAGTTGTCATCTATTGGAATCTGCGGAAAGCCAATTGGCATTCGAATTGGGGAAGGCAACAGTTGTTATGCCTTAATGCCAATTAGAATTTTTCGAAACGCACGTTTAGCAATGCAGTATCGATAACTTGCGGATGGTTGGCAACACTACCCGCACAGCCGGCCGTCAAATTCGTTTTTATTTTTACGCTTGTGTTACGGCAATAAAGTCGAGTGATAAGCACGGAGAGATCTGGTCTGGTGAAATCCACAAACGGAACAATAGTGTGCCGCCCTTTATTGCACCATCACTGGCCTTTTTATATCTCAAGTGCGGCCCGATTAGATTTTAAGAAACTTGGATCGCAGATCATTTTGACGAATCACATCAGAAGAAAACATGAACTCCATCCTAATTACTGGTTGCAATCGCGGCTTGGGCCTGGGATTGGTCAAAGCATTAGTCAATCTGCCAGAGCCGCCGCAGCATCTTTTTACCACTTGCCGAAATCGCGAACAGGCAAAGGTAAGTCTTTAAGTTGGATTGGCTCGGTCCAGTAACAACAAAAACCGGTGACTCACGAAAACCAGAAAACTATAGAAACTACGCGAACAATCTACAAGAGCCACTCAATAACCACTAATCGTCCAATTAGCCCGGTAATTCCCGCCTCCAATCGTAAAATAACCGTAAACTCACCTTGTACAGGCGCCATTATCTCAGTTTTTGGTAGCTTCTCTAGGTAAATAAGACCGAAAACAAGGATCAACGTTGGATAGTAAATGTTGTAGTGGCGGAAGTGGGAAAACAGCTATTAGCGGTTGAATACTACTGAGCGTGTTTTAGCGGCTCGACACTCGCGAAAAGCACGAAACGAATAACCGGAGCTAACTTTTGCAATCGCTTTTGTACTTTCGTATGAACGTGGGAAAGAGAAAAGTCGATAGGCAATTCGACTAATTTCTTTCTAAATGCGGCCACACTGTGGGTATTTATTCAACAATTAGTTCTTTCTGGCGTTAGTGATTTAATTTACGCGGTATTTTTAAAACACCCGTTGGGATTCTTAAGATATAGTTTCCAAAAAATTGGTGCTAACAATTACTTCTAAAGTGAAATATCTCTACAAGTTTTTTATTTAATTATCTTAAAAACTTCATTCAAACTTTAAAATGTACTTTTTTTAGATTTTAAGGAAATCTAACAAAAAAAATTAGTTTGCAAAAAGGGTGGTTTAATGCTGGAACAATCCCAATCTTAAATTTATTTAATAATATTTTTCTATTTTTTTTCTTTTCTTTCCAAACAGGAACTGGAAGATCTGGCCAAGAAGCACTCAAACATTCATATACTGGAGATAGGTAGGTATTCTGACTTAAACCTAAGACTCAAGGAATAACTATATATTTACCCTGTAGATCTAAGAAACTTTAATGCCTATGATAAGCTTGTCGCCGACATCGAGGGCGTGACCAAGGACCAGGGACTTAATGTTCTCTTTAACAATGCCGGCATAGCTCCCAAATCGGCGAGGATAACGGCTGTCAGGTCGCAGGAGCTGCTAGACACTATACAAACCAACACGGTGGTACCCATTATGCTGGCAAAGGCGTGTTTGCCGCTTCTGAAAAAGGCGGCCAAGGCAAACGAGTCGCAACCGATGGGTGTGGCCCGTGCAGCCATTATTAACATGTCCTCGATTCTGGGGTCCATTCAGGGTAACACAGATGGTGGAATGTATGCCTATCGCACCTCCAAGTCAGCTCTAAATGCGGCCACCAAGTCGCTGAGTATCGATCTGTATCCGCAGCGTATCATGTGTGTCAGTCTGCATCCCGGCTGGGTAAAAACCGATATGGGGGGCGCCAACGCCCCACTGGACGTACCCACTAGTACGGGTCAGATTGTGGAGACCATTAGGACGCTGGGCGAGAAGCAGAACGGTGGTTTTATCAACTACGACGGCTCCTCGTTGGCCTGGTAAAAACAACGACAGTTAAGGACTGTCGTAGCTAAGCTTCATTTTGTTTTCGTTTGTTAATTGTTGTTAAAGAAAATACGCTAAAAGGGTACTCTATAAATGGTTAGAAAAATGTATAAAGTTGCAAACTTCTAGGAAATAATTGTATTTTTTAGAAAGCTTGGTAAATTTAAAATTTCCAAACCAAGTTGATAAAGAAGTTTTAGAGTTTACCTTTTGTTTTTTTTGAGGTGTCTTAAGTGGATTACATAGAAAAATAATGGATTTGCCAACCCGCCCGAAAGTTCCTTAATCTAGGCCCTTAATTGGCGATACCTATGTGCTATTTCTGCATTGGAGTTATCATGGCCACTGGCACCTTTGAGGAATCGATTCCAGCAGCATGACCCAACGGTGGCAGTCGCGTGCTATTGGCATTTGGTCCTCCCTCTCCTCCTCCGACAAATCCTCCAGCATCCGCTATGCCGCCCACTATGTTGTTTAAATTGGGTTGTTGTATTTGCCGATTGGGTGTCACCATGGCTACGGGTCGGGGTGAGCCTACGTCCGGCGGCTGTGGAACAGCTACGCTGTCAATCGGATGGGCCACACGCTTGCGAAGATCGAGACGTGGACGTCGGCTGTTTGCGGTGCTGGTCACGACATCCGCCGAAATGGGCGGAGGATCATTCCAACCGGGTGTTAAAGAACCTGTCAGTGGGAAAATGAAAAAAGATCAAAATTATAGTCTGACCGAAAAGCTTGACTCAACTCACCTGGGAATGCTCCCGATGGCGCAATGTTTTGCCCCGTTGGCGGTGGCGGTGGTGCGGATATCTGCTGCCGTTGTTGGTTTTGGTCTGTATGAAATGGCGGCGTTGGTGTTGCCATGATTGCTTCTGTATTCGAAACCTGCGTCTCCTTTCTATTTGCCCGACAAAAAACAATACAATATCTGCCAGAACAGATCTGGTCTTTTCAATACTACAGTGTGGCCAAATTATTAAATCTCAATATTGCTTGAACATCAAAAATACTAAAAAAAACACGGCATTTCTTGTAAATTCAAAAAGCTGGCGGTAATTCATATAATCAGTTATACAAAAAAATAAAAATTAAAATGAAAAGGTTTATAATTATATACTGATACTCTCTAATAATACTTTCTCCAAATCATTATTATTATCCAAGTTGCATAAACTTCGCCCAGAAAAACACAGGTTACATTTTATATTTCTTGGTTTGTCGTTTGTTTTTATTATTATTATAATTAATATTGTTATTTCATCTGACTTTGTCCGCATTCTTGCGTTAGGGTTACTCATAAATGTCGTTAATTTCGTACAATGGCTATTAAACCGTGCCTATTTTGTAATCTGTTTTGTTTTTCTTTAGGTATTTGTTTCGTATTTAGTTTAGTTTTGCTACACCACACACATACATAAATAAAAACTTAAACAGATTTACTGCACACACATTTTTTTATATACCTTGTTGACTACAAAAAAAAAAATATTTTCGACTTTTATTATTATTATTAGTCCCGTTTCCATTTCCGATTTCGATTCAAGACGGTGTTTTGAGACTTGATCGATTCCCAAAGAAACTATTTTCGATCCAGATAAGATAAGATCACGGAATGTATGGGATAATATAGCAAATCTGATTCAAAGATAATGGATCGAAATGGAACTGGGAACTGGACTGTATATGTATGTAAATTTTAAGGTATATTTAGATATCATTCGCTTTTAGAATCTTTCAAGTGTTTAACATTTGCGTAACATAGTTTGCTAAATTTATTTGACCCATACTTCTTCTTTTAATATAAAATTCTTGTTTTAGCCGCTGCTCATCGGAATTTGTATAGATTTCTATATGCATGGTATATTTCGCATTGCAACTAAGTCGGTTCGTTAGCTAGTTAGTTTGTGGTTGGAGTTGAAACCAACATTATATCTCCCGCCCTCCCTGTTCTCTAGACGAATTGGTTTAAATAATTAATTACAACAACATTTACTTGGGAATTCTTTTCTTTTTCGGTTTTGTTTCTTAGTTTTGATTTCTCTTAGCCTAATTCATTTTCTTGCCGGTTTTACTATTTGCATTCGTTTATTGGGGTTTCCATTATCTTACAGTGCTTAAAGTTGGCTAAATATTTGTTTTCTGTTTCAATTTTTGTTTTTAACAATTTCGCTCGTGGAGTGGTTTCTCTAAGTGATTCTCCTAACTCTCCTCATCATCTCCTCCATTATCATCATCATCATCTAGCTCCCATTTATTTAATTATTCTTTTTTTTTTGGCAATGACTTACTGATTTTGTTGTTTCTCTTTTGAACGGTTGTTTTTTTTTATTTTTTCGCTTTGCTCTTGCATTCGTTTTGTTAAAAATTAATTGTATTAAGTACGCTTCGATTTATAATTTATGTGTATGTATATCCGTATAGTATATATTTTATAAAGTAAATAGATTACGTAATTGCAACACTTGCATCTGCTTCTGTCTCAGTATTTTTCTGTTTCTGTATTCCGGAATTTGAATCTGTATCCATCGGATTTCCTCCCATGGGACAGCTGCCTACGGATTGTTCTGGCTCGTTAACATTCGGAGTCGCTTATGGGGTATTATTACACATTTTATTGGGTACTAATTGGGTACTATCATACGATTCTGGCCTTTGGGCTCGAATTCCTTCCATCGCTAATACGTTATTTTACAATTTCAATTTGCCCCTTGAAATTAAGGAAGTGCTCAAGCTTAGTTTAAACAAAAAAAAATGTATATACGTTTACAATATAAGTTAGTGGTAATTGTAAAAAAAAAAAATAAACGACAATGCCACAGAAATCACTATTCATATTGAACATCACTCGATAAGTGTGAAATAATATATAACTTAACTATTGATTTCAATTTGCTAGATTTCTCTGTGGCATCCCGAAATTGGTTCAACGAACAACAAATTTTGTGAACATACATAAAGAGGTTGGAATGCTTTTAAAACAGGGGAAGGATGCACTATTAAAAACCTTTCGATCTAAGACTAAAATGCACATATGCAACGAATTGTATAAATATATAGATTTATATATAATATTGGAGGGGTACGGGTGTACGGGGTTAATCGCATCGGCAGGCAAACCGAACTACTGGACTGGAATCGATCCTGCTCTCCGCTTGATGGCTCAATTGAAAATTGTATTTACAAAGAGTTTGGGTTTTCTGTTGGGATATAGGCGGGTGAATCCTAGGGGAAGTGGGTAAAGGGGGGTTGGTGACCCCATTATGACTCGTCGCGATTGTTGTGCACCCACTGGGCGGGCACCCATTGCGGCTCCCGTTCCAGCGAGTTGATCTCGGCCAGCAGCTGGTGGTAGGCGCGCTCTGTGTCGTTGTTAATGATGATCATATCGAATAAGTGACCCCAACGGGCCTCCATATCCCTGGCCGTGGCAATGATGTCTTTGAGCTCTTCCTCCTAATTACAAGATTTAATTAGATTTTGTTTTTGGGACTCTTAGTTCTGAACGTACCTTGAAGGGTTCGCCGTTACGCAGCTTCTTCTGACGCAGCTTATCTAAACTGGGTGGCGCCACCAGCACCACATACGGCTTGAGGTCGGAGGCGCGCAGCAGCTTGAGGCTCTGCGGATGCAGGTTAAGCACACAGATCTTGCCGCTGGCCACCACCGTGCGTATGGCCTCCAGTGATGTGCCTAATAGATATAGAGAAACACGTTAGGAAAGAGCTAAGCCTTTTAGATTCAATTAAAGTTACCGTAATAGGCCTTCTCATATTCGCCGTGCTCGACAAAGCGGCGCGCCAAAATATCAGCCTCGAAGGCTTGACGCGTGATAAAGTGGTAGTCCACTCCGGGCACTTCGCCCTCCCTACGGGCACGTGATGTGTCTGCGGAAAATAGCGAAAGACGAGGATTATTTGGAGTATTTAAACATATTTTTTTTAAGGAATTTGGTTGGGTTTCGGGTGGGAGACCTATGTCTAGCAATGGCTCTGGGACTCATTGGCTCTAAAGCGCAGCCATTTACCCTTGACCTGAGCCTTGACCTTGGCCGGCTTGAGCCGCTCCTCCAGCAAATAGAAGACTGCTCGGCGAAAGAGAGACATACAGAGGAGACGTTAAATCCGGGACACTTAAAGAAGATTGTAAACGGAGTAGAGGTGACCATGCTCCGTTTACAACCATCTTCACATCATAAGAACCTTATCCTTGATTAAAGGGTATAGATATTTTGGATGCCAAGGAAGGGAAACTCCACTTACGTGGCACTGCGGCGGAGAAACGCTCCGAGTCGGCCATCAGGCGTTGGCGCAGCTCGTGTCGTCCAATATTAGGCGGGCCGATGAGGACGATTGGCCGCTTGTGGGTGGCGCGGGGATAGTACAGAGCCACCTCCTCGTAGGTGAGTATTTCCTCCGGATCCGTTTCATCCGGCGCCGTGGTGGCGTACAGGGGATACCTATAAAATGGAAGGAAGCCGTGAATACCGTTTATAATAAAATTCCTTTTGAAAACCTTCTTATATCGCAACTTACCCCGCCTCGGAGCTGGCCTTCTTCTTTTTTTTGCGACCCTTTCGTGCACAGAGGAGCGTGGCTCCTTTGCTGCCCGATCCATCTTTGCCCCGGGATCGTGCCAATCCAGCCTCCTCTGCAATGGTCAGCTTCATCGTTTCGCGCTGATGCTGGAACGACTGACTAGGGATGAGACCGGCTAGCGTCTGATCCTCCTCACCCTCACGATACGCCTGCCACCAGTTGGGATCCTCGCGGCTAATCACGTGCAATACATCGCCTTTTTGGAAGCTGATGCCCAGCTCCCGACAGGGTATATACAAATCGTCTTCAGGATCGTAGTCGAAGTGCGCCCGAACGTGCAGAACAGCGGTGTCTCGATGTGCTCCCCCCAATCCGGCAAGTGTGTTTCCAGTGTTTCCACCCATCACTCCACCGGATGGTGGACTGCCCGCTGGGACAATCAGGAAGGTCAGGGTGCCCTGCATGGCTCCCAATAGGGCGCACACCTCGTTCACCGTCTTGCCCCGCAACTCCTGACCGTTGACCTCCAGGATCTCGTCACCTTCGTGCAGCAGTCCCGATTTCTCTGCCGCTCCGCCGCGCACAATCCTACCGATGACCACCGCCTCACCTTCGTTACGAACCGTGGCGCCTAAAGGCTCCGTGGACTTCTCGATCTGTATGATCCGGATGTTATCGTTTTGGTCATTAAGTGTGCCAAAGCACGCGCTCATCGGCAGATTAACGGGCATGGCCAGCGGTGGCATGGGAACCGGTGGTGGGGACTCCCCACGTGGCAGTGGCATTGCTCCACGTTGCGCCAGTGGTGGTGGGACCACAGGTGGTGGCACGACCATTCCAAGATTTCGTTTGGGTCCTGCCACCGGACTACTGTGACCGCTGAGTGTAGATCCCATTCCTCCCATCGCTGGTGTGGGCGTCGGCGTTGGCGATGGCGTGCCATCCGTGTGATTGGCAATGCGATCGTGGGCCAGAAGTAGACCCTCCATCTCGTGACTGGTCAGCAGATTGCCCAGCTCAATGGCCGCCGCCGTGTTCGACTGCGTTAGCAACTCGACAATGTCCTTCTGAAGTCCAAGGGCACTGTGATGCAGTGGACCGGAGACTCGGGAACGTCGTCGCTGAAGAACAGCCGTGCGGGCAGCCAAGACATGGGCCACACTGGCGCTGGCCAGGACACTGTGTGCGGCTGATACACGACCCGCCAACGTGCTCATCCCACTCTTGCTCAGCTGGTTTTGTAACCGGGTAAGGGCCGCTATCAGCTCGCCATAGCCTGGAAAGGAACGAAGAAGTAAGGATTAGTGAAAAGCATACGTTGTATGACTATAGCCATCAACTCACCATCAATCTGTTCCGCCTGCTGCGGCTGGTCTTCGTCAGGCAGATATGCCTCATTTTCTACGCCCACTACCTGAGTGGCCTGCGTTGCAAGCTGTTGCTGCTGGGCCACTGCTTTTCCTGGCGGGGCCGTATCCTGGAGCGCCTTCAGCTTCCGGGAGCCACGTAGACTGTTCCGCAGGAACTCATTTTGCTGCGCTATGCGCTCCTCCTCCTCGCGTCTTCGGCGCAGTTGCTCCTGTTGAATGGATTGCAATTGGATGGTTGTTTAGAGAATTGTGTTCGATTTCGGGGAGTTTGGAGGGGCTGGGAGGTCGGGGGGTTGGAACTCGAAGTATATGTGCAACTGGGGACCGCTCAGCTGGGCGTTGACTCTTAAGTGGCGTACTTAATCCGCATTCGCAACAATCGCTAATTTAATTAGCGGCGCCCGAGCAGGGGCCACAGATTCCCACAAAGAAGACAAACAAGGGCAGCTACTCGATTTGTTTTATACCCTGTATTTTATGGACTTTAAGGAAATATTATAATTTACATCACTTTTACGTCTTTGTTTTACACTGATTTAAATAAATTAAAACAATTTAAATGTAAATGTAGCCTTGTTGATCTTGGCACACTAACACGTTTAATGAGGTAATTAAAAAGCAATACTCATTAACTAATTCAAGAATTTCTAAACAGACTGGTTATATTAAAATTTAACGGTCTCTCGACATTGAATATTAATGCCAATTATATCTACTAATTAGCCATCTAAATGGATGGTAACATAGCCATCCCCACAATTTTAGGGTATCAATCCGACTGCATTGGCCTATAACGGACTGATTCAGGTGGATGGATTGGGGTTGGTGGTGTTCTGGTGTGGGTGGTGCCTCCCACTGGCCCACTGTGCAAACCCAAGCAAATCCCTTCGAGGGCACCGACGATGAGTTAATGAGCGTAAAGGGTTGACAAAGGGAACTGGGGATAAAAGAGTAGCCGAGGTGGCCGTAAATGTTGCAATTGTTTGCGGAAGCCCCTTAAGTGTGTTCGCCATTCAACGGAATGGGGCGCGAAAAATGGAACAAAAAAAAACATACATATATTGGGGGCTGGGCCCTTCGAGTGTCCAGTGGCTGCCAAACTCCCATGGCCAATAATTAAGATAATGGTTATTCAGGCCCAAATTGGCCCCCAAAACGTGATAAATTCCCGATTTCGTGACCAACAAAGAGAATGAAATCAAATCGATGACAACAATGAAGAGCAAAAGTTCCCACTACAAAAAATAATACAAAAAACCAGAACGGCCACATGATAGAATAAAAAAAAAAAAACAATAAAAATGAACTTAATTGAATAACAACAGAAAAGGCGCTCGACATTCCAAAAGGCGGAAGAAGGCAAAGGCAAAAAAGTAGAAGACGAGGAAAAATAACAATGCAAAGACACTAAAAAATGAATTCCGCTGAACTTGCATAATCCGAGCAGAAGAGAATCAGCAGAAATTTCACGGGCTCTTCAAGAGGAGGTGGCCCGAAGTGGCTAGAATGGCCACCAAGAAAACGTCGTGTGAACCAAAACTGAATTTAACATTGAAACCTGAATGAAAAACGATGACAGCGGTTCGCAAAAAGACAACAAGCCGTACAAAAACCAAACCAAAACAAAAATCGCTCAAAGTCGCAGCATCGTAAAAAAGAAGGAAAATAAAAGCTACGGATAGTACGGTTTGACATTCACTAGTTGTAAGCTTCTAAAACTGTTGAAAATAAATTTATAATCACCTAAATACTTAGGAAAGTAGTGAAAGTATGGAACAAGCTCTTATTATTTTGTAATCTAAACTCCTTTTAAAGCTTTTAATGTATACAAGACAAAACAATTCAATTTAAACAGTAAATAAACTATTATAGCAAATGAAAATAATGTGAAATTTCCAGATAAAAGCCTATTTGTGTTGCAATTTGATACCTCAAGGAACTCATAATTAATAATTCTGTGAAAACGGATTTATGCACAAGCATTGGTGTAATCAATACCATGAATTTCCACGCAAAACGAAAGTTCAGGTGCTGCAAAGGGATTTGAGTTTCAGTTTTAGCAATTAAAACCTCAGAGTCAACTCCCACGCGAAGTGCAAAACCGAAAATACAACAAAACTATAAATAGACATAGGTAGATCAACTGAAGCCTACAAAAGACCATCAATCATCAAGCAACACCTTGAGAAATTGTAAAATATTATTAATAAATAAAAGAAGGTATATATACGAGTACTTCAAAGACAATGACAATTGTCGACGGGAACGCCATGACATCATCATCGCCATTGCCAACAAATGCCGGCATAAATAAATAACAAATATTGAAAAATGCGCATACCGGTGGAAATTAAAAATATATAACTACCAATACCCTAACTTATACAACAGCATACTGAACTCTTTACTAACTTGGCTATTATTTGGGTAGTTAGGGTATTTAGTTTTTCATAGCCTAACTCAACAATTTGACAACCCATTGCCGCTATCGTTCAGGCAAATTGTTTTTGCCTTTTTCGTTTTATTTCTAATTTTTATGGCCCGGCAGCCAGTTAGCCAAGGTGTTGTTGGTTGTTGTTGTTAGCTCGACTGGCTAGTTGCTGCCGTATATTGTCGTTAGCATTTATGCAGATAAAGTCAGTCGCCAGTCGCTAGCAACAGTGTATATAGGCATTAAGATCTAATTGGATATAGGTATCAAATGTCAGGTATATGCAAAGATCGAGGTATTAAAGTCTATAAGTTTGAGGTAAACATCTCTCTTACTTTCTTTGCTTTCATTTCTTTATTACTCTTCATATAGAATGATTGATTTGCATATTTATATATTATTAATTTTTATTAATTATTAATTATTATTACACTTTTGTGGACATTTCCTTTAACGCATTCACCATATAAACTTGCCTGTTGTTGTCGCAAACGCGTCGAGGATCGCTGAATTTGTATACCGCGACGTAGGGCGGAGGCACTTCGCTGGGGCGTGGCAGTGGATGAGACAGGTGAGCCGACATATTGCTCTGGAGAATGGGGAGATTGAGATCCCGGTCCGCCACCACCACCACCACTGATTCCCATTCCAACACCATTGCCATTCATATCACAATAGTCAATGTTGTTATTATTGTTCATGTGGTTCTCCTTTTCGTTTTGTTGCTGTAGCTGTAGCTGTTGCTGTTGCAACTGCTGTACGGACAGCACAGCAAACTTGGTGGGCGATGTTGCTGCAGCAGCAGCAGCAACAACGCCTGGTTGTCCAGCGGCAACATTGCCGTTGTTCTCCAACGTTATGTGCAAAGTGGACACGACCATTTTCGTCGAATCGCACTTTCATCGATCTTTGTCTCCGTGGCGCGGTGACCGTCTCTCCTAACAAAACCGAAAAACCAAAAACTGTCACCAGCTGTAGCAGAAACATTAACACTGGGCAGCAGCAGCAACTATGCAAATGGCCACGCCTACACCTAGGCAGTGCATAAATTTGAATAGGAAATTGTGGTGTTCCAAATGAAATGCAACTTAATGCGCATTTCAACTCAAATTGCTGCTGCTGCTGCTGCTGTTGCTGTTGCTGCAGTGGATAAAAAGCAATAAAAAGCGAAAGTTGAGATGGCCGAAATAGTTCTGGCCCAGACACGCATCGCCAGCGCAGCAGCAACAGTAAGAGCAGCAACACGAACAGCTACAGCAGCGGCTGAAACAGCTTTCCTTTTAACTCGTGCAATTTACAACTATTTACTTTTACACATTTGTTTATTTGTTTATTTATGGGCTTTTTGTTATTGTTATTTTTTCACTATTGTTGCTGCTGTCGCTCAGCATTCAACGTGCCTGAACTGGGGAATGAGACGTATCGCTGCTGCTGTTGACGCTGCATTTACGCTTGGCACATCAATAACAATAAGAAGCACTCGCACACACTCACACTTATGGCATGAACAAAAAAAAAAAAAAAACAAAAAATAAAAAAAAAACAGTTCACCTCAACTGTTTATCATTTATATTAAAATTTTTCAGCTGCCTTTTGTAGGTATTTTTGCTGTTGCCGTCTGCAGGCAAATTAACGTCGTGAGTCAGAGCAAAGTCCGAAAGAGGCGATCACTTCAATGAAGTCTGATAAAATATATACTCTAATATAATATATATTTGTTATATCTCCAATATGCATCGTTTGCAAAGAAACTACTCTTTATTGCTCTTTTTTTTGTATCTTTTATAATTAAATTTTATTTGCGTGCTGTCTCATTTGAATGTTTTCATTTTATTCCATTATTTCCGACAAATTTACATCGTGAGTCAGAGCAATGACCATTAAACATACGATCACTTCAATGGAGCATGCCAAAATCATGGAAGCAACATGCATACACTATATAGTTGGTTACAGATTTTACAAAATATGGGGATTCCTGTATTTTGTAGTGTTTTATAGGATATAAACAACTTCAAGTTGAAATAATTCTTATTTGTTATTTAGAACGTATTTGGAACGAGTTTAAAAGTACAAAAATAATACATAATTCCACATGTTTCCACTTTAAAATTGCATATTTTTCCGGGCTGGTTAAGTCCCTATATTGGGCATACGTTTAATCCTTTGCCTTGTTGGCCTGGCTGATTGAAAGCTTCTTTATGCTTGTAACCAATGCCTGTTTGTGTTATTCAGCCAGCTTTTTTTTCAATAAGGTATGCCACTTTCGGGATATTTCATTTATTTCACATATTTCCAGTATGTCTTTTTTTTTTTTTTTTTTTGTGGTTACGAGAGCAACTTTCCGTTATGGCTGCAAATGCCACGCCTGTTTTTGCTGTTTTTTCCGTTGCCTGCCCATAAAATGTTGTCGAATGTTGTGTTGCCGTTTGGGGTACTTGGGAAATGGTTGTTCGTGTGGCGGCTGGTACGTGCTTTTTGGTCCCAGAATTTCTGCCAGTTATGGGCGGTTTTTGCAAGCCGCGCCTTATTTGCATGACTCCAATTGCACACAATTCACAGGCACAATCTCATACACACATGCCAAAAAAAAAAAACACACACAGCCAAAAAAAACCCAATCCAGTTCCTTTAAAACCTCTGCTTTTCTAAACAAAATAATTATTTTCCACGAAGAAAATGCATCCGTTTAAGTTGGAATTTTTCGTATCAGACATACATATATATGCATACGGCCTTATCTAATCGGTTATCGGTTCTTTGTCACGCACTTGGCCCGAACGAAAAAGCACAAAAAATACAAAATAAAATGGGTAGAGAAAAAAATCAACAAAAATTGCGGCCGATCGCAGAACGCGTAGAAAAACAACTAAAAACGCCAACTGAAAATCATAACAAACCAGCGCTGTCAGACGACGTCGACGTAGGCAGAAGCAGAAGCAGAAGCAGAGGCAGAGGCGTCGCCGGAGCCACTATATATACTACAGAAGGGGAGAGGGCGGCCCCAAAGAAGTAAAGAGTGCAAAAGCGGAGAACAGGTGAGCGTACAGGTGAGCAAAGAGCCCAAGTACAAAACTACGTATAATACATATGTGTGTGTTAAGCCGGCCTGGAGAGACAAATGCGCAAAAATGGAATGTTTAACTAATTTGCGAACATGCCCAGCCCAGAGACAGGGCTTTTAAATGGGGGCTAAAAAAAAAAAAGGGGGGTGCTAACAACAGCCACAGGCAACCAACAAACAGTAGCAACAACCCCCTTCGGACAGCAAACAAACAGCAGTTCAAACAAGCAGGTTAAATTTAAACAATGTTGGGCACTCTATTTATACAAGATATACGATAGCGATAACGAACGAGCACGATAACAGTGTCAAACATGATAAATCTAATAAGAATGGCTATTAATTATGGCCATGATAAGAGCCATGAGAGGGTGCAGCAATAATGAGATCCAATTACAAAGTGATGATAATGCTAAACCGTAATTATTGGCACTGATTGATCATTAACAAACCAGAACATCTACTAATCATTGTGGTTTATCGAAAAATCGATTAGAATCAGCCAGTTATCGCATAATTCTCTCATTCATTTATTCCCCTGTAATCACTATTGAAATGCAGGACATAGCATTGACTTAAGTATAATCTTTCAAATGTAAATAGCTTTGGAAAATCTCTTCCAAGCTGTTGAATTTTTAATTTTCACTTTGCTCGGTACGCACAAATGCATGAAGGTAGCTTTTATGTGAGTTACCATTATCCGTTGCCCCTCTCCCTCCTTCCCAACCATTTACCCCCTGTCAGCATTTGTGGCTTCGTTCTTTTAATGAGCTTACATCCATAATCGCCACCTACTCACGCTTTTCACACTTACTAGTGTGCCTTCTCCCAGCCCAATGGATGTCAAACTGTATGCCACTAGTCGAATTCAGTTTTAATTAATTACATTTAGCAAATGTGTTTTAGCCCACTACTCTGTCTCTGTCTCCGTCTCTACTTTTTGTCACCGTACTCTACTTTGTAACTTGTTTTTTTTTTCTTTTCTTTTGCTCAGTCTTTGTCTGCGGGCACGGCTAAGGGCGGAACGTAACAATTCGATTAAAAGTTGCATAATTAATCATTGCATTAAACAACTTTTTACCAACGCCTCCACGATCCCTTGTCGTCTTTGCTTCCTGCGAAATAACGCCTATGGCCCTTCTATGGTGAATCACCAGAACACTGCTCTTACCCCATTTTTCCCTCTATTGGAAGCACACCGCCCCTGGAAATCCCACCCACACGCCCTGCAGCCTTCCAAATGAATGCGAAATGTTTTACTTTTAAACGGCATTATAATTCCACTTCCCTCCGCCACATATTACCCCCTCTTTTTAACCAGCTTTTGCGCCCACCTCCTTTGCACTTTCGAGTGCACAGACAAAAAAAAGTTGTTGGGCAACTTTTTTCACGCCCCCACACACACATACAATACCGTACTTTGAACACAACTACGCCCTTTTGCCCCTGCTCCCGCCTCTGCTACTGCCCCAGCCCCTGCCATCAGGTTTATTGTCTTTTGGCGCGGCAAACCTTTTAATAGTTTTACTAGTTAAATGCAATGGTCGGGTCGGGGCAATCAAAATTGGGTAAAATTTCTCTCTCTGGTCTTTATATTTTGTGATGATTACAGTTTGATGGAGACTGCCGGCAATTAATGGTCAATGGCCCACCAAAGAGAAGTAACTAGAAAATTCAACGATTATCAGGCGGAACAAAAGAACGTGGCATAAACCGGAAACGTTGCCCCAGACTTTCATCAAAAAAATCATTTATTATGAATAGCCAGAGGGGGCCCGATGGCAGAGGAAGTGGATGTAAGTAACTGCTTTGCATGCTAATGAGCTGCATTTAAATCAAAGGAAAATTCTAAACAAACCAACTATTATTCTCAAATCACCAATTGCTTCATTAAAAAGAAGAAATCATTTCGGATTTTTGGATTTGAAAGTTATAAAACAGCTTAAGAAAATATACTTTACTATTGGCATAGAATTGTCTCTATTCGTTTTTTTTTAGTTAAAAATAATCATAAATAATCAAATATCTGTCAAAGATAAAACTTCCTTTGTTTCCTTTGACAACTAACCGCTATTGTTTTACACTTTCAGCAGAAACTCATAAAGGGTTAAGAAATGGCCTATGAAAACCACAACAAAGAGTGCTTTCATGGGATGAAACCAACAAGTTTTTCGCAAGTAATTTATTTATTTTCTACTATGCTTTGGTATTATTACTCTGCCTAAGTAAGTAAAACATAATCCAGAGTTATTTTTCAATTCAAATTCCCAGTTGCACAGTTTGAGAACCTGATATTTCTTGTAGTCTTACAAATTGGAGGAACACAGTTTGAAAGCCACTTACCTGGTATTTTTTAATGCTGTCCAGCTGCTCCAAAGTGGGCTCCACGATGTGAGCGATCTGTTGTTGCTGCAACGGATGTGGTATGCCACTGCTGCTGCCGCTACTCGCATTACCCGGCGCCCTTCGATCCGGCAGTTGTGGTGCGGGTGAGCAGTTGACCAGACGCCCATCCTTTTCCACCCGTAAATGATCACGGGGCGGCGGTACGGGCTTCGCATTCCCATTGAGCTGTTTGGAAACATTGCAAGAAACAAGAATGAGAGCCCCATTAGTTATGCGCCATATTGTGTGTCCTTAAGTGTATGTGTTTTTTGTGAGTGTGTTTATGAGAGTGTGTGTGTGTGTGTGTATGGCTGATGGTTGTTGGTCATTAAAGTTGAATGAGTTTATTTGTTGCCAGTGTTCTGTGCATTTCCCTGCGCGATGAACGAAAAAGGCCCTTACATTAAGTGATAAGTGTACATGAATCCTTCACCTTCCGGCAGTGGCGTAGACTCAGTTTCATCAAGGTAAAAAAGGCTTATGACATTGTTACATTTTCACATACAAAAAATATATCAGGTGCCAAAAACTAGGCAATACTTTTTCAGATCTTTAACATTTTCTTTAAAAGGTCTTTTATATTTACTAATAAAACTTATAGAAAATCTATAAGAAAAAATATTTAAAACACAAAATCGCCTACGCCACTGTTTGTGTATCCTCTTGAAACCCTTTTTGAAAAAACCCATTTCAGTTTTTTTTTCGGTGTCGCTTACTGGCGAGAATTGAATACAGTTCCGTATTTAAATGCATTTACTCTTTGATTCTTTTTATTCAGCGCATTGTCAGTTGGAAAATAAAAAGAATATGGAAAACGAAAGAAAGGCGCTCATTTCGCTTTTGTTCTGCAGCCATTGGAAAATTAATCGAGAGCAATTTCATATAAATGGCATTTATTTTTCATCGCCTGAAAAGAGCCGAGCTGTGAGGAAAGGATAGACGAGTACGAGTACGAGAATGAGGATGAGGAGAATAAGAGAGAGCTAGCGAGCTGCAAATGATGAAATAAGCGGAACAGCGGGCGGTAGCACCACCACCTACTGAGTATAGATGGTGATGTTGGGGTGTGGGTGCCATGGGTGGCTCAATGTTGTTAGGATTATGCCCCGCTAACGAGGCCAACGCAGCGGCTCTGATGCCGTGAATTAGGCCAACCGGCTGAACAAGGTGACAAACCGAGTGGTTTGGGTGGTTGGCTGCTTGGTTTGGATTGGGGTTCTTTGGGTAAAGGAGAAACGGGCAGCGGAAAAAAAACAAATGGGGGTTACGGGTCAACTGGTGGGGGACCTGGTCCGACCTGCACCACTGGATAAAGAAAGGGAATCAATGCGTATACGGCTATACAAAAGGGGTTAAGTGGGCGCCGCATTAATTAGCCGAGTTGAGCGAAAAACGACACGCCGTGCACTTTGGGGTCGCTATAAATATCGATCCATATTTTATAATACCTTATACATGTGTAATGGGTATAAGTATATATATATATATATATATATATACATCATATATATTATATATGTCATTCTATAATCTGCTTCTTTGGCCATTTAATGTAATATTCATAAAATCTATTCAACTGTCATGTTTTTTCTATTTTAAATCGCTTTTACTAGGCATTTTTAGGTTAACGTTTATGTTGCTTTTTTGATTTTCATTATTTTTGGTGACCAAAATGTTGGATTATTTACCATAATCCATCATAATTCTGGGAGCTATTATAAGTACACTGAATATGAAATGATATATGGTATATATAAAAGGTAAGCAATATCTAAATCTATATAGACTGATTCGTTTTAAATTGCCTTTCAACGGTATGGGGCTCATGTTATTTCCATTTAAAATTAATTAATCGCCAAAACACATCACTGAAAACACACTTAAATTAAAAAAGATTCAGAGAGAATGAGAGAAGAACGAAACGGAGTGACAGGGTGATAGCAGAGAAGAGTTCAGAGTCTCCAGTGAGAAGTTGAGACAGATAGCAAGTACAAAATGCAATGTGGTATACCTCATC
Organism: Drosophila eugracilis; assembly: GCF_018153835.1. Lineage (NCBI taxonomy): Eukaryota > Metazoa > Arthropoda > Insecta > Diptera > Drosophilidae > Drosophila > Drosophila eugracilis. The sequence continues at coordinate 314,633 of NW_024573048.1, forward strand.
GGCCACCCGCCTCGCATCGCCGTCAGCAACACCAGAAACCACCGCAGCAACCGCAGCGGTTGCACATGCTGATGTTGCTGCTGCTGTTACTGCTGCAGTTGAAGTAACAGGCGAAGGCGAAACGCCCATCGAGGAGAGTGTTGTGTGGGCGGTGGAGGCGCTGCCGTTTGATAAAAGCGATCCGCGAGAAGAAAGGTGAGCAGGTGGTGGATATCGCGGCGGTGTCTTCACCATCTCAATAAAGCTGTCTGGTACATCCACGGGCAACTCCCGATGTTTAGCCATCGGCGGTAGCAACATTGTTACGGGATCAACCTGATGATGATGTTGCTGTTGCTGCTGGCTCACCTCGTAACCAGGCGGCGCCAAGCTCAAGTCATCCGGCACCGTTGAACTGCTTGTGGATGTTGCACTTGCAATGTTGCTGCTGTGACCGCTGCTGCTGGTATGCATCGAACTGTTGCTGCTGTTCAGCGAGTTGCTGTTGCTGCTGTTACCAGTCACACCGGCTACCGTATTCGTCTTATTCAAATCAGCTGTGTTGCTATTGCTGGTATTGCTGTTGCAATTACTATTGCTGTTGCTGCTGTTGCTATTGCCATTGCTCGTCGCCTGATGTTGCTGGTGCAGGTGACGATAGGCGATGCTTCCAAAGGAGTCCAAGGTATGCTTACTCATCACCTCATCGAAGGCACTCGATGAGGGCGAGGCAGAGTCCTTGCGCTGATATAGACCATCCACAACGCACAGGAAGTCGTCCGTGATGCTGCTGTTGTTGCTGCTGCTGCTGCCGACGGTGTTGGTATTGCTATTGGTGCCGTTGGCATTGCTGCTATTGCCATTGGGATCGCTGCTCAATGTTGCCTGTAACTTGTGGCTGGGCGTCTGTTGCTGGGCGATTTGTGCTGCTGCTGCTGTTGCTGCAACTTGCAGTTGTTGCTGCTGATTTTGCTTCTGCTCAAGTTCCGATTGTAGGCAATTTTCATAGTTTTCGATTTGTTCCAATTTATTTTGTTGTTTTTGATTGTACAGATTTTGTGTGGCCACATCGAGTGCAATTGTTGTTGTTGTTGTTGTTGTTGTTTTTGATGGGTGTTGTTGTTCATGATGTGGTGATGGTTGTTGTTGTAGTTGTAGTTGTTCATGTTGATGTGAAGAATGATATGCAACAATTAACATTTTGTTAGCATGATCATTGTTAGTCATAGCTGTGATTTTGGTTGAGGTTGTATCGGTGGATGTGGTGGTGGTGGTGCATTTCTTGTGTTTCTGTGTGCGTGTGGGTTATGTGATGGTTGAGGTGGTATTTGTGTTGGTGGTGGTGGTGCATATGGTGTTGGTGAAAAGAGAATGGATGTATGTGTGAATGATTTGAATGTGAAATGGAGTGTCTGGTTTTTTGGTTAGTTACACTATTTTCTAGATGGTTTGTGTCTTGGATTTGTGTTTACTTCACAAGCATTTTGGTTAGTGATTGTCGGTTACAGTTTTTATGGTTTTTGGTAGCATTACTTGGTGGTTTTCCTTAAAGGTTTAAAGGGTTTTTGGTAGTGAAAGTTGGTTTGAGTTAGTTGTAGTTTTCTAAAGCCTGAAGGTTGAGCATAGATCATCATTCAGAGATCGGAGGTGTTTTAAAAGGTTTCTTAGGTTGTATATTAAGACATTTCTTGAGGCCATACTTCGAGTTTTGGTTTTATAGTTACAGTAGGATTTGGTTTTTATTTTTGTTAAAGGATTTTTCACGAATCTAATGTTAAGTTAACGACTATGGTTAGAAATTCTAGGTTACAACAATTACAGGAAATACTGCATGGATTGGAGATAAGCTATTATTGGTTCATGGTTTCTTCTGGTTCGGAAATCGTGTGGCTAATGTGTGTGTTGTGGGTTTTGTACAGAATACGGATCGCTGGCTTGCTTACCTGCGGTGGACGGGGTGGCGGATATCTGGGTGGCGTCTTGTTGCGTGCGATGAACGTGTCCGGACAATCGACGGCCATCTCACGGTGTGGACCTGAACATGAACATGGAACGGAACTTTGGTCAGTTCAACGGATTGGAAAAGGCACATCCTGACGACACTCACCGTTATCTTGGTTCACGGACAGCATGGTCAGCATTTCCTGGTCAATATCCCTGATGTCGCCCGAGTGCGTGCGATAGTGTTGCGGATGTTGCTGCTGTAGCTGCTGCTGCAGTTGCAACTGGTGCTGGTGGTTCAGGTGATGCTGTCCGCTTATGTAGTCATCCGGCAGACATGGCTTCAAATCGTCGCCGTCCAGCACAACAATGCTCGAGCCGGAGCGCCGGCGATTCCTGTCAATCGGCAAAGAAAAAAAAAACCAAGAAAAGTTAGATTCCGTCAGTTGAGGTCCGGATATAAATCGGTGTAAAGGTATTCCAGGTGCATACCCGGCCAGAGGCAGGGATTTTTCCTGTTACTGGTTAGGAAATCAAGTAAATACTTTAACTCAACTGCAGTTGATCTACGTATTTTGTTATCTTATCTTGTCAAGTTTTTAAACTTTTAAAAATCATATAAATATTCATTGATAAATACTCAAATTAACATGGTGGCTCTTCTCAAGTTGAAAACATAAAGAAACTTGTAGTTGGTGCACTATTTCAATGCAAATTGGCAGCTTCTGTCGATGGCATCCACCTTTTTCTTCAAATTTTGTCCCAGATTAAGGGCGCAGTTTGGCAGCCACTGGTCGGGAATCGGATAGGGCGGACAGCCTCTTTTATTATTTCAAAAAGTTAGCCGCACAAAGAGACTTTTTAGGTGGAGGAGGAGAGGGACAAGAATGAGGAGAGGTAAAGAGGGTTATGGATTAGGTATAGGCAACTTGAAACTGGAACGCTACCCAAAAACTTTGTTATAACTTTGCACTTTTGCGTCGCTCTTTCATTATGCAAGGTGGCAGGGGAAATGACTGGTTTGAAGGCAATTTGCGCCTTAATTTGTTCGGCTTTTGGATTATGGGCTTAGGTGGAGGTGTAAAAGTATGGATGTGGGGGATGCGGAGGTGGGCCAAGTCGGCTGGCTAATTGCAAAAAGCTCAAAGTGGATTTTATGCCGGACCAGCCTAGAAGTATGCACTACCTTTCAGTGCCGTCAAAACCGACCTCTCCTCCCCTTCCCAACCATCAACAAACCCACCCAATCGCTTTATCGCCCTTCTTCAGGCGCTGATGCGACAAAAGCAATTTCAGCCGCAGCCTGGCAACGACGTTCGGAGTGCAGTGGTAACCCCATCTCCGTCTCCATCTACATCCATATTTCCCCTCCCTGAATCCTTGGTCCTTGGGTCCTTTTGGGTAATGATGAACGTCAACAGCAGCTCCAATACGTGACCCACCCACAGATTTTTATGGAGAAAAAATACTACTTTGGGGATTTTCAGATCAGAGGGTATACAAGCCACTTTTCAAAGCATTAATTAAAAGTCACAGGAATTTAACAAAAAACTTTACGCAAACTAAATGGTTTATATTAACGAAATTTGGTTTTTAATGATGATTTAGTGGCCCTGCAAGGTTGGGCAGTTACTATCGTTTAAGCACGTATTATATCAAAACATATAATTGATTTAACAATGGTATGCAGTTTTTCCGTGTACATTCTAGATCTTCACTTCCTTCATTTCCAACATTTCCAACTCATTTTACTAGCGGAATTCAGCACTTTTCTCATATAAAGGGCCTGCTATACAACGGCTGTGTGAGCCAGGCATTAAAAAACGATTTCTGGAGAATGCAACAACGACAAGATGGCCAAGACGGCTCCCTTACGGCCAAGAATAGAAAGATGAGATGGAGAGATGGCGATGGCGATGAAGAGAATGTGAATCAAACACGAGGCAACGGGCGAGACAATTCAATTTGCGTAACAGCAGACGACCAGAAAATGGTAGGAGAACCAGCTGGAGGAGCTCCTCTAAATGGAAGGCGGACGGCAGGCGGTAGGCGGCACTATTGACGGCGGGATTGGAGTCAAGTTAACGGGCAGTGCAAATGAGTCGAACAGAAGAAGACGATAAAGAAGAAAAGACTTGGCGGAGTAGGAAAAGTGAGGCGCAGGAAAAAGCGCACCATAAACGAATTAAAATGCCTTTGGCTCTGACATCAAGAACACACCAAGGCCAGTTCGTCTAGTAAGAGCAAGGGAAACAGCATTGCATCTACAGCAGCAACATCTCAGCGGCAACATCTCAGTAACACAGCAACAGCTGGTCAGTTGGTCAGTCCATTCCTATTTTTATCCCCCTCATCAATCTGTCGACCTGTGGAGGAGATCTTTCTTCTTCTCAAGTTTCCTTCCCTTTGGCAGATGTTCGATTAGTGACGCACAAATTAGCGATAGATGAGTTCTAGCTTTAATATAAAACCAGAGCTCTTCCTCTACATCAGATTGCTTTTAATGAGGTATCTTTGCCAGAAGTCTCATTAGTAGCTATGACCAATTGCACCATTTCCAACTAACCATATTATAAGAACTAAAGAAATGGATTTGTTTTTATAGGTATATAGCTATCTATCCATGCAATCTCCCATCTAAACGCTAGATTAATTCAATTATTGTGCATTTATTTATATACCACAACTGTTGGCCTAAACGAAACAAGCGAGATGGCAGAATGAGTGGCATAACAATCGGCTTGCTGGCTGTCATATTCCTATTTTGCCAGCAATTAGCAGCATCTAAAGCCGGCAGCTATCTGTCATGCATCTGATTGTCACCCTGACGTGCCCCATATAATGACCGCATCGGTTTTCGCATTCCCCAACGCCCAATGCCAGATCCCCAATCCCCAATCCTCAAACCCCAATACCCATTCGTATCTGCATCTATATCTGTATCTGTATCTGTGTCATAACAAGCAGAACAATGCGAGATACCCACAAATATTCCCCCATTTTCCCGACCCATCCCCCTCGATGGTCACTGGGATCATCAATAACCCGGAGGGAGAAAGTGGGTGGTGTCCAGTGAAAGGAGCCAACCGAACTGTCAAAGTGGACAACGTTAGCCCGCAACGATTCATACATCGATGACAAGGCAATGGTATTTTGCGGCACAGCCATGTCCTTTTGTCAATCGCAAAAATATTTTAAACATTCTCCGCCCTCCCCCTTGACATCAACTTAATCCTGTCGTTGTAATATTTATTATGTAGATTCTAGAATTACTAAAATACACAACCGTAATTGGGGATTTATGTGTTAGTTTTGAGAATGTGCAGTTAGTATCTAGGTGTGTCATCAAAAACATCATTAACTTCTGTATTTATTATTCTAGTTCATTGATCTATTTGCACTTTCTAAACTCATTTTATAAAATACAGATTATGTCTTTAACTTAAACTAACTTGATAACTAATAGTTAGTTAGATATAAGAATATATTCTGTTAAGTTTTTAATGACTTTACTTTCATTATTAACAAAATAAACAAAGAAGCAAAGATTTGTGCTCAGTGCACGTTGCCGCAGGTTAAGGATGGCAATTAGCCACGATGGAAGGCGGTCGGAAGAGGAGGCGGGGCAGCGGCAGAGCGATGAAAGGAGACAGATAAACGCAAACAACACATGGGGGAAACCATTAAATGTATTTTGCATTTCCAGCTGTCCGTCGGTGTATCTGCATCTGTATATGTGTGTGTTTGTATGTAATTTGGCAATGTGTGTGCGCTATCATTGTTGTGTGGTGTGAGTATGAGCAACTGACCAGAAGAGCGACACACATTGCTGTTGTTGCTGCTGCTGCTGCTGCTGCTGCACGACAGCAACATGCGACATGTTAATTGTTTACGGCCAGCAAGCGAGCACGAGACAAAAGTGTGGGGGTTGGGCGGTTAGAGGGGAGGTTAACAAACAATTGCGGACAATAGAATAGAATTAAGCAAATGGAATAATCATATGTTATATTTCAAGCTACATTTTCTGTTTCTACTTTACATAAAGAGGATTTAAAGTTTTGCTTTTATTCTTATTCTTGCTAACTTATTACTACACTTTATGTATTCCACTTTATTTTAACTTTATCTCTTATGCAAGAGAGTGGCATAAAAAGTTCGTAGCATTTTACCTAAATTTGCTTTTGTTTAGGTCTGCATAAAATATTACAAAACTTTATTGTATATGAATGCATTTTGTAAGGTCAATGTGGAAATGCAGGTCAATGAAATCAAAACAATGTATGTAATGCAGTGCTTTTGTCAATGAAAAATCCGAAATGTTAGCAAAACTATTTAAGATATACCTTTTTATGATATTAAATATTTATTAATAACATTTTCTGATGCTATTGCTTTAACCGCAATTGCATTTCGAGCGATACAAAATATATATAGCAACAGGTGGATGGAGATATCCCCTATGTTCCGATCTACTGAACGATTTTTTGGGAGGGTTTATGCTTGAGGGCATGCAACAAGTGGATGGAACAGGTGTAGACTGAGAATTGGGAATCGGGAATTATGAATCCGGAGTTGGGAATTACAGGCGTGCGGGACCGACCGGAAGAGGCTTATTTGCTGGCGGAAGTTGGCAGCCATGAGTCACTATCACCCAGTTGCTTCGAGTTTTCAGATCACAATCCCCCATTTACCATTCACCATTTACTGTTCACCATTCCCCTCCCTTCCAGGTAGAACATCCTCAATTCGACCAGAATTTGTGGGTGTGACCCTGGTCAGACGCAGAACTCAATTTAATGCACAACTCAGAACTCAGAACTCGGAACTGAAAACGGAAAACTGAAAACTGGAAATGCAACTCAAACTGAGAGATTGTAATGGATTGCGGTTGTGTGCAAAGTGCCTCCTAGGAAAAGTGTTGGATAAGCAGAAGCGTCGAAGAAAACTTGGCTATACCAACCAGAAGCTATTAATTTGAACCTGAAACTGAAGCTGGAGTTGGAATTCCATTTGAATTATTCATTGCCAAGGCAGCCACATGGGAATGAAAGCAAGAAATAGCAATTGGAGCAGGTTTAATTGCCGAGCAAACCAAAAGCCAAAGTAATGCCATAACCAATAGTTATGGCACACAAAATTAACAATTTTTATTTTATTTTTTATAAGAAATTGGCAAACTGATATTTTTTAAATTGAATATTTATATTGAAAGTCTATAGAAACTCTTTAATAGATTTACATTGTCAAAATTACAATTCAAATATTAATTATGAAAATATTTATACTACTAAACTTTACATATTTCTCTCTGTGTCAACTCAACTCTTGGGAAATTTGCAATCGAAATCGCAATCGCATCATCGATGCCGCTCAATTGCACACTCTATTCGCCACTCCAATTTTCTCCATCCGTACCTTTCACCTCCTCCTTCTTCTGCCTTCCTGAACAAAAACAAAACAAAAAAGTTTTCCTGGAAATGCCCGAGTGAAATTCATAAGCAAATAGTGGTCAGGTTGGGAAATTTCTTAAGAATTAATTAAAACCTAAACACAAAGGCAGTCAAGGTGAAAAGCTCTTTTCTCCCGAAAAGGGGGAGGCGAAATGTGAATGCAATATATTTATATAGGTATATACATAGGTATACACCCTTTTTGCGCTACCCATCCGGCAGAAATTTCATTTCGAATTTTCCGAGTGCGGTAAGCGGTGAGTGGCGGGTGGCGAGAGGCGTGGCTAATGTGGGCGTTCAATTAAAGTTCAGTCGAACTCATTTCGCCATTTGGCAAATTGAAATGAAACTTAATTGATTGTGGGCTGCACTTGTGCATTGAAATCCCAACTAACCATGCCTTCGTGCCTTCGTGCCTTCGTCCTCATTTTCCCCAAAAGGCTTCCCCTCGAGAGAAGCCAGAGAAATTCCGAAAGATGGGGAAAATGGGGAGATGAGGTGAGCGGTAAGGTAAAAGTCCTGATTGCGTCTATTTGAAAAAAGGGGTGAGAGTCCTGATTGCATACAGGTGACTAGGGGGGGCTTTTTGCATTTTAGCCAGCCGTGTGGGTGGGCTTAAAATCCAGGCTGGATTTCAGCTTGACGTCATTCTGAATTGTTTTGTTCCTCAGAAAAACTAAAGGCACTCTAGATTGATTCGTATGATTTCCAAAAAATTCCATTTGCTTGGCAAAGCACAAATGTATTATTCAATCTAAAGTCTTTGTGCTCTTAATTTGTATATTGTCTGTATTTTTCAATGGATTTTACTAAGTTTATTAAAATATTAAAGCATTAAACTATATATAACTACTATATCCCATCGTATTTGCATAGCTCGTTAATCCTTGAATGAGGATTATCTATGGTAATTGAACATTTCCTTTCCACTATTTCTCCCAAGTCAATTTATTTCCCTTAGCTTAACCATTTTCATTTCCAATTTCCAGCCCATCTCTCTTGCCTTCAGTTGCAATTTACCTTGTAAATTATTGCTCAAATTATTGTTCTAGCAATTTTGCGCATTTTCGTTGTGGTTTCTCGTCAACATTCTGTTCCTTGCCCCATCCAATCTGAAAACCACCTCGGTATGCCAAGACTTTCCACGTCCGCTCCTTGGAGAGTTTTTCCCCTCAGGAACGGCGCGAAAGGGTGAGGGGATAGAGCGGTAAGGTTTTGTGGGCTGCCTCAATTTCTGAATCCCTTTTCCCGGGCAAAAGCCCACAGACAAGGTGAGAAACTATTTGCCGCGGAGACTCGTCCAGAAAATTGCTTTTTCCCCGCACAAACGAAAGCGTTTACATAATTATGGCATTATAATATCGGAACTATTGGAATGCGGTCTTTAAGCGGGGTGAATTATGTATGACTGCACTTCAGTTGCGGCGGCGTAGATCACGAAATATTTGGTTTCGCCCCTCGTGCTTTGCATACGAAATGTATCTATAAGATACAACACTGCGGGACAGTAATGTATACGGATATATGTATAATTGATATCTAGTTAAGACACAGAAATATAATTTTTAATCTTTCTTAGTTTAAAATGTACAATTTTTGAATATCTGCACATGAATTCTTTAAATTTATAGAAGATCTAATAAGCTGGGAGATTTTACATTATTATTTGAATATTTTATTCTCAAGACAGTGACTGATTCAAGTTTTCTGTGTATGTCTAATTTTGTTTTTCCACCTTAAAACAATGGAGAGTTTTTATGGAAGTGTTGATTGTTAAGAACAACAAAAACGACTGATGTCAGTTTGAATACCTGAATGGGAGAGAGATGATAAAGGGTTTCTGGATTTTTTGGGAGGGGGATGGTACGGTTCAAGGGTTTTCCCCTTTCAACAATGGGGAAAACAAAGAAAACACTCACCATTGCTTTAGGATGCGCATATCTGTAATCCGTTCAATCTCTGTCTCTCTCTCTTTCTTTCTGTATATTTCCCCTTTTCTTCGCCCACTTTCCTTTATAACTTTTTTTGGTTTCTTAATATTGCCTTTTTGTTGATTTATCCTTTGCCTTTACACATTTCTTCTGCCTTCACACGCACAAAATACAAAAAAAGTGGATTTAATTAAAACAAAACTTGAAATAAGACATGGTGGTGCGCCTGCGCCATGGCAACAAACAAAAAAAAAAAAACACACAACAACAACGACGTACAGCAAATATTGGTTAAGAGAGTCCGTATATTCATCGCAGATTTTCAATAGTTTTTCAAAATTATATTTTATAGATTTAAACCGATATCTACTGTATTCCTCTCACTATTGCACTTTGTCTGCTTCTTTCGTTTCGTTTAACACTTTCGAAAGGTGTCTGCAACTAGCAACAGCAACAACAACAATAAAATTGACCAAGTTGCATGTTGCATGTCCAAAAAGCACACACGCATACACAAAATAGTTTTTGCCACTTTTCTTTCACTTTGCAGCCAGATAAAAAAGGTAAATAAAATGGTAGGTATGTAAACGATCTGGCAACATTGTCTAACTGTTTGTTTTGCTGCTGCCTCTTCTTCTTCTTGTCGCTTTTAATTGCAATTTAATGAGTTAGAAACACTATTCTTCTCATGTTCTTGCTTCTGTTGTTGTTGTTGCTGATGTTGTTACAAATCGATCGTGCAGCTAAGCCAACGGTATATTGCTGTTGTATTATTCGTATTTAAAACATTGGCCGCACTTGTGTTGTTGTTTTTGATTTTTTGCTGTTGTTTTTCTGTTGCACTTTAGCTGCTACACACACGCGTTTTACCTCGCGATACGAACAAAGTCAGGGCATAGAATGAAAAAACCAGAAAGCCGAGCTGAAACTGAAGCGGAAAATAGCTGGCAGCGCTGCTTGAAAAAAATAAGAGAGCGCAATAGAGCGAGAGGAAGAGCGGGAGAGGCAGAGAGCGTGACTGTTTGTATGGAGGAGAGAGCGCGAGTGGTAAGAGAGCCTACCTGTCGTCCAGTTTTTATGTTTTCAAGCAGCGCAAGTGCAGCGCGCTCAATCGCCCCAGGATATGTATGTGTGTAGCTGCATACACGTATGTGCATATATGCTAGGCATACTTATGTACCCTAGTGTGTGTATGCATAGCTGAGAGGGGAGCAAACAATAGCAAAATATTCAAGTGTGCAAACAGGCGAAAGAGGCGAACAGGAATAGGAATAGCAAATGCGAAAGGCCGCCAAATTTAAGGCGAATGCGAATATAGATACCCTACACATAGAATTATGATATCATGTCAATGATATAGATCATAATTTTAAGTAATAGTCATTTTCATTTTAGCCAATACAGGAACATAATATTTTTATATTTAAAATATTGAGTTTAAAATAAGATTAATTTTAATTAAACGCTTTTTAATTATCTTTTGGGTCTTTTTTTACCTCTTCTTATTCATAAGCTTTTGTCAAATAATGTAATATTATAATGCTTATTTTAGAATCGGTTTTGTTGTATAAAATGTATATACTGAATAAATGTAAATAAATAATTTAAATAATTTTACTACGCCTGGATTAATTTAAATGAAGATATGTACAGTAAAAAGAATCTGTTCTTGTGAATTAATCCAAAAAATGTAACCAAAACTCCTGACATTTCACAACCTTCATGGTTTAAAGGGATTGTTCAGAAAGATCATATAGTCGGCACTCCCTTTTTTCGTTCCTTTAAAATGAACCCTACAGAAGACGGAGAAGAAGAGGAAGACGAGTTATAGAGCAGGTACAAGAGGTACAAAAATATCCCGTACTTGTACTCTTTCTGCACACACATGCGTGCACACATTGTTAAGCCCATTGTGCCACAAAAAAAAAGTGGTGCTTGTATGTGGGTACGTGACTCAACGGTGAGGTATGTATATGTTTGCCTGATTCTCTCCATTTCTCAGAAGAATTGAGAGCCTTGCCCCAAGATTGGGATGGAAATCGAAGCTGAGGCCTCAGGTGAGAATGTAGCACTCCCGAGAATGAGTCAGGAACATCCAAGAGAATAAGACAGCGAGCTACTAACAGTGCCAGAAGAAAAATGGAAAAGTCGAAATAACAACTTGGGGGAGTGTACAGGTAGAAAACTATCCACTATTAACCGAAATAATAACAACGTAAAATTCTTATAATTCATCAACCCCCGATCTGATTCTTCCTGTTTGTTTTTCTTTACTTACCGCAGATTTGAGTTAATAAAGGTCATTTGGAAAGGACGTTGGATTCCTTTTATTAGAATAGTATATTTAAGCCATATATTGTGTCAGTTAAATAGGAAAACTTTTGAAAACGTGTTTATTTTTTATATTCTGATGGTTGTCAACTAGAATTGTATTCAAAACCAATTTTATGTCAACCGTTCGATTGCTGACCACATTGATTGCCACAGACACAGTCCGCTTAATTTCCTTTTGCCGTTAAGCGATAATTATTTAATTTCCGTTTGAGAGGCACTCGCCACTTGCTACTGGGTCAGCAATTAAAAGTGACTGGGCCAATTAAGACTACACAGGGAAAAAGGCAAGATAATCGATTGCAGATTGTCTTGATTAATTGATCTGAGATAACCATATCACGTGTATGCCAAGCATCTTCATGTGCTTCTTAATCCGGAAGTACGATAATATTACATCCTTCCGATGGCATCGAAACCTTTCTAAGGCAGTCCCAAAAGAATTTAAAGACTTTAATTACCTTTTAATTGATTTCAGAATATAAAATGTATATATAAAATACCTAAGTGTGTAATATACTACTCTTACTATTTATACCTAAGGAAAATTAAATAAAAAAAATTCATAAGAAAACAAACGCTATTTAAGAACCTCAAATGCCGAACTTTTTCGTTGCATTTTTGAATGATTACAGCCCACCATTCCGTTTTTACGTCGTCCCCCCTTTTGGCTCAAGTTTCGTTTGTTTTCGTTGCTCTTTCGCTGCCTGGCGATCCGACAAAAAGGCACAGGCTAATGACGAACGAAGACTGGTAGGAGGAGGAGCTGAAGGAGGAAAATGAAGAGCGAATGTTGTGGAGAGAGCAAAGGGACAACAGGTAACAGGCAAGATATAGAAGAGATTCAAAAACACACAATCACACACATACGCTCGCACACCTACGTACACTCGCTGAACAAAAGCAAAACAAAAACAAGAGGCAAACAAAACGTTGATTGCTTGGCTTACCTGCGATAGAAAGAGAAGAGAAGATACAAAGGGAGAATGAGGGGATAGACAAGAACAGAAGCTCCAAAGATACAGTGGGAAGCATCCTCCAAAGGCCCAGAGATAAAATCAGCACACTTGAACTTTGAGTGTATGTGGCTGTGCATCCACATTTTTGTATATGCATATGTATGTAAATACATGTCAAATATATATGTACATACATACATAGATATGCACAACACAGATGCTCAGAGTTATTATAACGGATTTATCTCAAGTTACAAGCTCGTGTGTTTGTGTGTACCACACATGGCAACACAAATATGTTTTTTTATGGTATATTCTTTCCAACTTTTTTATGCGCTTTACTTTTTAGTTTGCTGCCCTACAAATAACTTGCAAGCCCTTCGGGCTCCAGACTCCTCCTCTTCTACATCTTACCAATCCTCCTCTTACAGTTCTACAGTTGTACCTCGGCAAATGAAATCCAAGCTCAAGGACTCTTGATCTAATGTTGTCATTGACATTTTAGCAAGCAGTTACAAAGATGGTTAAGTTGTTGAAATAGATTTGAAGTAGTTTGTCTGATATTTTTTAAGTGAAGGAAATAGTATACATATATTATAGTAAATTACTAAATAAACTATTGCCCTAGGACTGAAAAATTTGATATAGGAAAACTCTGCTGTTTTGAGAGGGAGTTTTGTTGTTGTTGTAATAGCCCATGTGGGCCATTATTTTTGTTGTTGCCAAGGCTGCCTCATAACGACAGGAAATTAATGATTTAATTACATTTTTGGCTAGCCATCCGAGCAAGTGAGATGGCTATAGACACAGAGAGAGAGAGGAGAGAGAGAGATTAGTTAATGGCGGCACCTTTAATTGATTTTCTTTGTATCCCATGGGAAAGTGACCAGCTTGGTAGCTCCCATTTCCCTTTTCCCGCTCCCTGTAAACAAAACAAGAACCCTTCTTCATTTTGTTGTTCTTCTCTCTAATACCCAAAGCCAAGTCCTACCTCAACGAAGCCAGTAGTGAAAAGGCATCACAGCGAAACTTAAAAAGAACAACAGCAGCAGCAGAAAAAATGCTGCGCATGCGCGTGTCCAGAATTTATAAAAACGAGCCCGATTCCGCGATCCCAAGTTTGTAGTCTGAAGTCTGAGGTCCCCAAGTCCAAACATGAAGCCGCAAATCCAAAACATGGTTCGCATGCCAAAGAAGAATCAGGCGGAATTCTCTGGTCGTCTGGTTAATACATACAGTTTGAGTGGTACTGTCCGCTAATTATTAGGGGAATTCCCAAACGTAATTATTTATTATTATATACTTTAATACCTTCTTCTTTCTATTTTCCTCTAAAGTAATCCAAGTAAAATAAACTAAAAATCGAAATCTTACAGCCAAACGGTTACTCAACTAAACAAAACACAAAACCCGAAAACGAATCTAAATCAATTTCAGTAAATCTCACCTCTACTTGACTTTCCCATTGGACCAAACAAAAAGCCGAGAAAGTGAAATGTCATCAAGCATTGATTGTTGTCAGCCGATGTTCATGTCGATGTCGAGATGAGTGGATATAGCAAGAAGGCAGGAGGAGGGTAACGGATCAGATTTGTGGGGTTATGGGCAAGAGAAGGGTACGTACATCAGAGTGACAGTTTGGCAGGCAGCACAAATGCACAGCACACAACTACAACTCGTAGATAATGCACATCAAGTGCATTGCATCGCCATATTAAGTGTCGTCAGCAAGGGCGCCCCAAAGAGGGGACCAACAGTTTTTATTCTTAGGTTTTAAAAGGTTACCTTAACTTCTTTCTTTATCAGTTAAAGAATTATACGTGTTTAATCTAACATTCTAAATATATCCAAAAGTAGCCCCTATTCCTACGAATAACGTTTTTTTGGCACGCCACTGACCATCATCATCATGGTCATCAGCAGCGTTTGTGGGCTGTCAGTGTCTGCAACTGATTAGTCAGCAGGTTTTCAATTGTGAACGTTGAAAGAGGACACCGAGGCCATAGGGCGAGACAGATGGAGGGGTCATCGTGAAGTGACCACAAACTGACCCGAAAAACGGCGACCCCATCGGCCTAATTGCTATATGCCATATCAATGGCCATCAAACTGTGCAATTTCCGCAAAACTGCGGATGCTTTGGCAGTCAAGAACGGAAAAATCGATTTAAAATGTATAAATATTCCTCGCCGGGCGAGGAAAATAACTCGTTAATTAATAATGAGCATAAAATGAAAGCGCACGTGCTTAAATGGAACGTTGAGGGGGAGGCGTTATGACGGCGGTGGCAGGCGGGGTGTTAAAAAGGATTCTGGGCTGACTTACGCGCATACAGCGTAAGCCAAAAATATAGCAATCAATGTTTAAAGTAAATAGTTCTATAAAGCTTAAATAAAAGTGTACAATATATGTGAAGGGCTTCCAGACAAAGTCAAACCATTATTATTCTATAAAGTTATAAAACATATAAGCCGATTAGACGTTCCTATTGATTTTCTCTCTGCTGTATGCGAATAGTTTGTCGCTGAAGGCAAAATCACAACAGGTTCGTTTGGCAAGGACGAAAGAGAGGGGCTGTGCAGTGCCACAACGAGAGGGCCATAGAGCGAGCACTGGGAAAAATGTGTGAAAAATGTCAGCGATGGCCAAAGGCAGAGCGCGAACAAGGATACGGATGCGGATGCGAATGCGAATAAGGATGCAGGGCGGAGCTGGTGCGATCCAGCCAGGTGGAAAACCCAGCGAGCACAGCGAGTAAATAAATAAGCAGTCATAAAAACTTAGCTCTCGCGCAGTGTGTCAGTGCATTTGGGTGTATGTGAGCCACATGTTGGGTATTTCCGCAGCGCGAAAAATTCCATTCAAGCCGGAGGGCCATCCATCGCTGTGGACCAGTAGCTACTGGCCGGATTACAACAAAAAAAAAACGAGCGGTAATAAATGCTTTATAAAGTGCAAACAGCGATATACACATACACCTTTGCTGTGTTGGTCAAATAAATCAGCAGACAAACAAACGAATAACATACTAGTTTGAGAAGCATTGTTTTCCCCGTCTGCGCCTGCAAGTTAGGCTTCATTATTTTACTTATAGGTTATTTAGCAAGGACACAGTGGCTGTTAAATGTACAATATCATGAACGACCTATTTGATACTTTCTCTATAAAACCCTATATGAAATAGTCCCTCGTCTTGTTAATCTAAGACTTATTATATATTCCTTTTATATAGTAAGATTTTAGAATAATTTTCAATTGTACTAAGTTATTATAACGAAACTCACCCTCTGGGATCCTGCCGCAGACTCTGATCGCCCAGTAAAAGTTCAGTTCTTCCTATTGATATGCTACTTGTGGGACTGTTCTGTTGCTGCTGTTGCAGTTGTTGTAATTGCTGTTGCTGCTGCTGCTGCTGCAACTCGTAAGCGGCACTCAGCAATTGATGTTGCTGCTGTGATCTGTTGCTGCTGCTGGCAATTGCTGCTGTTGCACTCGCGCCGTATGAATGGACATCACTGGCTTGATGGACTATGACTTCTTCTAGTAACTGTGGAGTAAATAACTATTATTAATAATGAAATAGAGATAAACTTAAATAAGTAATATAAGTAAAAACTAACAAAACTCAATCAAAGGCAATCCCATGCAAAACCAAATAAAGTAATCGACGTCTGTTTGGATAATAAATGCAATTATTAGCCAAATTAAATAAATTCCTGAACAACCACAAAATCAATCTGTAAAACAACATTCAACAAGAACCAGAAACAAATCGAACGAATATAATCGATGAAAGTTAAACAAAATCAATCAATCACATTTCGTGCTGAATTTTCCTTAAAAATCAAAAAAGAAAAGAAAACAAATGGTAGGCTATATAGATATATATCTGCAGCACCTTTACCTCTCTTCTCGGTGGATACAGATTGTTCGATATCAGTAGATCACAATTCTTCATCAGAGATGCTGTTGTTTGTGCCGCTGCCATTGAATTATTGCTATTATTGTTGTTGCTTAAAAGTAAATGTTGCTGCTGTTGGGTTGCATTATTGTTGCTGGAGTGCAGCTGCAATTCGGCAAATGCCTGCTGCAATTGGCCACTTGAAATGGCGGTGGAGTACTCCGTTTTTGGCGTAGTGGTTCCATGTACATGCCGCTCCACCATCACCACCGATGATGATGTCGAAATTGGCGGTTGTGCCACATCCTGCTGCTGCACCATCAGCGGTGAAGTGGATGTCTGGGCATCCACAAAACTGGGATTCACAGGACCTCCAAGTTGCAGTGGTGCCGGCGCCGTGGGTCGATTGAGTGTACTTGATGTTGGTGGGTGGTTGTGGTGGTGCACTTGCTGCTGCTGCTGTTGACTTTGCTGCTGCCTTTGTTGGTGGATCGCCGCTGTGGTTGCTAATGTGGCAGCTGCTGCTGGCAAGGCGGTTGTGGCTGGTAATGTGGTCGTCGGCAACTGGGCATGCTTGTTGTTATAACTTATATACGTTATCCCACAATAGTTGGCCCCATCCACATCATCATCATCGTCCAGATCCTCGTTGTCCACCTCCTCGGCCAGATGTTGCAAACTGCTGGCCAACAGGGATTTGGCCTGTAGGGGCTTACCAGCCGCTGCCGCCGCAGCGAGTTGCTGCTGCAATTGTTGCAACTGCTGCTGTTGCGCCTGGCTGGTTTGATAAATATGTCCCGTGGCACTGTTGGTGGAACTACTAGTTGTGATGCTATTGCCAATACAATTGGCCGTCTGTTTCAGGGCCGCCGATGTGGTATTATTGGCATTTCGATCGGCAGCAGTTGCAGCTGCCACAGCGGCACTAACCAACGCCGATGCTCCATGTTCGATTTGAGCCACCACAGTGGTGGTGTGCGATGATGCTGTCGGCACGGTGGTGGTGGCCGTCGCCAAGGATGGTGCACTAATCGGTCCACCAGCGGTGGCCGTCGTCATGGTGGAACTACTGCAGGTAATCTGGTTGCTCGTGAAGGATGTCACATAGATTGGCGTCGATTCGTTCAGGAAGCTAAGATCCTGCCGCTGACTCGTTGTCGTGCCACTCTTCGTTTGTTGCAACTATCCAACAAAGAGCATGGAAAAATCAGGGAAAAGATGTTGATCAACATAGAAAGCTTACAACAGGAAATAACGGTACGAAATTGTTCTAAATCAGCTTCAGAATTGAAAAGAGTTGACAGTTTTACAATCATTAGAAAAATTCAATTTTTTAAAAGGGTACCCCATAGAAAATTTTCAAAAAAAATTTCAAATTTGAAAACCACATTTATTACCACGAAAAAACATTTAAAATATGGATTTTTAATAGTTTTTTTTAGATCTACTGCTAAAAATGTCAAAAAATAGCCCATTGACGATGCTATTTTAATGCCCCAACAGGATGTCAAACTATTGAGTAACCACACATTTTTCACTTTTCATTGTGGCAGCATAACCCGAAAATAAATAACAACTGAAAACTGTCATCATTTAACGCCGCTGACAGGCTTCGTTTCGCATATATGCAAATCAATCAAATTCCATTAAAATAAAGCTAACCAAGTAACGCCCCCCATGTCACACGCCATTCCCCTCTGAAGTCATGGTTTTATTGATGCTGTTCCCCTAATGAAATATGAATTATTAATGCGACGAACACATAATGGATGTGGCTGAACGTTATGAGTGCGTGTGCGTGTCTGTGGGTGTGTAGGTGTGTGGGTGTGTCTGCGTCTGAGCCAGGTTTGTATTTGGTATATGTGTGGTAAGCAAAAAAAAAAACTGCACCCACAACAATGCACATCCAGAACAGTCAACAATAACCCAACACATTCAATGCCTGTCAAACCGACTCCTCCGCTCAGAATCAGCCAATTAAGTCGCCTTTAGGCCATCTCATACATTTTAGCCAATCCAATTGGCCTTAACCTTCATCTGCCGGTTAAGTCGCGCCCTAATGCCAATAGCTAAGTGTCAGCATACAGAAAAAAGTGAAAATAAATCAACAAGTTGAATTATGGGTCTCTTTTGATGCAATTACCTGAGGATGAGATGTCTAAGTTGGGGGGACTAAAAACATATAAGCAAAAAAAAAGGAAAACCTACTGAGTCGGGGG
Source organism: Drosophila eugracilis (assembly GCF_018153835.1). Classification (NCBI taxonomy): domain Eukaryota; kingdom Metazoa; phylum Arthropoda; class Insecta; order Diptera; family Drosophilidae; genus Drosophila; species Drosophila eugracilis. Next base: position 333,344 of record NW_024573048.1, read on the forward strand.
ATCTCCATACGTAATGCTTGTGGCACATTCCCACTTTACTCTCTATGGCAGATATATATCTGTATGTGTATTTTTTCCTTTTTTGAGGAACCATACAGAATTACCCATCCGCCGTGAGCTTATTTTTTATTCGCATTTTATCGGATTATTGACAGCCAAGTCGGTTTGTCAGTCTACCGCATCGGCTTGTGGATTCTCTCGATGGCGGAGTGAAGTGCCGTGGCTTCAGTCACAGCTCCATAGCTCCCAGTTCCCATATACTATATATACCATAGCACCATCTACCACCCCCTATCCACACTCTTCATCTACGCACTTCAGCACTTAACGGATAAATCGATGAATATCAATACACGAAGAGAAAAAATATTATCTCAATTAAATCCTGATATAAAAAGCCATTTAAATGAGCATTAAAAAGGATCACGAATCTAATGGAGTCAAACTCCATGTAATATCTTTCACATTTTTAAATTTAATAACAAAAACTGAGCTTACATTGTTTTAAAGTAAAAATATGTTTACAGGACTTTTTAACATTTTTGAAAGCATATATTTTATTGCCCACTAATTGCATATGGAAATGACTTTTTATTAAATACCCGGAAAATTATTTAATTTTTTTTTTTTGCGAGTTTAACGCTCAGTGTACTGATATGCATATTCACGTTTGTTTGTGTATGCAAAATCATTTGTTCGGTTGGCCTGGCAACAAACGATTCACTCACTGCCCCGCAGCGCCACTCTAGCGCATCCTAGACTCGAAAAAAAAAAATAGCATACCCACTCCTCCTTTGCCACTCCCGATGGAGGAGTAACCCAATCCAATCCAGTCCAAAAAACCAAACCAAACTGAACCCAACCCAGATCCCCAGATTCATACCAAACCCAAGCCGAGTACCGCACCTGACCCCCATTCCAGTGGACGTCCGAAGAGCTGAAAGCAATTGTTGGAGCGTTGAACTGTGATGACGATGATGACAAAAGCACTTGATGCGCTTAAAATTGCTGGAAGTACGAGGGATATCCATGGGTATCCAGAGGGGGGTGGCTTGAGTTTGGGTTTGGCGCTGGCACTCAATGCGGTTAATGCGTGGAATACCATCATCATCATCAGCCATACCAATGCAAAGTGACTCTCAAACTGGGCGATTTCCCTCCCGCATTTGCCAACCAAAACGAGTGACCAAATTATTGGGCACAACAAATGCACTCAATTCAATCACTTAAGAACACTTTGCCAGTGAAATGCTCTTGTTGAATTGTAAATACTTTCGTTTTTTTTTTATAAATTTTGTACAACTAGTACCTATTTTTGAATACAAAAGCAAAAGATTTCTTTCTACTAACTTGTTGGCGGTTTTTTTTTAAAAAATTTATTATTTTTCATATTGATAGCTATGTTAGTAAGTAAATGCATTGCCATAAATCAATTTGAATTATTATTTAAGTAAAGTAGTTAAAATAGTGATTTAAAATACAGATAAATACACAGAAATTAATGGGAATGTACGAAATCGAACGATTATGGAATGAGTACATGTAATCGTTGTAATTTGCATTCAAATGATTTCATTTTATTCAGCGCGATCTTCTGTGCTTTAACTTTAACGCAATAAAGCAGTAAATATGCACAGTGAATAGCTAATGTACTTATTTACTGACCGAAATATAAAAGGCTACACGTGAAAAAATCAGATCAAGCTGCACAATGTCTTAGATTATTTTTATTTATTTGAAAATAATTACTTAGATGGCTTGATAACTTGAAGATCAACGGAAACAGTTGGATGTTAACAGAAATGTTAGTTAACAGAAGTCACCGGCAAATTCTAATATTAACGACTATGTTAATATAAATTTCAGTGCTAACTGATATTTTATGTTAATTCTAGTTAAGTCAAAATTTTTGAACTCTAGGGTGTATATATAATTCCCAACTGGTTCTAGCCCAAAAGTAGCCACCTAGGCTCTGCGGACCACCCAAAAATCAGTCAACTCATTTCGGTGTGTGTGTGTTTGTGTTAGTAAAGTGCCTTCAAGTGGTATGGATGACGTGGTGATGGTACCCTATCATACTGGTGGCACCTTATGGACACCAGGAGGATGCAGTGCATCAAGAATTTTTTCGGAAATTCATTTTTGTAATTTTTGATGACGTAGATGCTGGATATTTATGATGAATACATATTTCACCAAAAATTGACTGCGGCGAACAGGAAATTAAGGTAAGTGGGCAATTTTTTTATTATTATATTTGATTTTAGCATTATATAAATATATATCTAGTTTGTATTTGGGGTTACTTTGAGGTACTAGTTAGGGGTTTTATTATGTTATTTTAATTCTATAAGCCGAAGGAAATGTTTGCAAATTCTATTCCAATTTCAAACTGACAAACACAATTTATAAAGTTGCAATTTTCTAAACATTTTTGGGTATATTTTTTCTTAGTGTGGCTAATCGCAGAGATCGCTGTTATGTAAGTTTGGAGAGCGAATCTGAATACACTCGCTCTTTGGGTCGCACATGCAAATGGGATTGCAGCAGCGTTCACTTTCAATTACCCACATATTTGATTTGCATTTACTTTTGTTTTTTCTGTTTTTTTTTTTGCTACTGTTTTTATTTTATTTTTATTTTTTGGTTTTGCTTTTCACTATGTTTTGCGTAACTTTTGATGGCAATTTTTTGTATTTTGTTTTCTGTTTTCGAAGTTTATACAACGTTTGTTGTTTTGTAGCTTTTCTTTGTTTTATGCACTCTTTTTTTTTACACTTTTTACTTTAGTTTCTCTACCTGTTTTTGTTTCCACTTTTAGTTTCAGTCGAATGTCCACTGCCTTCTGGCTCGTGTGTTGGTTTTGTTGAATTTTTAATTGAATTTTGCGAGAGCATGCTTCTTCCATTTTTTTTTTTTTTTTCATTTTTTCATTTTGCATTTTGTATTTTCTATTTGGCATTTTGGTATTTGGTATATGGGAGGGGCACCACGACCGCCCGGTCACTCAGTTATGCCAATAACTGTGGACTGGGACTCGGACTCTGCGCCGTGTGTGATAGAAAGCTGTTTTGATAAAACGTTTTCCATTTCAATTTTAGTCTGGCAAGCTCACAGCCTGCAAATAAATAGCTGGCATTCAATGTTTGCATCACTGCCACGTGCCGCTTGAACCAACTAGAAAAACAAAAAAAAAACAACATTTCCGGAGAATTTCCCAGACCGATTTGCCTTTTTATTTCAGAATCGAATATGCACATCCTGCTAACGTAAAGAGTGCATCCTCCGGAAGCCCACACGCTATTAATATAGTCAAGGAAGAATCTTAAAATGGCACAAGAATTTCTAGGAAACGTATGGTTATTAATGTCCCTTGACAGAGGCAATAAGTTGGTCCTGGAACAGGAAACACAACTTCTTGACGCATTTTTCGAACTATAAATCTGAATTGGCATTCGAATAAATGTATGCATATGCAGATGGCTCATTTTTCAAAAGTATTACGTTACGTTTCCGGTTAAAAAAGTTGTTTGTAATTTATAGAAGTTATGGATTTCACATAAAAGTTTCCTATAAGTTGGGCTTATGTTGATTTTAGCAGAATACTATGAAGAAAAGATGTCAGAAATCGGCTAAGATATCTGTCATTAAAAGTGACACATAAACCGAAACATCCAAGTCTTGATTAAGTTCTGAAAAATCAAAAACTTCCTAAGTCTCTATAAATTATCCTTAACCTTAACCCTATACGAATTTCAAAAGTTTCCCGAAAATTCCTGAGAAATCCACAAATATAAATTAAAGAAAGCCCCATTTTGGGTCACTCACCTTTTTGGACAGCTGGGTGATGTCGACGGGCGTGACCCGGTTCAAGGCCGCCAATCTCTGCAGACGTTCGCGGGCGTGCTCCTCAACAGCGATGACGAAGGCGTCCTGCACCGAGTTGCCAATATCCCAGGCTGCAAAAGAAGAAGGCAAATGAAAGGAATAATTAATTCAGGCACATTAAACATTTAGCATTTAAGCCAAATTAAAAGTGTGGGTGTGGTCAGACACGCTTAATTGCTGTGATCTGTCAAGCAGAAAGAAGCACCCAAAATCGATAGTTTAATTCCGTTTCTGTAATGAAAGACCGACAGCACACAAAATTGCCACAAAAATCATAGTCATAGAACAAGGTCGGGGGACAAGCATACTATACAATTTTAAATACAAATTATTCTATAAATTCTATTTAATTTAAAAAAATGTAAAGTTTTATCCTAACTTTTATGATACAAATTCAATCCCATATATAAGAGGGGAATAAATTACACTTCAATATTTTCCAGTCTGGTGACGAAATCCGCCTGTCGTCGTCGTTGGTTGGGGAATTTACGGCACTGACCTAAGCAATGATTTTCGCCATGATGAAAGGCATCATTCCGGCTTAGTCCTTTCGGTTTTCGGTGATTCCCCGAACGCTCATTCGCTGCATTCACGGCGCTCTAAACGAATCGTTCGATACATATTCATGAGTGCATTCACAGGCCACAAAATGTTGCCGCCGGGGAATCGTTTTTATGCCTGAGAATCAGCCAAGCAAGCAACTCCAACCTCCTTTTCCCCCCCTCAAGTCAAGTGTATGTATGTATGTGTGTGTGTGTGTGTGTTTTTCCAAGGGGGTAGGTTGGGGAGGTCTTAAAGTTTTGCTAAAAATTTGCTGGTTGCTGACAGAAACGACAACACAAACTCCTACGACTACCCCACTTTCGTTGCCAAAATCCACTTTCTCCATCAGCCAGCTCCTTGTCCTTATCCTTCTTCTTATCCTTCTTCTTCTTCTTCTTCTTCTTCTTCGTCGCCCACTCAGCGCTTGAACTTTTCTTGTCACTTTTATTGCTTTTTCGGCTGCACTCCCTTAAAAAACCCAAGCCATACCTCTACCCATCCATCCATCCAATCCACCCACCCACTAAGCAGCAACCCCCGCATGACCTCGGCTTTAATTTCATTTCGCTGCCCTTGCGTTTTCGGCTGTTGATTGCGTCGAAAAGCGGTGGGCTTTACTGGGTGGGGTACGTATGGGGCTAAAGACGCCCTCGATCCGAGGTCGCATCCCCCTAGCCACCATCATGACCACCCTATCCATCCCCTTTCTCAACCCATCCCCCTTCCTTCCTTGCTTGCCCGGGCAAAAGTGGAGCGCTCGGGCCAGATCCAATTAGGCGCCGCGTTGTCAGCCTCGATGTCGCTACATGTCGTTGAACCTACAGCCCCCTCAACCCCCTTCTACACTTGCCAAATATATATTCCCTAAAATACTTAAATATATTTTAGCATAAATAATATTAATTTTATAATATAAAAAGGATTTGTTTTAGCGACTGTAAAATAAGAACTTTAGTAGTCAATTTTGATTTGGTTTTTTATTTTCAAAGTTTTAATAAGTTTTTCATAGAGAGGACTATCCCCATGATCTTTATCATCCTGATCCCAAGCAATATCTGAATGGAATATTTTTGCCGAGTGTATGGGGTTTTACTGCATGTGGGCGAAGGGTTGGTGCGGGGGCTTTTTTTGCGAGTTGGAGCAACTATCGTGCGTTTTCCGAGCTCCAAGTTTCTGACTTTTAATCTCATTTGTGCTAGCGAGAGTATGTGTTTGTGTTGTATTTGTGTTTGTGTGACCCTGTGCGTGTCCCTGTTCGTGTGGGTGGCGGGGTGTCCATGTGTGTGCCTTGCGTTTGTGTCATTCATTTCCGCGGCACCGCCCCTTTGGGGCATTCCTCTCATAAGTCTTGACATGCCGTGTCAGTCGAGCGCCTCTTCAAGTCCGGGCAATTGCGATTCCGATTGAGTTCATGTCCGCTTGGAGAAAGTGAAGAGAAGCGGTGAAGGATAGTGAATTCTAGGGGGGGGTATATTGCCAAAGGGCGGACATCGAACACCGCCCCTTTGACACATGCAAATGCTCGTAATCGAGTACCAAGCTGTTGACGAAGCCATCACAGGTGTCCGTTATTGTCCGTCCGGTAGTATGGTTGTTCGTTGTCCCTTGTCCGCTTGTCCGCTTGTCCGCTTGTCCGCTGTCCGCCATTTGTTGATGTCCGAGCACGTTGCTCTCATGCGTTGTGTCGAGTGTTTGTGCAATATTATTAACCTTAATTAGCCATTAATAGGTCTTGCGGCCAAAGACGACAGGTGAGGCCGAACGGAATGGGTAAATCGAAGGTATACCCAATCGGATAGATAGTTTAACGGATCGGAAGTAGGTTGCATATTCGTATAAATAATTCACTCATTCACTTGGCAAATATTATTTAATATTTAAATCCTATTTGTGGACAAAACGTTCACTTTACAAGGGCTCATGTCTATTTTATTTGCAAATAAAAAGGAAATTCTCAGTTTAGTGCCATTTTGTGTTTGTGTCGTTTGGCAGAGAGCGTGATAGAAATAGGGGGAGTGCATAAACTATTCCAACAAATTGCTGTTTGTTGCTCAGTTGTTAACTTTTAGATGATGCCCCAGCAACGAGTATGAGTGTAAGTTTTTATTGTTAGGTCTATTAAGTAAATAAACCTTTATCACCACCTTAATTACCCGAAATGTGTGTGTTAGTTGTGTGTCATGCTGGGTGATCTTTAAAGTGAAATTGCAGTTGTAAATCTTGCAATAAGATATATATTTTGTTATTTGCTTATCAGGCAGGTGCCTTGAACCAGTATTATTTTGATATTTTTAAACTCTACAAAGTAAATAATAAACGTTTTCTTTGCTTATACAGGGCATCAACCTGTCGAGTGGGCAGAGCTTCAATTTGTATATTTGTTTTTTTTTCAGAGTTTCTTGTTACGTTGCTCGTGTGGCACTTCACACATTTCAAGAGGCGGCGAGTAGCGGAGGTGATGGAGGAAAACTTCTCCGTTTAATGGGTCGTCTGCCCTGCACTGAAAATCTTCAATCCCACACTGGCGGAATGAAAAGTTGTGGGTGGTTGGGTATAGGTATAGGGTGTAAGTTGGTGATTCGAAAAAGAGATGGGGGCTTTAATTGCCCGCAAGCAAATCGATAAACAATAAACCAAAGTGCACTCAAATTGCAGAAACCACGTGAGAAGTGCCTGCAACATACAGCAACCGATTGCAACCAGAGGCAGCAGCAGCAACAACAACAACAACTACGTTAGTAAAACCAAGTACAATATTGTGGGTGAAAAGTGGCCGCCAACTTCCTGGGCTTCCAAACTGCAGGTGGAATTGCCGGAATTGTTGCTGGAATCGATGGATTTCAATTGCCAGCGAGAGAGCTCGAAACCGCAAATCGGGTTCTATGAAAACTTTCCACCGAATTTCATATGTATTTCCAATGCTAAACAAAGTTTATGTCTATTTTACAGGGGATTTTTTAGCTAACCTCCATATATCTAAAACTAATTTTGAATCAATAACATCAAATTATTGTTTTTTCTATGTTAAAAGTGGAAATTTAGCATTCTAATTTTATTGTAAAAACAAAACAAAAATTCATATTTTTATAGAATCTATTTTATGATTTTATGATTGATTAAATATAACTTAGAACTTGAGATGAGTTAAACTAATAAAGTTCAAATTCAATATTAAATGATATGACTTATTCAAAAAATAATCAGAGTTATCTTACTTGAAGTCCCAGTCTCGCATTTCGCAGACAAGTTTATTGAATCCTCAATGAAGGCCAGGTAAAAACGCCAAATGTTTGCCATTTGTTGTGATTTTGAATTCAGCCTTTGTAGCTTGCTTTTGGCCCTGGCCTTTAACCAGACACAGTGAACAGCAAAATAATAAACAGGGAAAATAACAAAAAAAAAGAGCAATAACAATGCCCCCTTCGCTCGAACGAATTTATTATGTGATTTTTGCAATTAAAATTTAATTGCCCCAAAATGGGTAGAGAAAAAAGGGTATCCAACAGTTCTGATGGCCGAACGGAAAATTCACACTTTCGTGGAAGACACACTAATTGGCCATTAAATGATTAACATTAAAATGCAAATATGTTGATTTTAAATATTTCAATGAGGGAACTTGCCAACTTAATTGCAACGAATTCGTATGAAGCCTACGTATATATAATATATATATATATATATATAGTAGTATATGAAATATATAATTATTATGATTTTATTTTGGCCTTCTTCGTAGACTGTATTGCGGCTTTAATCGCTTCTTTTTTGATGTGAGCAAAACCCGTTTGGTTTTGAGCTGAAGATTTCGTTTTATATCACATTATCTCCGAGAGAAATACACAAAGTTACAAAGATACAAAGATACAGCGATACTGAGATACAGCAATACAGGTGCGCACAGCTATCGATGTGTGTGAATTGTTATTATTTGTCTCGAGTCTTTTATCTACGAATCATGTGCACATCGGGTTATGTAACCGCACAATCCAGTATCGTATTACCCGTCATCGGCATTGGGAGATTTCTACTTGGCGACTTCAACTTATACTTGGGAATCTGGGAAAACTGAGGGAATCCATGACCATGACTACTACCTGAGCTTTGCCAACTCAATCAAGGCGTTTTTTTAGCTAAACAGAAGTAAGTAATTAAAAGTCATTGCTAGTTCTATATAATTAGTTATTAAATTCGAAATCGAAATATAAATATGTCAAAGGGGAAAGCTGGTTTACCACTCAATTCACTTCAGTTAAGAAAAGGCATGCATATCAATTTGTGTCAAAGCTGATTTGATATAGCCAATCGGGGGTTAAATGACTATGAGCCACCTTACTTAACTACCTTTTTTCTTTTTACCCCATTCCCCTGCGAACAGTGAAAAAGCCCCGCCAGACATATTTAACCATTACTCATACGCCGCATGGGCCGCAATTGCTTTATCGCTTATCACACACTTTTATTTTATTTTTTGTGTTTTTTTTTTTGTTTTCGTTCCATATTTCTTTCCCCGTCATTGAGATTTCTGGGTAAACATGAAAATTGTTTAATTGCGATCGCCTTGTGTGAGACTGCGGGGCGGAGAGGGGCTGATTACGGCTGATGGACGGTCGCAATGTTTACCTTTTTTTTACCATGGAACTCTCAAGCTGATTATAAATTGAATTGAAAGAGAAAGGAAAATGTAGAAATAATAGTCTACTAGGTTTTCAAATGAATTATCAAATTGAGTGGGAAAATAATTAATATTTTAATGTGATTTTTGGTACAAAATATTATAAGTTATTAGAAATCAACTGAAATGACTCTTTAGTTTGGTATTTAATCGTTAAATCTTAAAAAAATATCCTTGCCTAAAGATATTTTTGTATGCTTTGATATAGGTTTTACCTTTTACAAAACTGTAATCAGCTTAAAACTGTAAGTGAATTTGAGAAACCGGAATTGAAAATCATTTTTGCTAACTGAATTCAATTAAAGCCACACTTGACATGCGATGAGCTGACGACAATCATCTTCTCAGGGTCATATTCTTGTTATTGTTGTTCGTTTTTGTTAAACTTTTTTTTTTTTTTTTGTAGTGTCACAGGTGCGCATTGTCTCACGTTTGTTTGCTTATTTTAGCGCTTGATTGCCCCACACACGGCGTTTTCTTTGTGACGACTTCAAATTGCAATTAGCTTCTGTATTTCCTCCAACTACCCACCGATCTGCCACGCCCCTTTCTCTAGAAATCACTTACAAAATCACTTAATTCTTTGTTGCTTGGATGTTGCGTGCATGGTTTCCGCTTCGTCTGACAACAAGTACGATCTCTTTGAGATTAAAAAAAACAAATCAAAAAGAGTGGAGAAGATTAGGGAAGTTGAAACACCTCACGAGTACACGAGTTAGTCTTACAAAGAGAATACATTTTATATGAATTTTGATAATAATTTATTATTTTGGAATATAATCGTATATTCTGGGTTTATGGGTTAAGTCGTATCAAAAATGGCTTTGAAAGTTGTTGTTTCAAGCATCAGAGAACATTCTCGTACATAATTTATATCGTATGAATTGGCATTAAGATCTATCTGCGCACAACCAATTAGAAGAGGCTAGCGGTAAATTGTTGAAGAATCTGAAGAATCGACAACGGCACCCAAGAAATCAAGCATTCCGATGCAAAAGAAGAAAGAACGGCACAAACCGATTCCTCACTTCTTACTCTTTTTTCATATTAGATAATGCCCTTCGAGATGGTTGGGGGGGGGGAGAAAAAGCTGGAAATGCAACGGTGAAAGGCAAAATGCAAGAATGTGTTCAGGTGAACAAAAACCTAAAGAAGTACAAAAAAACGAAAAAGAACACAGAACAGCAAACAAAAACAGAAACAGAAACAGAAAGAGGAAAAAGAAAACAAAACAAGACAACAAATGCAGCTGCAAAAGCAACCGATAAAGAACAAAAGTGGCAAACTTGGAGGAATGTGATGAATAAGTGGGCGTGGCACTTGGTTGTAATGCCAAAAAAGATAATTATTAAGAAATTTTTGGAGTTCTCATGAATGGAATGGCTTAAAATCAAGGGTAAGAGACCGAACATTTGGTAATACCAAAAGGTTGATTAGAAATCTAAAAAAAATCCTATATTTTGAAATATTTCAAGTATATAAATCAATATTAACTTTATATTCTTCACATATATTTCACTTCCCAATGACAACTACTACTATTTGAAACTAAGCTTCCTCCTTACCTTTACCCGACCTATTTGACCTTTTGTTATTTCTATTTGTTAATCAAAACAAATACCCTTTGATGAATGAAATCAAATGGTATTTGCTTTGAAATTACTTTGTGTACTTTGTTTTTGAGAATGCCAGCATTAATTATTCCAATTAAACTCGTTAGGGGGAAAGCGAATACAGGTTCAATTCAAATACAACAACGGATTACGAATGAAAACCTGGGCATGTCATTGCACACCGATATGTGAGCCGAATAATTGAATAATCGGAATTCACTGCATTAGATGGACCACTGAGCCTCCGCTTTCTGTGGCCACTGAGGTCGACCTACAACATGCTAACCATCTCATCATGCCAGTATCCATGGCAATGGCCATATCCATGTGCAACCCAATTCGCGTCCCCATTTCGGTTATATCCTTGGCGATAATACAGTTGGAAATAAAAAATGGAATTTCTGATGAAAAAAATAGGTAAGCTGTAATAAGAACTTTAGCTTATTTTATGAATATTTTAACAGCTTTTTGTTTTAAATTTCAAAAGTTCTTATTTAAAAGATTGGTTTTAAGTTTCAGTTTTAAGAAATCAAAATCTTATATATGATTTATTCTTCTCAGTGCACTAGCATCTCAATGCAATTCCATGGCCAAGTTGGAAAACAATTTCGACTCTCCCCTTGCTATTGCCATCTCTGTTGCGTTCACAGGCTCTCCCTCTCGCTCGTTCGCCTGAGGCAATGACTTTTACACATCGCAGCACATGGCCATCTCTCGTACCTTTACCGCCCCTTCACCGACCCCGTCATCCCTCCCTCCCATCTGCCACCCAGCGCATCTGAGCGCGCTCAATTGTATCGCTTCAACTTCAGCTTCAGTCGACGTTGTCCGCGTGTAAAACTTAAAGACTTACTCACACAATTGAGTCAGCAAGTACACTGGAAACTACGACTTCTAACTTCTATTAAGTTGAGAGATTTACTAAGAAAGGAATTGAGGTTATCCTAATATTAAGTAGAAAATGTCCAAGAAATGAAAGATCATCAAACAGATTTCTAAATTATTACTCAAGGAATCATATGTTATATGTTATTGAAAAGGTAAATACACAATTTATATTACTCAGTCTCAATTAATATTATCAAGAGGACGTTAAAACGTGCATTTCCGAACTTGACATACTTATTATTAAACCTCTGACTCATTTTAAGCAAAGTTATAAAATATATTTACTAACAGTCTAAAAATGATTAAAAACAATGCAAAGTGTAAATTCAATTCTAAGTTTTTCCAAATGATATTCAAAGAAGTTTAACATTTTTTGTTTGTGTACTTTTGGAGCCAAGAAACTTGCGTTACCGGATTTCGGATGCTGTTAGCCCCCTCTGTTTTTCTCTCTCTCTCTCTCTCTATCACCATCTCAGTTTCAATCGCAAGCTATCCCGCTTGCACCTGCAGGCAATCCCATAGACGAACATTGAAAACTTTGGCTTTAGTTTTTAGTTTTAGATGTTTTTTTAGCTTCGCACCTCTCTTCCTCTGCCGGCAAAACTCCTATTGATTTCGCTTCGACCAACAAATTCATAGCTTTGGAATGTATTTGGTGTTTCCAGTGTTTTATTTTTTGTGTTACCCCCCCCTTTCACCCCTTTCCTTGTCATTTTATTTTGTATTTTGTTTGTGTGTTAGCCGCCGATGCTGCAAACTGGAAATTCTTCAGGGTCCGTTGGAGTTGACCCAAAAATAAAAGCGGTTTCGAGGAGACTGGAGAGTGCAACTGATTGCCGCGTTATCAGTGGTAGTGGTGGAATGGAGGGGAGACTACTACAATATATTCTGGGTTGCGTATACGCCCCTTGGAATGTGGCACAGTGCAATCAAAACTGTAATTCAATTGGCTGCGGATTCAGTGTGCAATGTGTGTGGTGCTCGAAATGGGTCAGCATCTGATTGATTTAGTATCCGCCACAATAATATTGCTTTTGTGCTTTAATTTCAGTTTACTTTCAACCAGTAATTGGATTTGTCTTGAGAGCTACTTAAGGGTGATATATACTACATATATTATACATATATAAATCTAATATATATTAAACATTCCTATAATTCACTTGATCTAATAGTTTTATATCTATTTTGCAATATTTATTGATTTTCAGTTTATTTTTAATTTCATTTGACAGGCATCTAGGTATCTACTAGATTTATTATTCACATGGAAAAACAACAATGGAAATTAAATTATAAATTAAAAACTGGAAATATTTCAGTTGTGTCTTAAATAGGTCAGCAATTGATTGATTTCATTATTCAAACAGCAATTGAAATTTAATGCATAAATTAAGCAGAACTTTAAATGGGTGTCAAAAGGAAATTAACATTATAAGTTAGTAGAAAATAGAAGGCATCTTTGTTAATAGAATTTACTTAGAATTTTGCCAGAGGCAAGTGGCTGAGATGTCTTAAATCTAAAAAGTTTATTAGTCCAAGAACAGTTATTCATTCCAGTTCTCTCAATAATAATTCTTATCTCAAGATCTTAAGATCAGTCGTAATGCTGACATTTTAATGAGTGCATAATGAATGTAACTTCTGGTATGTGGGTCCCATAAAACTGAATATTTTTTCGCCACTTTATGTATATTTTGTTATTATTGTTGTTTTTGTTGTTTTTTGACAGTTGATTTCCACTTTCGACAAAACTTGTTTCGTTTTGAGGTTAGTTTTCTTTGCTGTCTGTTTGGCTGCTGTTGTTGTTTCTTGTTTAGCCGCTTTTTATGGCAACAACAACACGTGGCTCACAACGCAGGCCAAACTGTAAGCAGCTTTTATTTCTATAGTCTGTCTTTGTTGCACTCACAGCACTTTCCCATAGATGTGTCTCGCTCTTACTTTGTCTATTTTGCAGTAATTTCCAGTTGGCTGAATTCGGTGGGAGGTAAAAAAAAAAAAACAGAAAAAAAACGTTGAGGAGGCTGCAAAAAGAGAGAGAGCACGAGAGGAAGAGATAAAGCCAGAGTGATGGACGGGGGGGAAAGAGAGAGAGGACAAGCGGGTCTTATAACTCCCACCATTTTCATTTCCAAATGCTTTTTGTTGGCCACTTTGATGGTCCATGGGGGATTTCGTATCTGTATCTACATGTGTCGGCCCTCCAACTATATATTTGCCCTCACTTTTTGCACTCTCACGCCCACAAAAAGCTAAAACAACAACAAAATATAGAAAAAAAATCACAGCAAAAAAAAAGGCGAGTATAATAAGAGCAAACACCGTACTCATCGCCGTGTTAATGGGTTAAACTGAAGTTTTGCCCATAATAATGAAGCGACAAAAAACTTTCCGTGAATCGAAACGGAATTATTTAGCCGGTGCTTGCAGGCACAGTCAAACATCCAGAACACCAACTTACTTAAGTCTTAGATTTCTGCACAGTATTACATCGAGAAAATGGCATTACGTGCTAATGGCATTCATGGAACTGAATTAGAAATGCTTTCAATTTATTCTCAGAACGATTAAGAATTTGTTTTCTTAAGTTATTACTTAGTTAAGATTTAAAGTGAACATAAATTGGTTTAAGAATTCGCATAAAACATTGATTTAAATTTAATATTTTGCATGGATTTTCTATGCTTTAGATATGACTCATATCCCTATATAAATATTCGCCTTGAGGTATTTTTAAATTGGCAAATCCGTAACGAAAACCTGAAAACTCACAAGTCAATAAGCACACAGCAAGATGAAGTGACAAAATTGATTTATTAAACTCCTCAGTTAAATAGAAATATTCCAAAAAGCTGGCTATTTCAAAGTAAACATAGGTTTCTATTACAACTAAACCATACAAATTGTTGGCATGTCAAAAACAAAAAGTTTAAAAATCTTTACTCACATTCCATTTTTGTGTTGCACCAACAAAAATGGGTAGCATTTGTCTGATTGACTTCAAACTTTAAGGGGAAAATTTTTACAAAAAGAAAATGATTTTAAATACAACTTTAAATGGAATCATAATAAGAATCTTTCACTCTAAAAAGATCGAAAGAAAATCTTGTTCCCCAACCTAAACTTCATTTTTTTTCTGTGTAGCCCGAGTCATGCAGGTTCGACTGTAGTAACCGTGGGTACATACTGCTATATATTTCTGTGGCCAGGTACGCCAAACTAAACACTAACAATGTTGATTCATGACTCTGCCATAGATAGTTTCCCCAGTTTGACAACCACTGGCTACTCACCCTGCTGCTTTTGCTGTTGCTCTTACTGCTGCTACGCTGCTCTTTCTGGTGCGGCTGCTGCGGCTTTTGCTAATGTTGCTGCTGCTATTACTGCTGCACCACAATAAAACAACAAATCAAATTTCTGTTACACCAAAAAAAATTCACGATTGCGAACCACGTACCAAAAAAAAAACGAGTCGCCAACGCGTGCGCGCACTTCAAAACAAAAGGCGGAAAACCGACGAAAAAAATATATAACGAACACGAACGCAAACCGCCGGTGTGAACGAGACGGAAATAGTTGGGCGGTACGGTACTAACGGTCAAAGCGTCGACACTGCGGCGTTGACGCTACGGAAACGTCGACGGTCGCCTTACAACTGAAGCGGCTTCATTGCTAAGCGGCCGGAGAGGCCCCACAAATCCCAAGACCTTAGAGCGAACGAGAGAGAGAGAAAGAGCAGTATCACAATGAGCAAGAGAGAGAGCCGAAAGAGCGCTAGATTGGGGAACTGATAGACTCCAGGTACTGAAACTGTGAAGACTGCTGGAGAGCGACAGAGCCAGAGAGCCGGATAGAGAAGAATGGAGAGCGCCAGAAGCTGCACTGCTGCTCGCAAAGCCAATTGCATATACATAAGTGCCAAACACGTTACGCTATCTCAGTTACCTGGTACCTGGTACGTTATAATACCAACTACAATCTTTAAAAACATATAGTGGCTTATTCGATTTCACGTTAAAGAAATCTACGTATCCAGAGGTTGATTATATTTTTTTCAAATTTACAAACATAAAATATATGCCTATAAACGCTTAAATATATTAGCGGTAGTAAGTTCGTATATACCCAATTTAAGGGGTATGCAAATACAAATGCTAAAAAGGAGGAGAGAGATACAGAGATAAGTAAAGAGAGCGCGATCGAGTTAGGCAGCTATTAAATGAAATGCGAGAGCAGAGTTCCCAATCAGACAGTTAACTTCAACTTGTTGTTTTAACTTGCCTGCACTGGCTCTAAAACTGGGCAGGTGATCGTGCGATTAGCGATTGTGGAGCCACTGTGATTAGGTTAACGGTTATTGTCAAACTTTTGAAAACTATTTTGAAAGCATTTCACTTGAGAGGAAATTTTATTTATTTTCTATAAAAATATATGTTTTTTTCTATCAATGATTTTTCTAAACTCCTTACAAATAAATAAATAATATTATAATATTTAAAGTTTTAAACTCACCCAGTCGTGAATCATTCTTCTTTCGCACACGCAGACAGATGGTGCAGGATTTGATGCACTGCATTCGGGAATTGTGCAGATCGAAAAGAAAAAACAAATAACAATTAGAGAGGTTGTAATTAGGGCGGGCCATATTTAAAAATTAATTAAGAAATTAGTATCCGTACGTCGTGTATGTGGCGAATAACCTCTGTGCGCGATATATTCTCCAGAGTCAGGCCATTGACCTCGAGTATCTCATCGCCCACTTCCAGATTATCGCGATCGGGCGGTGAGCCGTATAGTTTAATTTTACCCTCCACATTTTCGACGAGTATGATGACATAGCCCGATAGTTCAACAACTTGTTGCTGCAACGATAAAGGATGTATAGTTTTTATATTAATGCAGTTTAGTTAGCAGTGCAACATTACGTATGATTAATAAAATGTAATAGGGTTTATTATTAGGTTTAGGTTAGGTTAGGTTTCAATACAGATCGACTAGAAATTTTTTTACAGGTTTAACAAGGTATGCCATTACATATTTGGACCATTATTGGCTTAGCTATGAACAAAATACTGTCATTTTAGGGAATATTGAGGAGAACCCTAAATTTTGCATTTGAGATTATGGATACCATTATTTTTTTTAATATGGCTAAATATTGGAAATTTAATAACGCTTACAACGAGGTATAACATTCCTAATTCGGACTAAAATTGGCTATGTTATTAACAAAATACTGCCATTTTGGGAAGAAAAATGGAAGAAAACAAATTTTCGCATTTTCGATAATTAATCATCAAATTTTGTTAAACATTTTTAGCTGTGAATGCAGTTTTGTTGGAAATTTAATAACGACTACAATGAGATATGACATTCCAGATTCCAGAATCGGCGTAAACTAAATTTCGCATTTTCGATAAGCCAAACATCATCAAATTTTGTTAAAAATGTCAAAAAATCAAGATTTTTAGCTGGGTATGCAGTTTTAATGGAAATTTAATAACGATTACAACAAGCTATGACATTCCACATTTGGACAATTTTTGGGCTTGCTCTCCTTAAAATTCCCCCATCAAACATTGATGAAGGTGATTTAAAATGTTTACCACTGGGCGTATACTTAATATTGAATTATTTACATGCCTTGCCTAATTCTTAGCTTTAATACTACTTTCTAATTAATTTGCTCAACGATTAAATTTCCTAACTCTTGTACAAAAAATTTCACGTTATAAATTTTAAATACTGCCATCCCTTTTCTTGGCCACACGGCGTATGCTTAATGCCAAACGATTCCCTTCGCTTACGAAATATTTACAAAGTCTTTCCTAAATGTCTCGCATAAAGTCATTTTCATAAATGCTGCCTAAATAGCAAGAACAACTTATTTATGCTGCGGGATGTGGGTGGTTCTACTACTAAAATAAAAAAAAAAAAAAAAAATCAAATTAATTACACAAAAGGATGAAGGACAAAGGCAATACACATTCACACACAGCCAGCCTGGAATGGCAAACAATCCAACTTCAGTTCAAATACCCACACTTCTCGGCGAGTGTGCGAGTGTACGAGAGTTGGAAGTTTTGGCCATTATTGCTTGGGCTGGCTCGTTATGTTAATTACAGCAAATTATGCTCATGCGGCAATTGCGGGGGACTCCTCTTTCGACATTCTACAAGCTTTCACATCCCAGTTTCTAACTCCCAGCTTCTAGCTCCTAACAAATTCAAGGCAAAACCCACATATCCTTGATATCCAACCCACCACCCACCATCGCACACGCCCTCAAGCGTGTAATCAGTAGGCAGCAGGCCAGTTGGTGGGTGGTTTTAGGCGTCTTTCCAGTTTCGACAGCATTAGTTTGACAGTCACCCTGGATATAAAGACCATTCAAAAGCCATTAATCCGTTCAAGCAAAGTTTGGCAAGCGCTGAATGGCAGTCTTTACCGTCTCCAATTAATGAATGAATTTTAAAATTGATTAAATACTGCAAGAATTTTAAAAATATAACCAAAACTTAAAGAAAAATATATAATATATCCTATGAAAACCTATTCAAATATTGAAAATATTACTTACAACGTGAAAACATGGCAATCTAAGTGTCATTTAGTTCCGCACAAGCCACATTCCTAATAAATTTTTAAAAAATCCCTTAGCGCCGCCTCTCACCTTTGGCGAAAATAAAAAGGCAAAAATAAATCCTCGGAATAATTCATTGGCTGTCCAATTTAATTCGGCCAACTCGGGCCAAATGCATCCACAACAATTTAAATATACTTGAAGTTCATTTTACACAAAAAAAAAACGAAATGTAAGCGACACAAAGAGTGCAACAACAATGGCAACAACAACGATGCAAGCCACAAAATGCAAACCGAGAATTGGCAAAAGGCACTTGAGAAACATTTAAGCCTGGACCCCTAACCATAAAATAAAAATAAAAAGCAAAAATACATAACCAGCACGACAAACAGGCAGTTCAGATAAGTAGAAATATACAAAAAAAAATATACTTATATATATTTCTATATAAAGAACGCTGGGATCTGCAAAAGAGTGCCTAATTACAAAACAAAAGTGAAAAAGCGAATGAAAAAAGAAATAATTCGACTTTATTGGGTCACAAAAGTGAATAAACAGGCGTTGGTGTGGGTGTGGCAACGTGGCAGAAACAAGCATTGTTGCAAGCGCAGCACACTAAAAACAAAAATGTGTTTTTTTTGACAAAAATTTTAACTCTATTAAAATTAAACATACAGCTTAAATTCCGGCTATTTGGACCATTATTGACTTAGTTATGGGCAGATAACTGACTTTTTGAAGGAGGAAATCAAATTACAAAAATTTTGCTTTTTCATAAGGGGTAACAACACATATTTTTGCAAAAAATGGGAAAAAAAACCTGTCCAGGTTTGAATCTTAAGAATTCTCACCCATTAAAAAGATAAGTTTAATATTTTTAACGAATTTAAGCCGATATATAGCTTCTTGTGACGAAAGGCAGCTTATTTTCCAGGATTATGAGAGACCAGAATAGTATCAGTAAGTACCCAAAACATTCAAGGGAAAAAGCTTTTACATTTCTTCTAACATTAAAAATTGTTCTTGTCCATAAAAAATCAGTTAATAATCAAAAAAATAGTCAGAATTCTCAACTATAACACTTATATGACAGAATAGCCAAGGCTTTAGTTTTAAGCTAAAAATAATCAAAGGAAAAGGGCTCTTACATTGCCCAAAACTCTTAAAGGCTTAAGCACTTTTTAAGATTTTTGTGAAGGAAAATATTATTTTAACGTATTTTTTAAATGCCAATTTAATTTTGAATATAAGCAGCCAATTTGACTATTAACAGCAATTTTTTAAAAATTATATAATTTAAACTTAAGCCGTTAACCCATTGTTAACAGCAATTTTTTTGAAAAATTAAAATTTTTGAATGTAAACGGAAAATTCAGAAATTATTAAATTTTTAACAGAAATTTTTAAATTTTAACATAAACTTTTAAATTTGAACAGAAAATTTTGAATTTTACAGAAAGTTAACTAAAAGTTAAGTTTCGAATGTTAACCGCCTATTAACGGCTATGTTAGGTAAATTCAAATAAATTTTTTCCACTCCGGGCTCCTAATAATTCCCAACTGTTTCTAGCAGAAATGTTGTGACTATGGCGCTGTTGGCAGGTGAAAAATCAGTCAAGTCACTTTTGTGTGTGTGTGTTTGTGTTAGTTCAGTGCTTCCAAGTGCCTCTAAGTGGTCCAGTGGTACTCACCATCACATTGGTGGTACATGGACATGGCCTCCATGGAGGATGCAGTGCATCATGGATTTTTTTCGGAAATCCATTTTTGTGACTTCTGATGACGTCAATTCTGGATATAAATGACGATGCGAAAAATGGACTTCGCCAAGCAGGAAATCAAGGTAGGTGGCGAACTTTTTTATTCTATTGCATAAGCCAAGGGGTTTGTTTACCCTAAAGCCGGCAGTGCTTGCGATGGCTTCTTACATTGCCAGAGCAGCTTAGATCGGTTATATATATTAAGTTGAGGCCTTTAGCTTGTAATATATGTTATGTATAAGCCGAGGAGTTTCGAGGTGCTTCCGGATTATTTGGAAATTCAGCGGAACGTCTACACTTGACCCAGCCGCGATCCATTGGCTTCCAAGTGGCCTAGTGGTATCCGCTCATCATGGATATTTTTTTGGAAATCCATTTCTTGGGCTTCTGATGACGTTTGATGCTGGATATAAAGGACGATGCTTTCTATATCATCAATGGACTTTGGCAGGCCGGAAAGCAAGGAACGAGTAAGAAGCAAACTTTTTTATTTATTTTTACTGCGTAAGCCGAGGGGCATATTTGGCCGGCCATGGCATGGCGATCATTTAAGAACAAGTTAAATTAAGCTTGCCCTCCTGGGATCACTGCCAGATCCAGTCCCCGGAGATCAGGTACCGCTCTGCTTTTGACTGCTGCCACTGGGAACTTTTGGTGACTTATGTGATCATTCCCAGTCTATCAGCTTTGCAGACCTGGTACTCCGCTACTTTTGGTTATCGCTGTATTGGACTACAGCCACCGCAGATTTATGGACTACACACTCGGAGATACGGAAGAGATTATAAGTCTTAGATCTGTATACTCTGCATTTCTGCAATATCTGCACCAATATTTCTTTTGCTTAGAGAAAATTACAGATTATTTTTTGGCGAATAATCAGGATAAGGAATTTTGATAAGTATGCTAATTTTCATCATTATTCTTAATAGTTTAAGATAATTACTGCTCTAAGACAAGAGACTGACAAGCTAATACTTAATTTATTTTGTTTTTAAAAATCAACTTCAATGTTTTTTGAACAGTGCAGCAGCGCAACAACGGGCGACAGGCAAAACACTCAACTGGAAGTGAACTCGAGTTGAGCTGGCAAACGGCCAAAAAGGACACACAAAGGCGGAATGTCCTGGGCCAGGTGCTAAAAGGGCCAAAAGCAGCCGCACACAAAGCGGCGAATAAACAGGAAGACAACTCGACGTTGCAGCTGGTGGGCCAGCAAAATGGCAAAATGGCGATGGCAAATGGCAGGAATAACCACCAACAATTTCCAACTGTGTTTGCTCCTATGGGCTATCCAGGTCCTCCCCCTGCTCCAATCCTCCTCATATTTCACGCCTCTTTCGTGTTCGCGTTACTCCTCTGGTTTTTAAATAAACATATATATTTTCAGCGGATTAACGTGGCAAAAAGTCAGGCCAATTGATGAACTGCCAACCGTTCGCCAGAACGCGACGGCAAAAACCCAAAGTGCAAAAAAAGCTTGGGCAAAAAAAAATGGTGTCGATGGAAATGTGCTGGAAAAAAGCTGGAGGAGCGGAGACAAAAAAAAAACACAGAAGTAAAGGAAAAGCAAACCTAAGCTGCATAATTATTGGCGCTTCAACGCCGGATGCAGGAGCCATCACACACACACACATCCACGAACGCACATACTCGCTGCACAGACAGCCATCTAAACACACCGACGGACAGAAATGTAGGACCAATTAATAGGTGAATAGATTTAACTTTTAACAAGTGGTTTTCCACATTAAATTATTTAAATCACTTTAAAAAAAATGCCAAAAATGTGCCGAATAGTATTTTTGTTTAGAAATATATTAATTTTAAATTGCAAACTTATCTTTTTACGGTAGTAATTTTTAACCTCTTTCGCTTTATGTTTTCACTTTAAAGTTCATCCTTAAAAATCACAAATATTCGATAAACGTTTAGAAATGCCTAAAGATTTATATATATATTCAGAATTAGCACCATTACTATTATCATCTTAACTTTTGTTTACTATATGTTGAGGGTTGAATGAAGTTGAAAGCTGCTGGCTGTGGAGACTGACGAGGGCAACTGGCGACACAGACAAACTGGGGCACTTGAGCAGCAACATCAGCCAGCTGTGGCAGTAACGTCGCTACACCCCACCGAAACCATCCTCTACATACTAGCCAGCCCCCATTTCCACACTCCTCGCCCGCACTTTGTCGCACTCGAATGAAAAATGACAGCAATTACGCTTAAATTATGCGTTTGTTTTCATATGAGCGTCCTTGTCAGTTGTTCTTGTTGTTGTACTTGAAGCTCATTTCACACATAGACACATGGCAAGTACAACGAGACACATACACACACACACATATATATATATATATATATATATATATATACCTAAAGTCTAGGCGACAAGTTTTTCCCTTTCCTCCCATCTTTCATTCTATCGTTCATTGTCTTTGCTTTCGTTTTTCATTTTTTTTTTTTTTTTTTGCTCTGTGAAATGCTCTGAAAACTGCACCGAAATCCAGTCGAGCGTGATTCGATGGCAAAATTTATATACACATACATATATATAGAAATATATATATGAATGAGTTACAAACTTTCGGAAAGAGAAGACTGAAACTGATTTCCCGATAGCATACCTTTCTGGGTTGATTGCACTACAGGAATGTCTTACAAGTGAAGACAAGGCCATGTTAGAACAACATAGAAAACTTTACTTTACTGGTCCTCAAATGGATTTGTTGGCTTCTTTAGTAAGTTTTTCCAACATTAATATAAGTTAACCGTTTTTAGATAGAAAGTTTTTTTGTGACATAAGAAAAAGTGGAGAGGAAATAAATAAGTCAACAACTTTTTGATGACTTAAATGATTTTAACCTAACGTAAACTATTTAAACTTTCCGAATAACGTTTATCCCCCAAAACACAAACACATTCTCACACATAAAGAGCATTTAGGATTCCCTGTGATCTTGGTTAATTCTCCATTTCGCTCCGCTTCTTTGCGCTTGACTGCTAATGACAAAGCCAAGAACAAAACCAGAAACGGGAAAAAAAAACAAAATGTGCGAAAGAAATGCTGCGAAAAAAAGTGGAAAGAAAACAGAGACAACAGAGAAGGATGCGGCACAAAAGGAAAGAAAGGAGCTAAGTGATGGTGAGGTAGGATGGTGGAAGGGGGTGAAGAAGGCAGAAAGGCGAGAACAAGAACAAAGCACTTGACTTGTCATTTTTGACATATAAATGGCGAAACAAATCTTTGGATATTGTTTTAAATGATGCACACATACCTACACACACACACACATACACAGCCAGCAAGTAAAACACACACACACACACTCAAACACACGCACGCTTACACATAGCTAATAAGTGGTGAAAAAGAGGGCTATATTTGTGAAGAAGGATGCGAAGGATGCGGCTTGAATGGATGTTCCGTATTTCGTATGCCAAGGGGTTTCGTTCTCCCAATGGGGTTATGGTTATGCAACAAAGTAACACAAATGATACGCACAATTGTGGCTATTGTTAATGTTATTATTGTTGTTGCTATTGTTCTGTGTTGTTTTTGTTGCTCGTCGCCTTGTTAAAGCTGTGTATATTTTCGAGCATATGTCTTATGATGGAGGGGTCCTTTTGGGTTTCCTTTTTTTGTTTTGCTGGTGGGGGTGGAGAGGGGGCGACGACGGCGTTTTGCAGGGTATAGAGTGGTCCAGCACATGCGCAATTGCAGGCACCGCAATCAGACACTCACCAACACACACGCATGTGCGTTTCTTTATTCCCAAACCTCCTACTACCCAGCTTGCTTTTTTTCGTTCTTTTTTGCGGCTCTGAATTAAAGGCAATACAAGAACAACAACTAGAAAGGACACACACACACACACTCTTGCACGCACGCACACGCCACTTAATGAAGCAAAATGTTTCATACTTTTCATTCTTCTGCATCATTTCACAACCGCCCACCTCTTCCAACCCTACACTACCCCCCCTGAACTAATACGAGAATACCATTGCCAATGGCCATCATATATAAAAAGTTATTTGAAAATTTCATGGCAATTCAACATGGGAAAAAAAGTTTCTTTGACAGCCGCAGAAAGTAGCTAGCAGCAAGAATATGGTTGAAGGCAGCAGCGCAAACATGATGGACCACGCGGCGTATGCGTTATGCAGAAATTCCTTCCTCCATATCAATGTCATGTAAATATACATACATCTCTGCCCTTTTAGCCAGCATTTAAAACTTTTAGCAATATTTCAAAGAAAAAGTTAAGATTTGGCGGAAATGTGAAATGTAAATATCACAGTAAAGGTCTTATAAAAATCAAATTTAAGTAAATAAAAAGTGTAATAAAATGTCTATTTATAGGTTAATGTCATTAAAATAAGTTTTTATGAGAGCACCTTTTCATGCTTATTTTTTTTGCTTACTTGCGCTCTAGAACCTGAAAAGCGAAGAATTTCCGGGGAATAACAATTCACAGAACATGTAAATTAAAAGCAGAAATAACAAAATAGAAAAAGGGAAAATAATATCTTTGATTATTTTTAATTTAAATAAAAATCCTGATCATTCCCTGAATGATTCCCTTAAATCAATCACTTCCCTCCCTCCCATTAGCCATTACCCTTGCACTTAGAAAACGGCAACAGGAAATAAAATTCTTTTTGACAAAAAATCCTTGCCTACTTTTTTGGGCCGCCCAAAGTACCAACTGAACACTGCGAAAATATGTGTGCTAGAGAAAAGGGAGCGGAGAGAGGAAAAGGACACCAGGCATACTCGCCTGATGGACCATGACAGTAATGAAACACGGAGATTTCCAACTATATTCCGTTTTTTCCTTCACCAAAAACAACAGCCCACGTTTGCAGCACAACGCACGCACACAGGCAGACATGAGAAGGACCTCCTCTCAAGAGCAAATAGTAACTTCAAAATGTGTCAGAAAGAAATCGAAACTAACAATTACTCATAGTAGCAGCTGCACAGAAATTAAAAAGGGGTCTTAGAAATTTTGTTTATTTATTTGAAAAATGCTAAAACGAAAAAAAAAATAGATAAAAAGAATTATAAATAAACAATCATGATGAAAATCAAGGCTTTCTTTTGGCCATTTTTAACCATGATAGATTCGAATATAAAGACATAAAAATCAACGATGTTGTTTTTTACCGGTTTCAGCTTAAACTTGCAACTTGGACCTTAAAGTCCTTTAAACCATGCAATAAAAGCGGGGACCTCCCTCTTACGGATTCTGATACATCTTTTCATACCTTTAAATGCATTTTTAAATGTTTTCCTTTGTATATTTTCATTTAAAAATATGGTCTAGTCATCATAGTTTTACTATGATTTTAAAATCCGAGTTCTTGAGTTTTCGTTGTTCCGTTCTTCCACCTACACCTGTGAAACTGCGTGTTTTTTTTTCCTGTTGAGTGCGTATTTCTGTATCTGTGTGCTTGGGTGGCTGTAAGTGTCTGTTTGTGTATATGTGTGTAATAGCCCAAAACGGCAATGTTTAATTAAAAACGATAAAGGACACAACGCCGGCAATGGGCAATGCAAATAAGAGAGTGAATGAAAAGGGCGCAATGAGAAGGCGGGGTGTCTTGTCAAAAGGGGGATTACAAGAGGAGTGAGTGGGGGCCTTGCATTCATCAGACGTCGCTCGATTGACAAGCAGCGGATGCAGCAGTGTACCCCAGTTACCTTTCAACGCCCCGTTCCATCGCCCCATTTTCTTAGCCACCCACGCACACGCCAAACAAATTGAAAGCGGAAATGTGCAGCCCCCTCGCCCCTCACCCATCCCCGTTCCAGCCGACGCCGCCCATGTGGCCATGGAGGAAGCAAGCTGACAAATAAAATTTCACTCCAACTGAAAGCCATTTTTGTCCATTTGGGAATTCGAAATATGAAACGTACGAATCATGGCAGAGATCGAACTGGGTAACGCTGGGGAACTGGGATCCCTTTGAGGGTTATGATGACAGGCGGATGGGGCCAATATTTATAATTGCAGTCAATAAACATTGCATAATTGTAATGGCCATCAATTCGGGCCGGGGTAAAAACCAATTAAATTTGATCTCGGTCCTGGTCCTGGTCCTTGCCACAAATAATATATAAAAAAATATATAAAACAACACAAGGCATGATGCAAATTGATGGGTAAAGGAAAAGTGTATCACACAATATTGTTGCGCAACATTATATTATATCGAATGGACATTTAACAATGAAACCTTTTTGTGTGCAACATGATAACAGGAAATATTAAGTGCTTTCTTGTGTTAATAATAATAGGAAGTGTCCTGCATTTAAAAGAGATAATTATTCGAATATTTTGATTATTTTTTCTGTTTTTAACCTAGTTTAAATCTAGTCTCTATCTAAGTAAAGATTTTTGACGTAGTTCCTATATAATATTTTATTTGATTTATTTAAGTTCACTCACCTTGCCCTGGGACGAGGAGATCGTTGAGGCCGACGGCGTGCCCGACGATTGTGCGCTTAAATTGGAGCGGCTGCTGTTCGCTTGCATCGCGCAAGGCAGAGGCGCCACTTCAACGGGGGCTCCACTTTCCCCTTATCCAAATCCTTTTCCTGTTCCGGTTCCCCTTCCCGTACTTGTTCTTGTTGTTGTTCCTCTATCACAACTCCAAGTCCAACTCCAACTGGCATCAAAGACACAGCCGCTGCAACTGTTGGCTACTCCTGGCAACGGCAGGCGGACAAGGACTTGGATTCTGATTTGGACTTGGATTTGGAATCGGAATTGGAAGTGGAGACGGAGACGGAACCCAAAACGAGGTCGCACCGATGCTCATTGCTCCAGCAGTCCAATTGGGCTCAGATCGAAAGCATATCGTCTTTGGATTACAGGTAATTATATATAATGGCTTATTGGTGATTTCTATATTTTTACGATCTTATTTTTTTAGTTCCGTGGCAAGAATTGGTGTTCTGGAAGAAATCAATATACAAGTGGTCAAATGAAATATTTGCTTTTGAGGAGTATGGAGAAAAAGTAACAAGAAAAAAGAGATCTACCAGCAGCGCAGTCGCTAGTTAAATCTGTAATGAACAAAAATAGGGCTAGGTCATCCACATCGTGAAACCACCACACACACATACATACATACATATATGCCAAAGAAAGAATAACCAAATACACAGTGAAATATGTAATAGTAGGTTTGATAGTAGGTTTCCTTTGAGTAAACTTCCATGAGCTTGCCCTTTTATGGAAATATTGACCTTTTTAAAGTACCCTTCAAAAAAATATAACTTTATCTTAATTTAACATGAAATTAATCGATGCTTCAAAGCCTCTAAAAGTATACTATAAAAATAGTGCAATGCGTTTTCGCATTAATTCGAGAGTTTCTCGATTACATATATTTTTATTTACGATTAAAGGCGCCAAAAATAGTAAAAAATTAAAGCGCACATTTGCGCGGTGTAAAGTACAATGAATGTTTTGCATGGACAAGGACAACAGTAAAGCAGAATATCCTTTGGATGGCCAAAAAGGATGCTGCAGTCACGCCCAGTCGAAAAAGGGGCGACAGCATTTCCATGCCAAGGGCAGCTTCAAGCAGCCCACCATTACCACCCCAAAAAACCACCCACACAGCCCCCCGGTTTTTGCCACTTTCGCAGCGTTTTTTGGATCCCAAAGCCCAAGCACATTTTGCGGCGCAGACATAACCTCAACTTCTTGCGCGCTGCTTACCACGCTGCCGACGTCGCAGTTGGCGTCGCGGTTACCAGTGGCAGAGGCAGCCATTTTAGAGGCCAGGCAACAGCTTTACATGGATTTATGTCTATATATATATAAATATATCTATATATCTGCATATGTATATGTGTTTGTCTTTCTATACGGATGTATGTATGTGTGTTTGTGTAAAGGCAGCCATCCGATTTTCCACCGATTTTTCTTTTGGCAAAAGCGAAAATAGTGTCAAGGAAACTATTGAGAGACGGTAAAGAAATTAAATAATAGATTAAGTAAGCTGTCAGTCAGCGAGATTTAAGTCTTCCTTATTTTAGGCTTTCATTTTAAACTTGTAAAGAATTAATAACCATCAGAAGATACTGTCGGTTTGGTTAAAATATCAATAGTCTTTTGGTAAGATTTATAATATACGAATCTTGAGGGTTTCTTAACTTTATCCCACCTAATAATCAAATAAAATGTAAAAATAACATTGAAAACCATGACTTACGTTAGTGTTCCTCAGTTGAATCTGCAGCTTAGATGATTTCGCTTTGTTTGGTTAGTGATTATATTAATTTAATTACTTAATCTACTTTTGGCTTTTTGTTGTGCGTTTCGTTTGCCTTAACTTTAACTATATAATTTGTAGAATTTTGTATGAATTCTTGTGCGCTTAGGACGCTATTTGCATCATCGGCTGTTTTACATTTTTGCCTTGGCTTTTTGCATTTTTCCTTCAATTTTTTTCTTTTTTTTTTGTAATTTAGCCAGGGATTAAAGAACGGCAAAAAAAAAGTTACAAAAAAAAACAACAAGAAAATAGCGAAACACACACTCACACGCGCGCGAAATCACACCCACACGCGCGCACACACACAGGCACAGGCACACACTGACAAACGCGCACGCGGCTGAGAAAAAAAATATTGAGAAATTTTTGGGACAGCGGCAAAAATATTTGTGCGTAAGATATTGTTTTTGTTTTTGATTTGGTTTTTTTTTCTAGATTATTTGCAGGCTGTTGAAAAGGGCGTTATGTTTTTTTTTTTATTTTTGTATTAAACGGTTTTAAAGTTAAGAGTTCGGGTTATTTTTCGGTTTCTATTGTGTGTGATTAGTTCCGTTTGCCGTATTTTTAGCCCGTTCCGGAGAATTTTTTACGTGCAGTCCGCCCGTGCGCTGCGCACGCCCGCGTCTACCGCCGATTTGGAATTGCCACGACGTTGCGTTGAAATGTTGCGCGTAACTGAGTGGCACAGCCTCTGCTTTTGATTCTGCCACTGCCACTGGCTGTTCCTCTGCGACAGCCACAGCCGCTGCCGAGGATGCTCTCTTTACCTCTCCACTCCACGGCTCTCCTCTGCTCTCCGGACAAAGCGAAGCCCAGCGGTACTGGATCCCTGGACCGTAGTGTCCTGCGCCGCTCTGTTCCAGGCTCCGGATCCGGCTCCGGCAAAGGCTACGAC
The DNA here is from genome assembly GCF_018153835.1 of Drosophila eugracilis. Lineage (NCBI taxonomy): Eukaryota > Metazoa > Arthropoda > Insecta > Diptera > Drosophilidae > Drosophila > Drosophila eugracilis. The sequence continues at coordinate 362,499 of NW_024573048.1, forward strand.
TACGACTACGGCTGCAGATATAGCGTTATATCAGCCGTCAGCCCGGTTTGGTTCGGCTCAGCTGCCAACGAAGGCACGCGATGCTGATGCCGAGGCACAGTGGAAAGGACATCTAAATATTTTTGATTTGACTTCGATTTCAAAAAATAAAAATAATGAATTTGTATTATACATATGTTTTTGAAAACTATCAGAAAATTATGCAATGCCATTTATTTTTAAAATATTTAACATGATCCCTTCAATTAAATTTGCATATGTGTACACAAAAAACCTTTATAAAACCTTTATTTCAACGGAAAATGTATTTTTGTAAGAATTTGTTATTTTTGTAAATGTTTGGTTACTGCTAATTGTGACATTTAAGTTTTGACTTAAGCCTTTTAAGATTCCCACTGTTTTTAGCTAATCTACAGAGATTCTACCTTTGCAGATTTTATTAATTACATTAAACATTTAACTCTTTAAAATAAAAAAAATATATCTATTTCCGATTGAAATTTATGAAATTTAAATTGGATTTCTTTAAAATACAATTCACTGTGCGATGCCGACGCTGGACCAAAAGGATGAGCGGCAGAGCAGAGCAGCAGCCGAAAGGACACGAGCGCACAGCCGAAAGGACTCCCCCAACATTTGTGGCATGACAAGGGTGGCTGATGGCTGATTTACAAAACACATGGCTTGGAATAGGCCACCCACCACCCAAAAACACCCACACAAGGGCGCGTGTTGGGCGCCCGACGAGATTCCCAGTCGCCGAAGAGAGCCTGATGAGGTGCATGGGGCTATAATGGGGTGCGGGGTTGGATACACAGGATACACAGCGTTTCGTTCCGCAATGCAACAGCAACATACTTATCCTGTTCGCCGAAATAGCAAAGCAGCAGAAGCAAAAGCTGCGGCAGCAGCTGTAACAACCCATTCCCTTTACAAAAAACATGCGCAGCACGCAATCGCTGAAAATCTAACCCGAAAACATATGACAGTGACATTCCATTTAAAACGTGATTTTTAATAATTATTTTACAACAATAATTGAATTGTAATGAAAAATTAAAGACATTTGTACACGTATAAAGCACGTTTTAAGGGTATATATTTTATATACAAAAGATATTATTATTATAACGGCCAAGACGCTTAATTTTTTAATCTTCAATAATAAAAATTAGTTTCATCAAAGTATTTCTGTATATTTTCACTTAAAACGTAACTTCATTTTAAATAACAGTGCACGGTTTGAATTTAAATTCAATAAATTCACGTTTTTCAGAATCTATCGATTCTTTGGTATATTTAAGCCATACCGATAATCATCAGTCGCTGAACTTATCGAAATAAAAATACTAACAGCCAAAACACCAAAAATACCTAATCCTACCCTTAACCAACACTATTTTGGAGGTATTTTTTAGTACAAATCTAAAGCGAACTAGTCCAATGTGTAATTCCAATTAAATGCCTTCTAAATGATAAGTTTACCTCTAAAATAAATAAAAATTAATGTTAGTGCATAAGTGAGAGTTGTCAAAATTGATTAGCAATTTAAATGATAACCATAGCCTGGAACCAAAACCGAAAGTGAATCAAAAAACAAACCAGTTCCTTTGGCTGGGTCCAAAGACCAGTTCAATTAAACTAGTTCACGTTTAAAGAGGCAACTCTAGTTATTTTTTAATACCTATATGTTTTAAAAACATATGTGGAGTCGGGCAGATAATACGGATTTAACCGATTGCTTAGGATCAGGTATATAGAAAGATAACATTCGACGTTCACGGCGACAGTGACGCCGATAGCGACTGCGACTGCGACAGTACGACAATGGTGTGCCGTGCGTGTGTGTGTGTTTTGTATCGTGTTGTCTGATTGTGTGCTGTTGTTGTTATTGTTGCTGCTGTTGTTGTGCGTGTGGTCGCCAGACGGGCAGCGGGACAAAACGGCAGTGGAGCTGGCAGGACAGCTGGACACTCGAATATCCCTACCAGTAAGTTGGACACCACCCTTTGCAACAAACATTACTAAACCCATTTGCTGTTTCTTCTTCTTCCTCTTTGCGTTTTTATCTCCCTTTCACACACAGCAAAACAATAGCAAAAACATAAAAAAAACGGAGAAATAAACAAAGAGGAGCGGGGCTTCCATGTCGCCGAGTGTGGGCCTTTGATGCCCTCGAAAGACTCCCGAGAACTGGACTCCAAGGATCCCGATCACCATCACCACCTTCGCCACTGCCACCATCATGCTGCCCATCAATGAGGAGCAGCAGCTGCAACAGCAGCAGCAGTTGGATCAACTGCATCATCAGCAGATACCAGAGATCCCAATAACAGATCTAGAGCAAGTGGAGCCCCAGATCGGCGATGGCAGCCTATGGACTGCTTTGTATGACTACGAGGCGCAGGGTGAGGATGAATTGACATTGCGGCGCGGCGAAATTGTTGTGGTTCTCTCCACGGACAGCGAAGTATCCGGCGATGTTGACTGGTGGACTGGCAAAATTGGAGATAAGGTAATCCAATTATAAATTCACCTCAAAGAGCTTGCAAACTAAGCAATAATCTTTTTTAGGTTGGCGTCTTCCCCAAGGACTTTGTCACTTATGAAGACCCACTCCAGCTGAATGTTTCTTCAGCGATTGGTGACATCCAACCGCATGAAATTGAGTACAATGAATTAGACATAAAGGAAGTCATCGGTTCTGGCGGCTTTTGCAAAGTTCACCGTGGTTATTATGATGGCGAAGAGGTGGCCATCAAGATAGCCCATCAAACGGGCGATGATGATATGCAGCGAATGCGAGATAATGTGCTGCAGGAAGCCAAACTCTTTTGGGCCCTTAAGCACGAGAATATAGCTGCCTTGCGTGGAGTATGTCTGAATACCAAGCTCTGTTTGGTGATGGAATATGCCAGAGGTGGCAGCCTTAATCGCATACTTGCTGGCAAAATACCCCCCGATGTCCTGGTCAACTGGGCCATTCAAATAGCCAGGGGAATGAACTATTTACATAATGAGGCGCCCATGTCCATCATACACCGTGATCTCAAGTCCTCCAATGTGCTGATCTACGAGGCCATTGAAGGCAACCATCTGCAGCAAAAGACGCTAAAGATTACGGATTTTGGACTGGCCAGGGAGATGTACAACACGCAGAGAATGAGCGCGGCTGGCACGTACGCCTGGATGCCACCAGAGGTCATTAGCTCTAGCACCTACTCCAAGTAAGATATATTTTATAGAAGGACCCCCGAAGAACGTCTTTAATACAACTCTTTTTCTCTAGATCGTCTGATGTTTGGAGCTATGGTGTATTGCTCTGGGAACTTATAACAGGCGAGACGCCCTACAAGGGCTTCGACCCCTTGTCCGTTGCCTATGGCGTGGCTGTCAACACGCTAACCTTGCCTATACCAAAAACCTGCCCAGAGACCTGGGGAGCTCTAATGAAAAGTGAGTAACTTATACCATACATTTAAATTTCGATTTCATTATATATAATCCATAACCCATAGGTTGCTGGCAAATAAATCCACATGACCGACCTGGTTTCAAGGAGATACTTAAGCAGTTGGAGACCATCGCTTGCTCCAAATTCACACTGACGCCTCAGGAATCTTTCCATTATATGCAGGAATGTTGGAAGAAGGAGATTGCTCAAGTGCTCCATGATTTGCGCGAAAAAGAAAAGGTAACAACAGGCTGGAGAATCCCTAGCAAACTGGAAAAATCAAGTCTTATTCCTGTTAGAGTTGCTCTAGATTATTCTTTGTTGGCCTTACGCCGCTCTTCAGTTATTAGAACCCATTCTCGCCCCGTATCCCCACTTGGTCGTTGATGAAATTCTAATAATTTGGTATATACTTTCTCTCCAAAACAAAACAAAATTCCCCTGTTAACCAAATAAACATCCAACGACGTAAAGCGTTTCCAAACCATCGAAGAGGTAAGCGCGTCCAACAGGTTTCTCTCTGCCCGCCATTTGAGTTTAAGTTGCGTTGCGTTTTGTTGTGTTACTTTACTTTTACCTTTTACCTAAGTTATACCATTTTTTCTTTGGCTAATTCGTGTCCACGATTGGCTGGATAACTTACCATAATAGCCTCCCACTCAAGCCAAATGTTGCATGGTTTTCTAGTTCCTAGTTAATGCTGTTTTATAGCACTTTTCCCCTTATGTATACCAATCTTAACCCACACTGACCCATTATGTTCCACCCTGTTATCCTTATAATCCTAACAGGAGTTGCGCAACAAAGAGGAGCAGCTGCTCAGGGTACAGAATGAGCAGCGCGAGAAGGCGACCCTTTTGAGAATCAAAGAACAAATTCTGCGTGAGCGCGAAATGGTGTTGTTTGAAAGAGAAATGGTCATGCTGCAGCCGGTGCCATCGAAACGAAAACCCAAAAAGGGGAAAAAGGTAAATTATTATGGAATTTTAAGAATATAATTTATTAAATGTATATATCGTCAAACTCTAATTCAGAACAAACCGCTGCAAATATCACTTCCCACGGGCTTCCGCCACACAATTACGGCCGTGCGCGACAAGGCAGAACAACCGGGATCACCTTCCTTCTCGGGATTGCGGATTGTGGCACGTAAGTACCCACATTCATTATACAAGCTAGGGGTTTAGGTGTACCAGAGACTTGATTAGTTTAGGGTTATTAGATCATATGATTAAATGACTATATGATTTATGAATCATCTAGTTCTTACTATTCAAAGGGAAAACCAGTCTGTCTGGTACAGTAAGATTCAAGTCTTTCAAGTAAATAACATGTTCGCTTACTCACTGGATAAAACCATTATTATGTAGTAAAATACCAACTGGAATTTGTTATAAGTCTCTGAAACGCACTTTACCTATAATTAGCTGTAATCAGTGCATCATGCAGGTCTTAGAGATAAGATAATATGTCTGAGATTAGTCGGAGGAGAAGACGTCATACACCCGGAAAGTACGATATTTATCAGTAGCCGAAATACCATTATTTTTTTTAGAATATTTTTATTATCTTTATATATGATTTCCTTTTTTATACGTTTGATTGATTTGTTTTTTTTGTATATTTTTTTTCCTTATATTTTCTACTTATGTTTCGTATTATTTTGACGGGTTAATTCAGTGACCGATGGGCATAAGGGCAAGACGTGGGGCCCGTCAACGATGCACCAGCGGGAACGATCCCTACTGCCATCGCAGCTGGGCGGCGGTCAGCCAGAATGGCCTGCCCAAACCTCCACCCACTCCTCGTTTAGCAAGAGTGCACCCAATTTGGACAAGAAGCAACAGCAGCAGAATCAGCAACAGGTGGCCTCGCTGACGCCGCCGCCGGGTTTGGGAACTTTGGGTGGAAGTGGAAGTGGAGGTGGAGGCGTTGGTGGGACGCCGACCACGCCCCTGGTGTATACAGGTATACCCTATTTACTAACGCGCCCCAACAACAACAACATTGGCAATTGTAAAGCCATCACCACAACCATCACAACCACCACCAACAACAACAGCATCTCCGCCAACAACAACAATCAGCTAAACAATAATAGTACTAGTAATAGCAATAACAATAACAGTCAAACTAACCCGATCTCCCAAACGAACACCGTAATCGTCCTCCAAAATGGCAGGAGTAACTCCAATAGCAGCACCAGCCAATCCCCAACTAAGGTATACCATCGCGCCAGAAGTCAGGAGTACGGATTAGATCATCCGCATACATATCAGCAACCATCGCTATATTTGGTCACAGATGATGGTTCCGAAACGGACACGGTGGCCAGTCCAACAGGTTGCTTTCACTTCCTGAAGTCTGGGAACTCCTCATCGGCCTCAAATCAGACCAGTGGTGCCGTGTATCTACAGCGGCTTGGCGGCAGTCTTGGTAATAGTCCAGCTGTGGGAAGAAAGAAGCATTCCCTGGATAGTAGTGGCCATCATCCGCCTCCAATTAGCAGCAATAGTTTGGCACTGCCCACCCAATTACCGATGCGATCGGATGATAACAATACGTATGACCATGCCTTCTATCGTGATGTGTTCAAAAAAGTATCCATGGCCAGCAGCGAAAGAGTGAACTCGAAGTCGAGCGGGGATCTGACTTCATACAACTCCAGCACACCGCTGCCGGCCAGGGACTGCGATGATGCAGAGGAGGCCTTCGAGGGTGGACGCTTCCAGCGTAATTTCTCTGGATCGCAGTTTCCACGACACTGTTTTTTCACCAGACAAGAAGGTGACGTCGACAGGGATGTGGTGGATGTGGATGTAGAATCACAAGACTCGGAAGTCGAAGATGAAGGTCAAGTGCCCACCAATCAGATGCGACAGAACTCCACTACCTCGCGCAAGAGCTCAGTGACCTTTCAGAGTGTCAGTTTCGAGGAGCCTGAATCTGTAAACACACCACCGACAACTGCCAGATCTGATCTATATACATCCAGTGCTTCCATTAGCTTCGCCACTTACCGATCCGCCTCGCCCTCACTGTCCTCGACCTCCACTTCTGCTTCTGCATCCGCATCGATAGCATCGTCCGGTGGCGAAATGATCCAGAATGAAGTCGTGAACGGCTATCACATGCAGGAGAACTTAATGCTGACCGCACGTAGGATGCGCGATGTCCAGCCACATCCCGATGTCATTAAGATGAAGGAACATCTGCAAGCGGAGCAGCAGCGTCAGCATAGTAAGAACCAAAAGAAGCATCGACCCAAGCACATCACCAAATCCATGTCCACCGAGCCTCCAGTCGATGAACAGTATCACCAGCATGATAATCCTCATCACTCGGCTGGATCGAGTAAATTCCGTTCTCTTCTTAATCTCTTCACGCGCTCACGGAAGAAGTATAGCAAATTGTCTGAGAACAATCTTGTGGGTGGCTCCGAGTTCAGTGCCATTGATCCCTATCAAACTGATTTGGCCATGAGTGGTAGTAGTCGATCCCTAAAGCGCAAGGGCAAGAAGCCACAGACGCAATCATGCGAGCAGCTGGAGCGATGCTGAAAAGCCATGGTAGGAGAAAGGTCAATACATAAAAGGGAAAATAAACCAATTAAAAGCTGGGCTGCTGTTGGAGTTGGCCGCCAGATGATAACCGCATAATTAGCTCATTGTTTTATATTAAAACTCTAGCCTAAGTCAGACGAAAAGATTTCTAAAAAAAAAAAAAACAATTATAAAAGCACTAGACGACGAAAGGACTTCCTCTAAGGAGTAGCCATAGCTAAAGTGTCAAAACTAGAAGGGCCTAAAGTTCCCAAAATCCCGTCTAATGTAATCACACTCCCTTTTCCGAGAAAGGCATTTCAAAATAACCGAATTGTTCCTAACGAATGCAATATGCAAAATCTACAAACAACATTTCTTAATTAGTCCAGTGATTTTATTTGTTTTGCCTCGATGGCACCTATAAAAATTACGGATTTTTAGAGACAAAAAGGACAGAGATTTTGCTTATGCGTAGACATCCAAAAGAAGAAAAACTTGTGCATGGGCCAATGGCAAAAATAATGAACTAAAACCATATACATAAATGTGTAACAATTGGATTAACATTAAGTAAAACATATTGCTATATTTATACTGAGATGCGTTCTCGCGTCCTTACATTACATTACACACACATCTTAGTTGAACTAAGTTCTAGTTGTTTAGGAACTCTCCTTTTTTTGTGTCTTTCGTGAAGTCTTCACTTTTCCCTTATTTTATTCTAAGAGATATACATAATATATATATTTTTCCAAATTTCCATCACTTTCCGCATGTCGTTTGAAGTTAACTAATCTTCAGACGATTTGTGAAACTCATTTTAATTTTTAAATTTTATATTTGATTCCTTTTTGTATTTTGAGCACAGTTTTATATACAATTTTTTACGCAATCGGGTTTTCCAATTCATTTATTTATGATTTCTTTTAACAACAAAAAACGACACGAGTAATACGCCCAAAAAACCTGTGATCAAAAATAGTTGATGAAAAAAAAGGAAATGATCATTTTTTTTTTGTATTATTTTAATGAAAATTTTCGATTGTATATTTATATTCATTTTACTTTTACTGCTCGATTCGATTTCAATGTACTTTGTATATTATTGTATTTTCCAATTTTGGGCAAAGCCAACCCAATAAAAAAACAAATAAACAAAATATAAAAAAAAATACCTAGATACAGAAATCCTACAATAAAGCCAACTAAAGAGAACTTTCCGACCAGCTTTTGATTGTTTCCCAATTTCAAAGTACAGAGATAAGTCTAATAACCATTTAATATTATATACTTCGGTTTTTTTCAATTTAAAAATCAGTTTCCACAAATACATCAAAAGTAATTAAATTGGTCAATCAAAAAATGGCTATTGCCTTGAGTTTTCTCTGTGCTTAAGATTATTCCACATTTTGGACAGTGAGTTAAACCATAGGACGGACGAACAGAGTATCCTGGTATGCGGTGGTTAAACTTTGGTATTGCCTGCGGTTACTATCCAACTACTTGTACCCTCCATCCGAATACCCGATTACCGACCAAATCCTAGCTAGCCTATCGATCCCCAAAATCAGTGCCATAAATTCCGTAACTCAAACATGTCTCATATCCGCCTCGGAATGCTGCCAACTGTTCAGGATACCAGGGCAATAGCAAGATGGATGACTGGCGCCCGGGGGCCACCAATATGCCGATAATGTCCCCATCGCCGTATCTCCTCAGCCGTTTTACCAGCAATGTTCCCCTACCGACACTCTACGCCGGCGATTCCGCCCGTAAGCCAAAGCTGTCTGTGATCGAGTTACTGCTGTACAACATGGCTTCACTGTTGGCCGGAGTTGCGGCCGGATATGATGTTCGGATGTCAAACGTGTCACCAGTTCATCCCACTTTACTGAGTGAAGTACCTGCCTTAAAAGCGGCACCAAAAGCACCGATTTCTAGTCCGGAGGAGGTGGAGCCACATGAGGAGCAGATCCTGGAATTGGAGGGGGATGCGCCACTTAAACAACAGGAAGACGAACAGAAGGAACTCCGAGAGAGCACTCCTCGGAAGATGGCCACACAAGCGAGGTAGATATTAAAAACGAAACCTAGTTAAAAATTAAAAGTGTTTATCATTTTTCTAGCCAAAGATTTGGTAGCATTGAAGCTCCAGTCAGCAAATCCCAGCCCACATCCCTGGCCCGTCGAATTGGAGGCAGTCAGCCGTATTACACACCCGTTCAGCGGACCCCACAGCACCAGTTGCACCATCATCAGCAGCAACCACAGCCAGTTCCATCTGCCATTGTAACCACAGTAGCTGCCTCTCAACCATCAGCCGGAGTAAGCGCACTTTACACTGGAACCCAACCACCGACGCCATCGCCACGTCGTAAACTGAGCAACAGCAGCTTTGGTAACACTAATCCTCAAGCGGATGGATTCGAGGAGTTTCGTGTGGGTGGTGGCATTGGTCCACCACCACTTTATGCGCCAGCGGATTACCTGAGAAACGGACCTAGTTACTCCAATGATGGTGGGAACTACCGTAATGGTTACTTTGGTAAGTTGACGAGGTATTAAAGGTATTTTCGTAATCTATTTGATGTTTCGGTAGGTTCCAATTACTTTCCATATCGGCCGGAGTTGAATTACAGCTATGAGCGTGACTGCAAGTCGTATCCGGATTATTCCTACGACTATAACCATCGGTTACCCGATTACTACGACTATCAGTACGAGGTTCCAGTGGTGCCAGTTCCCGTTCCCGTGACTGTTCCCTGTCCTGTCAACCAGACCCGAACACCACCACCCCGGGTTCCCCAAATGGGTGTAAGTGCGGCCGGACACCGACGCACACCCTCGACGGTTTCGAATAATTCAAATGTTCTGCTGGAGCACGAAGAACTACTTTGCTATGACTACAATAATCTCAATTTGAATTCTGAGTATGAGAGGGAACGGGAACGCGAACGGGAGCAAGTGCCTCCACCCACGAAACAGGAATTATACGCAGGATCGCCAAAGCTGCTGAATCGTCTGATCCATAGTCCCTTGCCGATGATCAAGAATAAATATGCCACGGCTGCGGTAACGCGACCAGCGAGTTTGCCCTTCGAGCAACATGCTCTTTCGCTAGGCTACCAGCCAGCGAACGTGGGATCTTTGAAGACAACGCTACCACCACCCCTATCTGGCCAATCAAAACTGCGCAGCTCGCTGAAGAAGTACAATGGTGGGAATGGAGGCAACGGTTCCACATCCTCACAGCAAGGCACACCCACTAATCCCACACCACCGGACTCGCTAACCAGCGATGATAGCTCCTATTTGAGTGCCAAAGAGGGTTCCATTGGCTCCCAGCACAGTCGGGTACGTTTCAGTCCGGAGGCCTACTTAGATGCCAATCCGCTGCCCACATTGAACCGAAGGATGACGGCTCCGTCAATGCAATTGCCAAATCAACAGCAACAGCAACAACAGCAGAGACGACAGCGACAGGCCTCCAGTGGCAGCACTCCATCGCCATCGGCTTCATCCTCCTAGCAGACGCGATTGGCGCTGACCCTGCAGTTAGCGCGGAGTCCAGGAGCGGACATCGGAACCGGAGGTGGAGCAATAGGTGGTTTGTCGCTACATCAGCAGCGCGTTCCCTATCGCTGGTACTCGGGAGCCCGGCGATCACGATCGGCTCACTATGAGTACCGTCTGTGAAAGAGTGGGACAGGCTAACATATACGCAAGCGAAAAAGAAAGGGATGGAGATAAAAGCTGAAAGCGATCGGAGGAGCGGAAGAAGCTACAAGCTGGGAACAATCAGTAAAGCAAAAAAATCTAAAAGGTACCAGGAAATATTTATGAAGCAGTTACAAAAATTCTAAATCTAATCAGAATCAGAAAAAATCTATAAAAGAGAGCAATAAATCTATGGATAGGAAAAGGTAGGAAAAATCCAGTACTGCTAAATTTAAATAATCATCTAAAAAAAACAATTACGAAAAAAAGCTGCAGAAAAACTTACAAAAGCCACCAGCTTAATATCAAAGGTAAAAAAAAACCCCAGAGAAATCAAATGGTTTTCAGGAAGAATTAGGACATATATCAAAGGGAGAGGAGAATGTAAATCAGCTAGTTAACGAGCGAATAGCAGAGGATTTATAAATCTAGATCATTTTTACCTCACCTCAAAACGAGCGAATGCAATTCCAGATATTATAGGATCGTGCAGAACTTTGAAATCAAAGCGCAGCGTATACCCACTGTCTGTATATAAAAGTAGTTAACAAGTTGTTCACATGCAAGTAAATTCATATATATATATACAAAACTCGATGTTAATATTAGCCAACAGATAGACAGGAAAACATATAGAAGGTGTTGTTCCTGAAACAGCTGGAGATAGTTCTGTTCTAATCGAATAACTTTTGTAAAGATACTAAGATGGTATAATCATTTTTGAAACTCAACTCCTTGAGGTCTTCGAATCTCCAGAGGTTTCAGAAAGATCCTCTAATACACCCATAGATACATATACTTGTGAAACCCCCGACTTGTGCGATTTGCCTTAAAAGTAGAGTGAAGACTTCACTAGTTTTGCCTGATGCCGGATTCCAAAATAAAAAACACTCATCGTAAAGAATCCCAATCCCTCGTATAAGAATACCAATACAACTGATGAACAAATAGTTTGATATATAGCTAATATACGCCCATTTATGTATTATATTTACATATATATATATATGATATATGATAGACGAAGGTCTCCACTTGCGTTCTCCAATTCATATTAAGTGCAGCCAGCTAGCAAGCCATCAACAACAATAATAATTAGTAATACTTTGTAATTCCGAGAACACCACATCCCAATATAAACACACGCCAGCCGTAAGCTCCATATTTAAGTCTGAAAAAAAGTTTATATATTCATATATAGACACTTAGATTATAGACCGACATAGACGCGTTAACCCAAAAAAAAAAAAACACTAGCTCTGAATTGAATAACAGTATAACTCGATCGATTTACAACTACTTATAATGGATATATACGAGTTATATAAACACATATAACGAAGCATATTGCTGCTGTTTTTCCCAAATATTGAATAGCTATGATAATGATATAATGTCAATGAATTTGACTACCTTTACATATATGCCACGTACATAGATACTGCTACTAAAATGCTTATTATGTAACCGATTATGTAATCATATTTATTTTAGAAGTGTTTTCGAAGTTTCTCGAGATCGCACGGGTATTTCCTTTAGTGTTTTTGAATGTGACTTAGAAAATATATTAATTTTGTTAAAATCTTTGTTTTTAAATATTTATTGTATATTTTTCATATTCAAATAACGTTTAAAGAACCACCCTCGAGAGAACACCTTAAATAATACTTTTAAAATCTCCAGAAATTTATAAAACACTTCGGATAATGTGTACTCAGATCGCAGCATGCACAAATAGCTTTCCTTGATCTTTCGAGGAGCTCAATTACCAATTTAGTTACTCGACTTGTTTGCCACTCGAACAAACACGAACTCTTTTTAGCCATTAGCCATATTTGTATTGGGCGGGCTGGCAGTGAGACCACCAGCTCATGCATATATGCATTACCAATTAATAACTATAATTTAGACAAATTGTTGTTTATGCTCACACAAAGCCGAAGTTAACCAAAAATAGGAACCGATTAAATCCGATTGACCAGAAACAAAAACCAAGCAATATAGCCACGCATCTGCCCAATAGTTAACCTTAACATTTGCGTACTAGCTTAATTGCAATTGCCTGCATTATTTATTAATTAGAAAAGGGTTCGAGTTTTTAAGTTTATATTCTATTTGCTGCTTAATTACCTTGAAATAGCGAGCGGACAAAACAAATAAAATGGGGGGGTTAAATGTTTGATTGTAGGGAGGAAAGCGGACTCACAAATATGCAATAACAAAATGCTGCTTGTGACTTATGTTATGTACAAATTAGCAATTAACAATTGACGATTCATTTAAATCATTCAGAGACCAAAATGCGAAAATTAAAACTATTTTTTATAGAAAAAAAAAAGTTGAAACTTTTCTTTTAATTGGAGAGGAAGCTATAAAAGGGCACCCTCGAATATTCTCTGGCCTCAAAAGTTTTCGAACAATGAAGGTGAGCGGTCAAAAGGATAAGAAGGTGAAGTTAATTGATGAGGAGCTGCCCGAGTCCCGTAGGGCTTTTAGGAATCTTTTCAACTGCTTCTATGCCCTGGGCATGCAGGCCCCCGATGGTAGTCGTCCAACGAAAAGCATCACTTGGAGGCGAATCTATCGTTACTTCTCGGTGGTCATGTACGTGTGGCAGTTGCTGCTAGTTCCCACCTGCTTTGTGATTAGCTATCGGTATATGGGCGGAATGGAGATCACCCAGGTGTTGACCTCCGCCCAGGTAGCCATCGATGCTGTCATCCTGCCAGCCAAAATAGTTGCTTTAGCCTGGAATTTGCCACTTCTGCGGAGAGCAGAGCATCACCTGGCCGCCTTGGACGCCAGATGTAGAGAGCAAGTGGAATTCCAATTGATCTTGGATGCAATAAAATTCTGTAACCGTCTAGTGTGGTTCTACCAGATCTCATATGCCATCTACTCCTCCTCGACCTTTGTGTGCGCATTTCTCCTTGGTCAACCACCATATGCTCTCTATTTGCCCGGTCTGGATTGGCAGCGTTCCCAGCTGCAGTTTTGCATCCAGGCCTGGATCGAGTTCCTCATCATGAACTGGACGTGTCTCCATCAAGCCAGTGATGATGTCTATGCAGTGATCTATCTGTATATGGTTAGGATCCAGGTGCAATTGCTGGCCAAAAGGGTACAGAATTTGGGCAGGAATACAAAGGGTGAAATGGAGATTTATCCGGATGAAAGAAAGCAGGAGGAGCACTGTGCGGAGCTGCAAAGATGCATTGTGGATCACCAGACGATGTTGCAGCTGCTCGGTTGCATCAGTCCCGTCATCTCGAGAACCATATTTGTCCAGTTCTTGATCACCGCCGCCATAATGGGTACCACAATGATAAATATCTTTATATTTGCAAATACGAACACCAAGATTGCATCTATTATTTACTTGATGGCTGTGACCCTGCAGACTGCTCCGTGTTGCTACCAGGCCACCTCACTGATGTTGGACAATGAGAAGTTGGCATTGGCCATCTTCCAGTGCCAGTGGTTGGGCCAGAGTGCCCGATTCCGTAAGATGCTTCTCTACTATCTCCATCGAGCCCAGCAACCCATCACACTGACGGCCATGAAATTATTTCCAATCAATCTGGCCACCTACTTTAGTGTAAGTACACGGATTCTATATATATATATAATAATTTTTATTGTTTATGGAAAAAATATCCAAAGATAATATTTTCCATATTTTTTTTAGATAGCAAAGTTCTCGTTTTCGCTCTACACGCTTATCAAGGGGATGAATCTTGGCGAGCGATTTACCAGGACAAATTGAAGACCATTAGCTTTTGAGTGCACTGAAAAAGATACGTGATTAAATTAAATATAATTTAATATAGTTTATTCTGCAGTGAAAATCTGATTAGTTGCACTGATTTTACAGCTCAAATTATCTAATTCATTTATTAGGCACAGCTTTTAGCTTTTACCACATTACTAGACCAAAAATACATTAAAACACAAAATAAATTAAAACAAAATGTGCCAATAAATATGAACGCTGCTATTCTGTAGTGTAACGCTCCCTGAGATCTAAAAGATTTTAAATTACAAGTGAAATCGATAATGATCGCTAATCGGGCAGAACAGAAGCTTGCTAACCACTGGATCATAATGCCGCACCTTCAATTCCCGTCTCCCAATCCTTGACCACTTTTTTATGTCCCAAGGCGAAGCACCTGTCAGAAGAGGAGCTACCTCCTTCCCATCTCCATCTCCATACAAGCTTCGCCCCTCCAACTCCACTTGGCCACCGTTTTGTGGCCCAATTCGAAGTGGTACCACACTTTGAAGTGCTTTACCGTTCGCCTGATTACACAGGTACAAATAATTGTTTTATTTTTAAAAGAATATATTAATATTAGGGTACAAAATCCTGAGCAGCTTATAAATTTGTATATTTTTACGATCACTATTGTTTCAAATGGAACTTGCTATCAAAAAGATACTAAAGTGCCTCAAAAATTGTAACCTAATTACATTTTTTTTCTGTGCAGCCAGTTGCCAAAGTGGAAAAGTGGAATGGAAAGGCTGGCTTTCCCAGTCTGGTTCTCGAATTCTGGCCAAGTTGCAGATATTTTGAACTGGCCAAATGTTCTTCTGCTCTCGTGCGGACAGGTTCTGTTTATTTTTCGGTCCGTCGCGGAGTTTTCCCGACCTGCGGATCGGATACGCCACCCATCCGAAAAGTGTGATTATCATTATAGATTTTTTTTTATTTTTTTGTTCTGTGATTGTGATTTTGTTGATGGTCCTGTTAAATGTTTATAAAACTATTCCACTTAAAGACCATCGGAATGAAGGTAAGTGTGGACGACCTGAATTACAAATATTCTGTATTTTTTTGGCCCAAGTGCGACATGGCAAGGAGGCAAACGACAGACATTTGCATCCATGTCCAGCAGATCCAGTTTGTGGTTGCTCTTGGACTTGGCCTTCGCCTATTTTCACTTTGTGGGCCAACAGGTTTTCATTTTGGCATGTGCCACATTCGCTGAAAGTAAGCCACTAAATAAATCTAAATGAGAACGCAAGGAGTGCACTCGAAAACTTTTTGAAATCTAGAAAATGTTTTTGAATTCATTGATTAAGGGTAACATTTATTGAATGTTTTTGAGGATAACCTATTTTAGGTTTAGAACGGCTGGTTCAAAATCAGTTGGGGTTGGGATAATATATAATATTACACCTATAAGGGATGTTAATATATGTTATAAAAAAGTAATTTCACTCAAGTAAATGACACTTGAGTTAAGCTATCAAAAAGCAGGCCATTTGCCATTCGTCATATGCCAATCTAAAATCATGGAATTTAGTGTAGCTTTTGAATGTAAAATCTACAGATGAATTACTCCTAACTAAATCAGCCAAGTTGCTACCTTCAGGCACTTGAACAAAATTTCACTTCCTCCGCTTGGAGATTGAATCCTTAGATCCTTAGATCGTTGGTCATCATCATCAACATCATTGGCATAACGATGATGCACCAGCGTTTCCGGACGAGGGTCCAATCACCATTACGCAATCGACGTCGCCGCTTAAGGAGCGGATTAGAGCCGTCTTCCGGAAGTCCCGAGGATGACAAAATGTGCTGGATTTGTCTTTCAGGTGATGAGGATCAGCATCGCCGAGATTGGCTGTTCCCTTGCCGATGCCGTGGTACCAATAAATGGGTTCACGAATCGTGTCTGAATCGTTGGATCGATGAGAAACAATTAATGGCACCTGATGTTCCGGTGACATGCAACCAATGCCGTACGGAGTATATCATAGTGATGCCGCCGATGTGCCGCTTTGATGCACTATTGGAGCGACTGGATAAGTGCTATGAACGTTTGTGCCCCAGTGTCCTTATGGGAATCCTGGCTGCCACTGTCTACTTCTCGGCCGTAACCTACGGAGCATTGACTTTGCTGGAACTCGCCGGCTATGAGACGGGCATGAAGCTGCTCCAAGAGGATTCCACTTTGCTAATGATCCTGCTACCATCTGTGCCAACCGTCTTGATCCTAAGCAGGATGATCCATTGGGATGATGCACTTATTCGCTGGCTGCGACGTCACAATCGCGTGAGTATTCCCGCCGATCAGTTGGATCCTTTGGGCGAACCACTCCCAGGTGCTCCCCTGGATGATGAATACTTTGATCAATTGGAACGCGAGCATCCGCCCTCTGATAGCCCATTGGGAAGTGGCTTTGGCTCGGAGAGCCTGGGACGCGTCTCCACCAGCTTTTGTGTCGCCCTCAGTCTTCCCACAGCTTCTGTGGTTCTGGGAAAGTGTTTGTTTGGTGGCGTCTATAAGGAAAACAAACTGATGGGCATCATCATGGGCGGAATGACCTTTTTGGCGATCAAGGGATTGGCCAGTGTTTATTTGAGACAATCGCAATATCAACAGAGACGCCATCGTTTTGTAAGGGACTATGCTCCGGAAAGTGTAACATAACCCGCCCGTCATTGATATCGTGATGCCAATCCAGTCCAGAGAACCTAAAGTTCTCTGGATTTCACCTAGTTTTTGATTATTTATTTTTTACAATTAAAATAAATCCATTGATAGGATCAGTAGAAAAATTAACAATATAATCATACCTGTAACTTGATAAAGTGTTAACGTAAATTTAAATCGATCCCATGTACATATAACTAGATGGAATTATATTTGAACCAGTATTAAGGCAACTAAATTTAAGCAAATATTTGTTTGATAATGGTATTGAAACCCGAAACATTTAGTAACTCCAGTTTGCTGAAGTCAGCGCTTCCAATACTTTAAAAGTACGACCCCATCTGGCTTAGATTAAGGGGACGAAATATCCCCATATACTTCCATAGGGATCTACGGAGCTGCTAAAGTCCGCTTAAGAGCTCCCAAGCGGTTGCCCAGATACCTTGTCCATCCCGAAATTCTGTCACGGGATCTTTGCACTAGCGATGGACCAGTGCTCTCCACCTCGATGCGGTTTCCTGGCCAGGCAAACCTTATTTTAGAGGCTACCGACTCGTCGAAGAGAAGCAGATAGCAGGGTCTCAAGCCCACTGATTCTTGAACAAAGTATTCCAAAAAGTGATTCTTTGGTGAACGTGCAATTGATTCATCTAACTCCGAGGGCAGTTCACAAATTACCAATGCCCTTTGCGGTGAAGAGAGTATAGAGTTCGTCCAACACAACGGACTATTTGAATTTTCTTTTTCTGCTGCGGATTGAGAGGGCGAGGTTTGCTCCGCCCCTTGTTCGACTTGCTGTACCTCCGGCACCGGAACTAGATCTTCGCAATGAGCCAAGGCCGTTTCCGGTTGGGCATATAAGCGAATGGGTTCACCAGCAGGATGATCCAGGGATCTAGTTGCCAGGAAACGATAAACATATTTAAATGGTAGGCCTAAAAATGCGTAGCTGGGCTTTGGACTTGGTTCTCCAATTTGGTGGTCAATTTTTTCATAGCTGATGCTTAGAAGATGGCCGGGATCCAAGGTGGGACGTGCCAGACCCAAAACGCGGCAAAGTCTTCGCAAATGCAACCGCGACATACGACGCAATATTGGCGATGATGGTGTGGCCACCAGGAGCCAGTGCAGCAAATGTATAGCATCCACGTCATCTGGGGTCAAGTCGGCGTACTGCTCATCGGCACTGGGACTATCTAACATTAATCGGCAGGATGGCCAATTGTCAGCAACTGAGCGACGTAGTCGTTCCACTTGACAGCCGGATCCTGAACTTGACCTAAATTGAGGGGGCACCGGAATGAGGGTTCTCTCGTGTTCCTCACTGCTGGCCGCCGCCGTAAAGATCAGCAGACGACAGTCACTGGCTTGGGGTTGTGCTTGGATAGCCTGACGTACTTCACCCATTGCCCGCTGAAGAGGAATCAACCATGTGGATGCCGGCGGAGGCACCTTTTCTTTGCTTGTTTTTTAGCAGAGGGCAGAGGATTCCAAGGAAAGATTATTGATAATCTATTCACGATATCAAAAACTTACCTAATAACCAAAACGGTATTCAGCGGTTCATTCTCTATTGCTTTGGCCTTGGATGAATTGGGTTTAGCTACGGGTATCGGGAGGGGTCGGGAATGGAGAATGGGGTTGAGATTGGTGGGCACCATCGACATCGGAATAGGCCTGTCCATCTCCGGCTGTGATATTTTTTCTATTGCACCACAAATGCCAAATGAATCCTGAAGCTCGCTTAAACTCTTTACAATTTTGACGAAACAATAATACTCGTTGTTTCGGAAATAAGAAAACTCAGCTGAGAGCTACTTTGATCAAATGTTTAGTGTTTAAACTCGTATTGGAACAATCACATATAAAATTTAAAAAAAATATCTCAATACTTCAGTTTTTGCGTTTGTGAAAGATTATTACTTTCCATTTGGTAATGCGCTAGAGTTTCTGTGACGTAACTATTTGCGCAATCAGCAAAACAAATTACTTACGCAGAGAAATGGGAATGCAATGAGTGCGTATTATTATTTTAGATCATAAGCGTATTGAAATCAGATTCTCCGAGCAAAAAGCGAAAGCCCTGATTACAATGTGATGACATTGAAGCCAAATACCAGGAAGTATTTACGAGTCATTTTACAAGCTACAAAACAGACAGGCCCCTCTGTTGTAAAACTGCAAAACAATCAATAGTAAATAGAAATTATAAAAATATTTATTTATATATATTTTATTGCGTCAGACTCGGTTTCTGATTCTGATTGTGAATGTGATTCTCGATTCTTCTTGAACTAGACCTCCCAGTGCGTTATATTCGCATTCTTAACTACACGGAAAGAATGAGAATAAAGAACTATAAAGTCCCTTGAAATTCCACGCTTTCCTATGAATAAGAAACGATTTTCTTTTTATTATAAACCACTTCAAGGATACATAAAAAATAATATCAATTCATATAATGTAGAGCAATTTTAGATTTATATATAAGCTATAGCATATTATTCTAAAACTGTTGTTCTGTGGACTTTGACTACTACTACTGGATCCTTCTTAATCCAGCATGACGCCACAATGACGATGACGAATCTGACCCAGAACGGCAAGTGGTAACCAATTAAGAGGCGGACAAACGAATCAGGGGTCGCCTGACCATGTGAAGGGGCACCAGCTACGTCAATGCGATGATGATCACAGTCCAGACATAAGCGCCTATACTACTAGACGGATGGATGCTGATACCGAGCGAAGGTGCAAAGTACGACATTCCACGGCGGATTACCGGATTACGGAGCTCATATTTGTAAAGTACACAAATGTTTTTCATTCTTTGGAAAATCCTTTTATTAACTTACTACTACAACTAAATAAGAATAGTGTTTATAGAGTATCTACGGGGTCTACAGATAGTTAAAAACTTTGTTTTCTGGCAGCCTGTATGTGATTCGTCGGCCTAAACTAGATGGATTGACTACAACTAAGTATATGTATATACATATATATATATATATATATATATATATATCATATCGACTACTGCGCAATATAATAGCACTTTAAAGTTATATACATATGTAGGTATGTATATAGCTTAATACATAGACGGGTGTCTCTGGCTATCTCTCCTCCTCTAAGTACGGATAATGATGGTGTTATTGCCATGCTCTCCTATTAAGTTTCAAACTCAATTGCAGCACTCTGAGGCAGTTTGTTCGCTTCTTATACGGGCAGGCGACTTTGGTATACTCAAATTCCTGCCGGTCATCGTGTACTAACTGCAAATATTTATACAGACAAAGAGGTTTTAGTTTATTGCGTTCGGTTTAAGTTAAAATTTTAACTATAAATCAATATCTTTAAATTTTTTATTTTTCCATATATCATAATACTAGATAAATTCATTGATAATTAAAGCATTTTGTAATTTCTCTAGAAATGTATGCCTATAAGTTTAAAACTTAATAAGCACTACATATATTAAATACTTGGATAAAGATATTTAAACCTTTGAGTTAACCAATTTATCGTCAACGTATCTGAACGAAATCATTCCTAGTTTTCGAAAAGATATGAATTTAAAAGGATGAGAGTTTAGCAATTGAAATAATCTACGTAATTTCTACGTAAGATATTTAACTTTAAGAAATGCATTTCAAATATTGGTAAAAATTTGAGTATTTTTCTAAAGATTCTACAGGATTTTGACCTACCTTAAAACCGCTTGTTGTTCCGCAGGAACGCCTTGTGGCGAACCTCCTCCTTGAGGCAGGGATCTGATTCCTTTCCAGAACCGCCACGCTGTACGCACACAGTCTCCACCTTCAGGCCGAAGCACTGTGTCTGCACGACATTGAAAAATAGCTTTCCAATGGCGTTCGCATCCTCGTCACCGGCCATTTTCAGGCAGGTACGGAATCGTAGATCACAGCTGCAGTGGGACAAAGTGTACGGTCGGTAGTTGAAGAGATCATAGCGATTGGACATTCCATCGATCCACATTTTGCAATGGTCATGCTTCCGGCAGCACTTGTCTGCTTTGGAGGCGCCACCCAAGTCGTTGTAGGTTCCATTGGCCAGGTTACCACGACCGCACCACCGCGTGTTAGGGGCAATTAACCAATCAGAGAGTTGTCTACGCTCACGACGACGCACTGCAGCAACGACATCACTATTATGTGTATGGACTTGGGATAGGGGTACCGTTTCGGGGTCGTGTGATCTGGCGGCCAAGTGCTTGGCATCCGTCCCGGGAACAACGCACAGCTGCCAGGTCGCCAAAATCACCAGAGGCATCAGTACGTAGATAGTGCTTTGGGTTGGGATCAACATCGTGTATGTTTTTTTTAGCGCTCGGTGTCTCTAACTGATTGCTCGCCAATCCGAAAAACACTGCCGTTTTATATGCTCGCCCACCGCCGCCAAATCGAAATTGATGCGTTTGCACCGGTCTGCATATCGCGATCTCATAAGAAATGTCGTTAGGTTCTTCTTTATACAGGATTTAATGAATTTAAATTCTATATAATTATTTTATTTTCGCTGGGAGCATTATTTATTTAAATTAATTTATATAGACCTTTAAAAAAAACATATTTAAATTAATTTTGAAAACGTATATTCATAATAACTTTCTGTCTATCAAAATTGACGCCCGCGCAGTGTAAACATATTTTTTACGCCCAGCCAGTGTTGTAAAATCGCCGACGGATTTACAGCTGTTGGGAAGAGTCATGAGCGAAAATTATTATTAAATTAAAATTAAATCAGTTGATTTAGAGCGTTTGCTATCCGGTTGCCAGAGGAGCTGCAACGATGCAGCGAGTCCAGGCTGAGCTAAAGCCAACCAGGATGCAGCAGCATTCTCATCCGCATTCCCATAGCTTGCAGAACTCTGAGGATAAAGAACACAACAGCAATGAGACAACGACCACATCAAGTTCGAGGATTGCGGCCAGCAGCAGTGCCACGCCCACAGGGGCGGCCGATGGAGGAGCCAGTGGTGCACCTACTCCTCCAAAAAGTTTGGCCTTGAATCAGAACCATCATTACGCTCCTGGTTCGGACACATCCGGGGAACCGGAAGAGGAGCTGCTGGACTCGCGTTATGAATGCGCCATTTGCATTGACTGGCTAAATGAACCGGTGCTTACCTCCTGTGGGCATCGCTTTTGCCGCAGTTGTCTTACTGCCTGGATGCAAAAAAACAACCAGTGCTGTCCCATGGACAACAAGCGGCTGTCCGCCGACCATGATGTCTTTCCAGACAACTACACACGTCGTGAAATCGAGCAACTAAAGCGGGACTGCCCTAACTCTTCGCTGGGCTGTTCGGTTGTGGCCTCACCCATCGAACTGCATCGCCACCTGCCCAGTTGTCCATACAGGAGACAACAGGAGCCACAGGAGGAGAAGTGCCCTTTTGCCAAGATCAAGTGCGATTTTGTGGGCCGACCAGAAACAAATCAGTTGGAAGAACACCTCAAGGCGGACATGCCGCATCACATGCAGCTAATGCTGCAAGCTTTTCAGCAAACTGCCATTGCCACCTGGCAGCCGCACAAGCCCAGCACAAGTGGCAGTGCTATGGATAATGGGCATGGACAGCAGCAGCTGCCTCCACCGCCGCAATATGCCAATGGTGTAGATGAACAGATTGTGCAAACAATGTACCAACGGATTGTGGTTCTAGAGCAGAGGACACGTGAGCAAGAAACGCGCCTGGAGAATATGCAGAAGCAGCTGCGCCTGGCACGACAACAGGCTCCCGTGGATCCGCGCTACAGCAATGGCACGATTGTTTGGCGTATTGACCAGCTTGGCGCCTTGGTGGCTCGCTTGCGAGCGAATGCCAACAATCAGGTGTACTCACACGAGTGCTACACATCGCCACATGGCTACAAGTTCTGTGCCCGTCTGAACATTCAGCCAAGGAAGCCACATGTTCTCAGCTTGCATGTACATTTGATGCAGTCGGAGAATGATTACCATTTGGACTGGCCGTTCAAGGGTCGAATCAAGTTGTGCATGGTCCATCCGGCAGATGCAACGCTGTCGCAGCACGACACCATCATGACCAAGCCGGAGATATTGGCTTTCCATAAGCCACGCGAGGCGATCAGCACGCGGGGATTCGGTTTTCTCGAGTACGCCAACATATCGAATATCATACAGCTGGGATTCTGCGCCGATGACCAACTGCTAATCAAGATCGAGATCAATATTGTGTGAAATAGAAAGAAGAAACCGGAAACTCGATGGCATTGAAGTCTTCCGAATACGTTACATCAAGGTGGGTCAAATCGTAGGGCATTAATCTATGCTTATAGAAAAGAAAGCCAAGAGTTTTCCAGAAGTAGTAACATGTCTAGCCATTCCCATCTAACAATTATTATTTTCAACATTTTCCTTTTTTACAATTAACTAAATTTGGGGAAATAACTTATTTTTTTAAAATGAATAGGGAAGATAATCCCAGAGAGTCCCCATTTAATGCTTGACCCATTATCTCCAAGGTAATATAACTTGGAACTACAGATAAGGCGACCCTGCGATTTGTGTGGAATTAATCGATCCACTTTAGTGAACACGTACAATATGCAATAACCAATAGCTGACACGTATATATATTTTATATAGACTTATATACAGTATACAAGAGACCGCTAATAGTAACCAGGCATTGAGCTATTTCTGATGATATTCCAATAACTAATCGATATTATCTATCCTAGAACTATTTTTTATTATCTTTTATGTATGTATCGTATGTAAGTAGTTATATATTCAATATTGTTTGTTTTTAGCAATCAAATGTCATTGCAGATCACGCAAAAAAAAAAACAGAAAAAACTAAGTCAGTCATTAAAAATTTTAATTGGACTTAGATTTCCCCCGTGATCGCTTATCAATGCATTAATTTAATTTTTTCAATTTGATTGAATTTACCTATTAAAAACTGAGTACGTCCATTTGGCATAATACCGACTTATTTTTTTTTTATATATACATAGCTTTTACTTAATATTGAATTTATAATTATGCTAGGTTTAAATTTTTCTGCTTATTATTTCGTTAAATTGATAATGAGTGAACCAACCAACGTTTAGATTTTAAAATTTGTACCTTTTTCAAGCAACAACGATGATAAGCCAGAAACTATATTTTAACCTTAAACGTAAATGCTTCCGTTTATAGATTCCAAGTAAGTTTGGAAGAAGATAAAGGCTGTATGTATTATTTTATCCCAATATTTAACTAAGACCATAAAATACGTACTATGTTTAGACCTAAGAATCTTGGGTAGAATGCCCAGTTTAATCTGAGTTCTGGTCGTTGACAGGTTGAACCCTTCTCCGAATAGAAAACCCCCAATAAAGGACACTTTTGTACCGCCAATTGTTTTGTATCTTGTAGTCACCACCAGTTGAATCAGCCTAGCTCTTCACATCTAATCGACGAATATTAGTTCAGGGTGCGAATCTTTCTCCCAAATAATAGCGACAAACTAGTTGATCTCCGCCTTTATTCAGCTTTACTTTGTAATTAATAACTATGCTTATTAGTTGATCAATCCTAAATATCTATTCAGTTAGCCAGACGCCAAGTTGCGGCAGCGTTTTCGGTTTGCGTAACCAACTGCTTTTCTACATTGAGGTCGATGGCCATGGTGATGGTGGTGGTGGGTGGCTTACTGCCCTTAATCACCTCGATGGTGACCGACTGCGGCAGTGGCTTCACTGCTCCTTTTACTCTCCCCGGATCATGACTGCGCATATGGGCATTGAGACCTCCGGATTGAGCAAAGGTCTTGCCGCATAGCTTGCAGGCGTACTTACGCTGCTCCGAATGAAGCAGTTTGTGGACACGGAGCGCCTTCTTTCTTTGGAACGTAGAACCGCAAACATCGCAGACAAACGGTCGCAAACTGGTGTGAGAAACAGCATGAACATTGAGGTCGTGAAAACTATAAAAGGCCTTTCCGCAGACTTCGCATTTGGCCGGCCTTTCGCCCGTATGTCGACGCATGTGCGCGGTGAGAACGCCTCGATCCCGGCAAGGTCGTCCGCACACCTCGCAAATGCAAGGCATACGACCCGTATGGCAAATACTATGAGAGGACAGCTCCTTCTGTGTGTAAAAGGTAGCGTCGCATTCTGGACATTTGTGCGGCTTGATTCCACTGTGCCGCTGACGGTGGCGCATCATGTTACCCGACTGGGTAAAGGGTTTGCCGCAGATGTCGCAGAATATGCCCGTGTGCTTCCACCGATGACCGCGCAGATCGCGTTCCGTTCGAAACGTCTGATTGCAGGCGTCTTCGTTGCACTTGTACACCTTTCTTGGGCCATTCCGCTTTTTGCTTTTACGCTCGCCAACGGTCTTATCCTTAGCTCCGCCGGAGTTTTCGATATGTTTTAAACGGCGATGGCTCTGCAGGCTGCGCTTAGTATTGTACGCCCGGTCACACTGATCGCACTGGAACAGCATGTCCTTAGTGTCGTTGCTTGCCTGGGCGGACTCGTCTTCATCCGAATCCTCCTCCTCTTCGTGGGTTTCATCGTTCTCCAGCTGCTCGCTACCAGTCCAATCGAGATCTATGTCTAGTAACTCCTCTCGAGTCTCAACCAGGGTGTTCTTCATCGCTGCCGCCCGCTGATGACGTTGGCGAGGAGCATTCTCTTGCACCATGTCCTGTTTTGGCTCCTCCACATGCTCGTCGATTAAATCATCGTTATCTAGAGCTTCGCTGACATCCTGGGCAATGGGATCGCTTTGCAGCTTGATGGTGGATTCGGGGCTACTATTTCCAGTAATGTGCATCATCCGGAAGTGTTCTGGAAAGCTGCCCAACGACAAACGCTGGTGGCATAGCGAACAGCAGATGTCATAGGAGGCGGGTGGATTGAAGAAGACCTCCCCGCATCGAAAATTGTCGTAGCCACCGGCCACATCTGGCGGTGGCTGCAGCTTAATCATCGCGTAGTGGTCACTGTGCTGGCTTGGTGGAGAAGGATTAATGGCTCCGAGGAAAAGCTATCGGCGTCGCTTTTTTTTTTTTTTTTTGTTTAAATTCGTTGGGTGGTGGGGGATGGTTTTTCTCAGCTGATGGCCCAGTGTTGGCTAACAATCGGCAATATCGAGCTTGCCTCAAATTGGCGCCGGTTTTAAAAAAGCATTGATTTCCAACGATGTCTAACATGTTATATATCATTTTTGGGCAGTTGGTTTTAGTTTGGTTTTCTTTTGACTAAAAAAACTAATTTTTCGCAGTAAAGTCGGAATTTGCAAAGTTCCGCATTTTTTGTAATAATTTACCAAAAATTTAATTGTTTAGGCTAGATTGCAGATATAGTTTAAATTTAATTACAAGCTCAATAAGATATAGTAATCAATTTTCTGAACATTATTGGCTTAGTTATGTGAAAAATACTGACATTGTATGAGTTTCATATTTGAATTTACGCTAAAATTAAATTAAATTTGTCCAGCACTTGAAGTACATATTTTTTTTCTTTAAAATTGTTTTTTTCTATAAAGATATGAAATGATTTAAACCGGAGTTCATAGATATTTTATAATTTTAACAAATTACGCTTCTTAAATTTAGTTATGTTTAAGATATTTATGAATTTGTTGTAGCTAACGGTAAATTTTGCCTCTTGATAACGGTAAAAGCTATCGATAACCGACCGCGCCTAACCAACACCGCTGTGTATTCGGATTTTTTTTTGTATTCGAGTATACACTTTTTTCGGTTATCCCATTCATTGATTTTTCGCTATCCAAACGGGGAAGTTAGGACACGGAATTCCTGAGAGAGATATCCAGAGGTCCAAAGAAACCATGTCGGAGGCCGCGGTGCCAGCGAGCAATGCAAATGCAAATGCCAGCGAAAAGATGGCTAGTTTGGTGCGGGAGGCGGAAAACCTGAAGACCAAACTGGAGGAGGAGCGCCAGAAGTTGAACGATGTCAATTTGTCCAACATTGCCGAGCGGCTGGAGCAGATTGCCTATGTAAACATCAAGCCGCGCAAAGTGCTCAAGGGCCATCAGGCGAAGGTCCTGTGCACCGACTGGAGTCCCGACAAGCGTCACATCATCTCTTCGTCGCAAGACGGGCGGCTTATCATCTGGGATGCGTTTACCACAAACAAAGAGCACGCTGTCACAATGCCAACCACCTGGATAATGGCCTGTGCCTATGCTCCGTCTGGGAATTTCGTCGCTTGTGGCGGATTGGACAATAAGGTCACAGTGTATCCAATTACGTCGGATGAAGAGATGGCCGCAAAGAAGCGTACGGTGGGCACTCACACCAGCTACATGTCGTGCTGCATCTATCCGAATTCTGATCAGCAAATCCTTACGGGCAGCGGCGATTCCACATGCGCCCTGTGGGACGTGGAGTCGGGCCAGCTGCTTCAAAGTTTCCATGGACATTCTGGCGACGTAATGGCCATTGATCTGGCTCCCAACGAAACTGGCAACACATTTGTTTCAGGCAGTTGTGATCGCATGGCCTTCATCTGGGACATGCGCTCGGGTCATGTGGTACAGTCCTTCGAGGGTCATCAATCGGATGTGAATAGTGTCAAATTTCATCCTTGTGGCGATGCTATAGCTACGGGATCGGATGATAGCAGCTGTCGGCTGTACGATATGCGTGCTGATCGTGAGGTGGCAGTGTTTGCCAAGGAGAGCATTATCTTTGGCGTGAACTCTGTGGATTTTTCGGTCAGTGGAAGATTACTATTTGCCGGCTATAACGACTACACTGTCAACTTGTGGGACACCCTAAAATCTGAAAGGGTTTGCTTGCTTTACGGACATGAGAACAAGGTGTCCTGTGTCCAGGTCTCGCCCGATGGAACCGCTTTATCCACTGGCAGTTGGGATTACACCATCCGGGTGTGGGCCTAAGACATGAACAAATTCTTATTGTTGGGGAGGGGAATCTGTCAAAGGCAGATGCTGCCTCGTTTGGTTTTTTATTAGGTTCCATCAAGTCTCTATTTTGTTTTTGTTGTGCATTTTTAGGATAGATAATTTAATATGATAATCCTTATGTACATGTATATGTGTCTCATATCGGGATTTTCAAAGTATGTCTTGGATACCGCAGTGTTATGCTTATTGCCAACTGCTGTACTATATTGAGCCCAAAAACAAAGAATATATATATATATATATATATATATATATGTGTATCTATTAACGTGTAACCATTATGCGACTAGTTATAAGTTCCTGTTCGAAATAAATGTTGAGCGATAGAATGTCATGTTGTTTTTGTATACCAAAAGAAAAATATTCGAATACCATTTGTTAAGAATTTTATTATACTTGCGTGTGTGCAAAATGGTTTTCTTAGACTTAATCTATTTGGAAGAATACTCTTATAATTAGCTTAATATTGAACAGATTTAACAGTATATACAAATGATCACTATTGATATGTAGGTACAAATACTTTATCAACAGAAATGGGAAGATTTTCTTTTAAAAAAACATAGTACATTTTTCAGGTATTCGAATTAACTATATCTTTAAATCTGAATTTCCTTTAAAGTATTGGTTTCTTTTAAACTATGAAAGATATACTAAAACTAAAATAAGACAAACTGAATAAGATTCTGTTAACAGTTTTTAGCCATCAAACGTTAATCAGTGGATGTAGAATTTGATGTATGATATTGTGGTACAATAATTTTTCGGAAACCAGAAATTGAAGAAGAAAGAAGACTTCTTCAATCCAGTCAGAACGTAAACAGCATCTCAATGGGTCCCGTTTCGACACCCTCAGATGCATTGGCCGCCGCCTGGAGTTTGTGCGCTCGCATATGAGCGGATAGTCCTGCCGCCTGGGCATAAGCATTTCCACAAATCTTGCATTTAAACTTTTTGATTCCCAAATGAAGATGCTTATGATGGTACAGTGCTTTTGGACGGGAGAAGGCCGAATCACATTTGTCGCACTTATAGGGCTTTTCAGTGGAGTGCATAGCTTGGTGTTCGTTGAGAAGTGACTTTGACGCAAAGCGACGGGAACAGGTTTGGCACTGGAAGGGTTTCTCACCGGTATGAGTACGCCGGTGGACGATCAACGCCTCCCGGTAGCGAGATCTATAGCCACACAGTTCGCACACGTAATTTCGCTCATCGCTGTGGACACGTCGATGGGAGGTGAGGTTATGCTGATTAACAAAAGATTTGCCACAATTCTCGTGCTCGCACTTGAAAGTCCGTGCGCCGGAGTGTCCTTGGATATGACGAAGTAGCGAGCGCGAGCTCTTGAACACCTTATCACACAGCTGGCAGGCGAACTCCGTGTGCTCCTTGCGACGGTGCTGGGCCAAAGCCCGATCCACGTCAAAGGTTGCTTCGCAGTCGTTGCACTTGAATGCTTGCGGATACGGGTGGCTCATCTTCAAGTGTGTGTTTAGGTATTTCTGTGTCGTATACTTGCGATCGCAATGTGGGCAGTTATAGTCCTTACGTTGCCGTTGCTTCTGCAACAAAATAACCATATGTATTATTTGTATAATAGTAGTATACAAAAAAAAACAGCAAGATTTTATCAAATTTGTCACTACCTTAAAAACGGACTGTTGTTCCTCTTGCTCTTCTTCTTGGTTATATTGAGTATTTTCTACGACCGAAAAAGCCTCCAGATCGCAACCTTCAATGTCGGAATCGGAGGAACTGGTCGGATCTGGTTGCCACATGGTATCAATGGTTTCCTCGTCCTCGGACTGTTTACGTTCGAGTACCATGATACGCAATGGATTTTCCTCGTCCTGTTCGAGTTCTTCTTCAACACTATATTCATCTAGGGCATCGTTGTTGTTAAGAAACTCCTCCTTAATGTTGGGCTGGCTGGCTGGTGCTAAGAGCACCTTTTGGAACTCTTGATCGGCTCCTGGTCTCGTTCCCAATCCTGTGACGGCTTGGGTCAGTGGCCGTCCCTGCTTGTCAAAATGCACATTCCGGATGTGGCGGGCGAAGTCTTCGAATCCAAAATGCTTCATCTCACAAAGCAGGCAAACCAGTTGGAAGCTGTTCGCCTCCTGTTCGTAGAAGATCTCGCCGCATTTCGGACGCAACTGCTGCTGGGCGTGTAGGCGGACGTAGTCCACGTTGGTGAGGCAGTGTCTCAGCATTGTGTGCCAGTTAATTCACATTAAAAACTACAATACTATTCATTAAAATCAAAATTTAATATGTAAACAAACGTTCGATTAATTTCGATAGATTTTTATCGAAGTCTGGAATCAGTTAATCTTATACCAAAGTCTCAAACCAAGACGTAAATCTACCGGCTAGCCGTTTGAAATGAAAAAATAACATTAAAACTGTTATTAATTTTAAAATAATAAAAGACATCTTCCTTCCCTCTTTTTTTACTTTTAAAAGCAAAGATATCATACATTAACTACTGTTATTAATTTTTAAGCAATAAAGCTTTTAAATATTCGTTTAACGGTTTTTAAAAATTTAAATGATCCATTAAAGGAAAATAAGAGTTATTTTTTTCCAATTTAATAAAGATAAACTCCCGCCAACGCAAGTCACTTTTGAGTATAAACGAGCTCCTCGAAAGCCTGTGGATCCTTTAGATCCTTGAAGCACTTCAATTCCGTGGCCCGCTGGTTATTTTGGCGGTGCATCCTCTTGTGTTGGGCATACCCCGACGCTTGGGCAAATGATTTGTCACACTGCGAGCACTTGTACCGTTTCCTATCTTCATGGAGAGTCCTATGATGATATAAAGCCCGGGAACTAGAGAAACCCACTTGGCAATCGGTGCAAATGTGCCTCAGACGACGTTGTGCGGCGTCCAAGTGCCGCTCCAGATGGGTTTTCAGCTGATAACTAGCTGGGAAGCTGGCCTGGCAGGTATCGCAGATAAAGGGTTTCTCGCCGGTGTGACGCCGTTGATGGACCTGCAGATTCCAAAGGATCCCCGTCCGATAGCCACAATACTCGCACATAAGTCGCCGGCCATCCGACCCAGGAGTTGGATGATCCGCCGACATAGTCGCGTCGTGTGTGCCAAAACCTAAACGCCGGCACTATTGTTAGACGCGCCGATTTACGCCTTACCACTTGGCATTTGGGCGCTTCAGCAGCAGGCGTCCGATTAATTGCTGTCAAAATAACCAATTCATTTGGCTAATTTTAAACGCTGCCCTCGTGGGCTTTTTTGTGAATCAGATTCAGGTGTTATATATATTTATCAATACAAAAAGGTTAACCGCGAAAATCGCCAGTCTCCGTGAGCGATTTCCAATTCGAATATTAGGCATATCTGCTGGCCAAGATTAAAGTGACTTAATCATATTTTTCAGTTTCTCTATCGAAATTAATTAGGTTTGTTATTGGAAGCATTTCGTTATACACTTTAAATGGACCTAAAATTATGTTTTAACTATAACAAAGTTTAGTTTCAGCTGTAATTAATGTTCTACAAAATTAAGTGAAAGTTAAAGATTTCAATATTATCTAAATATTTACAATCAAATTCTTGTTTTTTAATGTAAACTTATTTGAGGATTTGTTTTTCAAACAAATCAACAACATTCAGTTTCCTTAATTCTAGAGGAAGTATACCGGTTATTTACAATATGTATACTAGTATGTGCCAAATAAAATCAATGGAAACCCGTGGAATGAATACCGAAAACACAAGACACCTGTGGACTACTTAAAGCCGGAAGAATATAAAATAAAACACATTAATTATATACTTGTCTCCTATAGCCTATGCCTGAGTTCCATAACTTAAACGCCGAAATTGTAGATGATACAAAACGGGCAACTTAGAATACAAACGGTCTTTATACGATCTTATCCGTTGAGCTCGTCGTTCCGGTGCTTTCGCATATGTCCAGCGAGTCCGGCGGCCTGGGCATAGGCATTCCCGCAAAGTTTGCATACGAACTGCTTGGTGTCCGCGTGCAGAAACTTATGATGGTAAAGGCCCTTTTGCCGCGAGAAGGTCGCGCCGCATACGCTGCACACATGCGGTCGCTCCGTGGAATGCATGGCCATGTGTTCCCTCAGGCCCGAGTGGGAGGGAAACCTCTTGTCGCACACTTGACAGCCAAAGGGCCTCTCACCCGTATGACTCCTTATGTGGACGCGCAACGTCTCCTTGTTCCGGCAGCTATAGCCGCAACTTTCGCACACAAAGTTCTTCTGCTCAGTATGAACTTTGCCATGATTGCGCATATGGCGGACGGTGAAGAACCGCTTCCCACATCCAGGATGCGGGCAGGGCACATTTCGTTCGCTTGTGTGCTTTAGTTGGTGGCGCTTCAGCTCGTGGCGGGTCTTGTAGCGCCGGCCGCAGACCACACACGCAGCTCCGCCGTGAGCCTGCACCATGTGCTCATCAAGAAGGCGGAGGCGTGGCAACTGGGCTTCGCACTCCAGGCAGGTGAAGGTAGCAGAGACACCCTCCTCGCCATTGTCATGGTCCCGTTTTAAATGCTGTCTTAGGCTATATTTCCCATGGTAGATCTTCCCGCAAAGCTCGCACTTGTGCTCCTGGACAGAGGACTTCGAGGCGGGCACATCCTTGGGTAGCTCGTAGTCCGCATCTTCGCTGTCCGCCTCTGGTGAAGCGCTATCCTTGTGTTGACGCATTATGTGCCTCTCCAGGACCTTACGGCTTTGGTAGACCTTTGTACAGTGTGGGCACGAATGGGGGGTTTTATTGTACTGCCTACTTTCGCTTTCCAGATCCAGTTTGACGCCACATTCCTCTTGATCGGACTCCTCCTTGTAGTCCACCTTTAAGGCTCTAACTTGACGCAGGGATTCGCTGGCCAGTGCCTGATGATCTTGCCATTGAATAATGGTCTTGCCTGGCCGCTCCTCATATTCTTCGTCTTGCTCTTCCAACGCACCTTGTTCATCCTCACTATCCTCGTTGTTATCACCGCCAATCTCGTACCAGGCAAATGGATTTACCTGCGCCACAATAGGCACCGGCGAGGTGTGCTCCCGATCACGTTCCTGCTTTAGATCAGCTCCAGCATCTCCCGCCTCTGTTTTTAACAGACCGTTCTCGAAATGGACATTCTGGACGTGGAGCAAAAAGTCCCCAAACACAAAGCTCTTCATCTCACAGAACGCACAGTCGATGCGGAAGCTGTGCAGGCTCTGGAAGTAGATCTCTCCACACTTGGCGTTCGCCATTCCGGCGTACGTGTCCGGCTTGAGCGACTTGAGCATGGTTACGACACCCACCTGGCCGTTGCTCGCCAGGATTCGCGTCCTTTTTTCGAAAAATTTCGACGTTTTTTCTGAAAACGCAAACTGTTAGTGTTGCTAGGCGTCACCAGCTGTTCTTATTGGAGGTGATTCTTTGCTGATTAGCGGGAAATATATATAAGCTAAAGCGTGTTTATTGTGTTTCATTTTCTTATTATAAAGTTACATATATGTCCAATAATATAAATTCGTGGGTAAATTCATTCATGGTTTGCATAAATTATAATAATACAAGAGCTTATTTCAAGAAGCTCATTGGCATATTTAGCTTTTTATAGCTAGTTATAAGCAATTTTCGCTGCCCGACATTTGCCAACACTGGCTTCCTGTCAGCACTGTCCATTCCTGCGTTGTGGCAACACGAGATTCCGATTCCGGAATTTAATTTAACATTGAGATAAACCCATTGAACAACCAGCGATGCATCCCGATCTCACGGAGCGTATACTCCAGCACCTAGAGACCGCCGATAAGGTGGACACTTTGGACTTGGCCGCTCTATTTGCCGAGGATCATCAGAAGATTGTTGGCGCATTGAAAAGCATCCAGGCGCATGGCGACCTGGTCATTGCTGAAACGACCACGCATAAGAGTCTAGGACTCACGGACGAAGGTTGCGCATTCGTTGAACACGGCAGTCATGAGGCTCTGGTGTATGCCTTAGTACCTCCGGAGGGAATTGCCCAAGCAGCTCTTATGGAAGCCGGTGGGCCAAATGCCAAGGTGGGCTTCAGCAAAGCCATGTCGCACGGATGGATTCTTGTGGACAAGACCGTCAGCCCGCCGTTGGTACGTTGCAAGGTGGATACCATAACGGATGTGGTGAGAAGCCAACTAGAGCAGGTGGCTCAAGGGAAGGGCGAACAACTACCTACCAAGGTGGTGACCGACTTTAAGAAACGCAAACTTCTCCAGGAAACGACCACAAAGAGCTTTGTCCTTTCTCGCGGCCCAGAATTCGCCACCACTCTTACCAAGCTAGAGACAGATCTCACAGTGGAAATGCTCGCCAGCGGTTTATGGGATCAGCTTAAGTTCAAGTCATATAACTTTGATGCCTTAGGTGCGCCGCCAACGCGCGGTCATCTCCACCCATTGCTCAAAGTGCGCACTGAGTTCCGGCAAATATTCCTCGAGATGGGCTTTTCTGAAATGCCTACTAACAATTATGTGGAGTCATCTTTCTGGAACTTTGATGCGCTCTACCAGCCGCAGCAGCATCCGGCTCGTGATGCCCACGACACCTTCTTTGTGAATCATCCGGCCAAGAGCTACAAATTCCCTCAGGATTATCTGGAACGCGTAAAGAAAGTGCACTCGGTGGGTGGATATGGATCCAAGGGATACGGATACGACTGGAAGGAGGAGGAGGCGCAGAAGAATCTGCTACGCACCCATACCACGGCCGTAAGTGCCAGGATGCTTTATAAGTTGGCCAACCAGGAAGGTGGCTTTAAACCAGCTAAATACTTTAGCATCGACAAGGTATTCCGCAACGAAACACTAGACGCCACTCATCTAGCGGAGTTTCATCAGGTAGAAGGAGTGATCGCAGATGTTGGCCTAACTCTGGGCGATCTCATTGGCACGCTATACGAGTTCTTTAGGAAGCTGGGCATTACCCAGCTGGAGTTTAAGCCTGCATACAATCCTTATACCGAACCCAGCATGGAGATCTTCTGCTATCATCCCGGGCTGGGCAAGTGGATCGAGGTGGGCAACTCTGGTGTCTTTCGTCCAGAGATGCTCCTGCCCATGGGACTACCGGAGAACGTAAATGTGATCGCTTGGGGTTTGTCGCTGGAACGACCCACTATGATCAAATACAGCATCAACAATATACGGGATCTAGTCGGACCCAAGGTGGATCTGAAGATGGTAGAGGAAGGCCCAATCTGCCGGCTAGATCACGCTTAATGCATTAAAAGCCGGAGAACCTGCGATCAAATTGCATTTTTTTTCACACACAAATGTTCCAAAAATATTTATAAATAAAATTTCAACCACAAAAACGGAATTAATAAATAAATAGTACTATGCAACGTTTAAAACTGTTAAATTTGGCGGCCTGTTTTAAACACTGTCGCAGTTTTTCGATATCGATATTACCTGTTATCGATGACAGCCTTGTCACATAGACACACACACCCGCACGAAGAAAACAATAACAAACGAGAAACCTAAACAAAAATCTAAAATTCGTCATCATCCATTGTAGTTTTGGCCTTGAAAATGGCTAGCAATCCGACGCAAACTCTCCATCAGGCGATTCAGGCCAAATATGGCCTCCAGAGCAACAGCGAATCCTCCCAATTGAGCAGTACAAGTGGCACACTCCCACAAACAACACCCAGATTTGTTATTCCGCAGCTGAAAATTCCACAACTGCAACTGCAAGCAGCAACAGATGCGGCTGCCCAGAGGGAATCGCGTCAAGCGGCAGAAACCCATAATCAGTCGATTCTGAATGAAATCCAGTTACGGCAACGCCAACGATCGGAAAGCGAAACCAATCTGCAATCTGTTCGATTTCCAATTCCCCAATTAGCTTCAACGCCTGGGAATATCCCAACTTTATCCAGATTAGAGCGCGGTGTAGACCAACTACAAATACGAGATGATGGAGGCGATAGGGCCAATATAACGACCACGCAAGCACCACTCATTGACCTGTCGTCCACCGTAATAGCTGGGAATAGGGATGCACCGCCGAAGGAGTCGGCGAGCAAAGCGCGTCAGCTGGCCAGTCGAGAGGACTTTGACATACCTTTTATTTCCTGCGATCGCGGTAGAAGAAACACACCCACTGGAGGTCTCCTAGGGCGATCCCTCAACAATTACGAGGACGAGCTAGTTGACAACGCTCCAGCAGATACCGAGTTCCGGGAGCAACCAGGTCCCATTGGCCATATGCTGGATGTAGTGGTAGGCTATCCGGAACCAAGAAGACCTTGTTTGGAGTACGCCGTGACCCGGCTGGAACGGCAGCACCTTAAAATGTGCCAGAACGAGAATTACGGCAGCCAAGTCAAGAGATTCCGATTTGATACTCCTTCGCCGGATGAGCTCGTCAAGCAGGCGCTGCAAAAGTCCTGGCGGATAACACGTACTTGATTCTTTTTTAGTCGCATTTCTTAAGTTGACAATTACGAAAAGTAAAATCAAAACAATAAACAATAAGTTCTAAAGGCATTGTCAGATGCAGATATTTTAAATAATATTTATTCAATTTTGTTCAAGCGATAGTTCTTTCTTATAAATCGATAACTGATAAGCTCTTTGGGATTTCTTTTAACTGCCACATTATTGTTGGGCACCAATTTGGGCACACTGCATCTTTGCGAATAGCAAAATCGCGAAACGCAAAAAATTAATTTAGTTTCAAAGAACGCAATTGGGATCGAACAGAAACTTCTAATGTATAGCAAATAAAAACAAAAGTTAAAGAAACAAACAACGAGGAGGCGTAAAATAAAAAAGTTCTCTGTTCTTGTTGTGCCTCTGTCTACTTGTGTGTGCGTGTGTTCTAGCGTGTCGGTGTACGGTAACCGTGCATTGGTGTGCGTGTGCGTATAGCTGTCACTTTCTGGCGCGCACACAAATATATACAGACAGAAATTTGAAAAAGCGGTGGCCACCACACGCCCCCTTTCCAGACGACCACCTCTCCCCTTTTCGGCTGGATGTGTGCGCCCGGTTCCGGTGCCATTTGGTTACCGTTCCCGTGCCTGTGCCCGTGCATCTGGACCTGGAAGCAGAGTGCGTGCGAGTGAGAGGGTTCCATTTATACATAAAGAGCAGCCAAAGGAGCATGAGCAGGACAGCAGAGGAGCTCGAGTTGCCGGTACCGTTACAGGTAATATATACATATATATAAATATATATACATATGGTGGATACGGATACATAGATACATTCCGACAGCGGCTGTGTGTGTGCAATTTTCGCTTTTCCTGCACATTCTATTATTTATTTTTTAAACTTACCCCTCCTGCCTGCGACGCTCGTGGCTTTTGTTATTTTCGGTAATTTATTGCCCCGCCTTCGATAAGATGGAAAATTCCAAACTGCCCACAGATTAGATGTGTGTATATGTATTCTGGTTCTCTTCTCTTTCTTCTGTGGCTGCTGTAACTCAACTAAAACAACTAAAAAAAAAAAGCGTCTGCAAACGCAGACATTTGACCTTGTTGGGGACAACAACAAAAACAACAATATCAACCTAAGCAGACAAACGATTGCAATTGTGATTTGTTTGCAATTCAAATTGTGGAACTAAGGAAGTTGGAAATCAAAATTAAATTTTTCAAGAAAACCAAATCTGAAGTAAAAAGTTAATAGATTACCCATATACACACGCTCAAGCAATTATCACAAACATCGTCATCAGGGTCGGGCTTTTATCAGATCCAGCCGCTCGCACACACATATCATACACATGCAAGCCAATTATTAGGTTTTAATTGCTAAAGCACGCACAACTAAACCTATTCCACTATTCCAGATCAAAAATTCACAAGGGAAGCAGCAGCAAAACCAGGAGCACCGTTCCAGTTTCAATTTTCCAGGCAAGGTGATCAAAAAAATATTAAAAAAAAAAATACAAAAAGGCAACAGAAAGCAAGGGGACTATTCCACTTAAAGGAAAAGCTAGTGAACGCCACCAGTGGAGGAGGAAACCCGGAAAGCCTAGGAAAACTCCCCTTGATACCCTGAGATGTTGCCATTCACCCCGCAGGTGGTTAAGCGATTGTTAGCACTCAAAAAGGGCAACGAGGATAACAGCGTCGAGGGCAAGTGGTCGGAGAAGGCCGTCAAGAATCTGGTCAAGAAGATAAAGAAGAATTCGCAGTTGGAGGAGCTAGAGCGGGCAATCTCTACACAAAATTGCCAGACGAGGTGCGTGACGGTGCCGCGCAGCAAGCCAGCTCCTGCCGGCGAGCATCTGCGCAAGGGTCTGCCGCACGTCATCTACTGTCGCCTGTGGCGCTGGCCGGATCTTCAGTCCCAGAATGAACTAAAGCCTCTTGATCATTGCGAATACGCTTTCCATCTGCGCAAGGAAGAGATCTGCATTAATCCGTACCACTATAAAAAGATCGAACTGTCCATCCTGGTGCCCAAATCGCTGCCCACGCCGCCCGACTCCATTGTAGACTATCCGCTGGACAACCATACGCACCAGATACCAAATAACACCGACTACAATGCGGCGATAATTCGCAGCGCCTCGTTGAGTCCGCCGCAGTATATGGAATTAGGCGGTGCCGGGCCCGTTTCCGTATCATCGTCCACCAGTTCGACGCCCGCGACTGCCGCCGGCGGTGGTGGTCCCTCCTCCTCCTCGTCATCGTCCTCTTCCGCCGCCTCTGCCTATCAACAGCAACAGCAGCAGCTGTCCTTTGGCCAAAACATGGACTCGCAGTCGAGTGTGCTCAGTGTGGGCAGCAGCATTCCCAACACCGGCACCCCGCCTCCCGGTTATATGAGCGAGGATGGTGACCCCATCGATCCCAACGACAACATGAACATGTCGCGTTTAACGCCGCCCGCCGATGCAGCGCCGGTAATGTATCACGAGCCGGCATTTTGGTGTTCCATTTCGTACTATGAGCTAAATACTCGAGTCGGCGAGACCTTCCACGCCTCGCAGCCATCGATCACGGTGGATGGCTTTACCGATCCCTCCAATTCGGAGCGTTTTTGCCTCGGACTGCTCTCTAATGTGAATCGCAACGAGGTCGTGGAGCAGACGCGTCGCCACATTGGCAAAGGCGTACGGCTATATTATATTGGCGGTGAGGTATTCGCCGAATGCCTGAGTGACTCGTCCATCTTTGTGCAGAGCCCTAACTGCAACCAGCGATATGGTTGGCACCCGGCCACCGTATGCAAGATACCACCTGGCTGCAATTTGAAGATCTTCAACAACCAGGAGTTCGCCGCCCTGCTGTCGCAGTCCGTGTCACAGGGATTTGAAGCCGTCTACCAGTTGACACGCATGTGCACCATCCGCATGTCGTTCGTTAAGGGCTGGGGTGCCGAATATCGCCGCCAGACGGTCACTTCGACGCCGTGCTGGATTGAACTCCATCTGAATGGGCCGCTCCAGTGGCTGGATCGTGTCCTTACGCAGATGGGATCACCGCGGCTGCCGTGCAGCTCCATGTCGTAAGCGCATCAGCCGGTTCCGGTTTTCAATTTTCCCCTCCCCAGTTATCCGCAAAGAAAGCGCCGATTTGGAGCTGGAAAATACCGAGAAATCCCTTTATGGTGCTGACAAGTAACACTAAAGAATTGAAGATGAAAGGGTGCTATTCTGAAGAATTTTATTTATGTTTGTAAAATCTAGATGAAATTGACATGCGTGCAATCAAGCAGCTTTTCCGGTTTTCATTTAAGTTCGATAAGCACATACTCAATGAAAATTGTAATACCTTCTTCCTAAATGAAAACTGTACAAATTGAAATCGAAGAAAACCTTGGTATATCCATAAAGAAACTCATAACTCATAACCTGTGTATGAGTACCTAAAGTTTTTTTTTAAAAAACTTCCACAAACCAAAAATACTTTACATTGCTGATAATGTTAACATAAATATGCACGTTTCATCAGTGTTACTGGTCAGAACCTTTAAGGGAAAGCAAAATGAGAATCGGAATTGGTTTTAAACAGAAAACCAAGAAAAATTCTGAGAGCACATATGAAATAAGTTCAGGCAAATTATATACGAGTACATACTTGAGTAATTGACAAGAGGTAGATGCAAACCAGATACAGATATATCTATATACAAAGAGCACACACTTACATGTGGGATATATATCTTTACAAGCATATATGAGAGAGAACATGTATTTGGCGTTACAAGTTTAGGACTATATATTGTGTAGGTGGAAACGTGGAGAGTTACAGTTTTCGATAAGAAGTAACAATTTTTTTTAAACATTTTACACACAAAAAAAATAACCAAAATGAAACCGACCAGGAATACACAAAACTAAAAGTAATGAACCCAATCTGTGTGCGTAGAGTTGGTTAGCGCTAGAAGCGAGAGAGTCAAAATTCTTTGAGAAAGAAGCAAAATAATTATATTGGTGATTTGGAACAAAAAAGGATGAGCAAAACAGGAACTGGGATTTATCAAGCTTGAAGCTTACACACACAGACACACTCTACCATACATTGCAAATGTACATAAGACCAAAAGAATGCAAATATTCACGCAGGACCTTCACTTGATCGATTATGGAATTATAGTTATATCCGTTTGATGATGGTTGTTAAACGTTTCAATTTTCGCTTAGTACGTGTGTGTTAAAAATTCGTCAGCTCTTAAAACGCAGTCAGCTCTTGTTAGTTGTAATATCCGTAAAATGCGATCATATATTCTATATGTAAAGCACTTGCCCAACAAAATTAAAATGCGGCAAACCAAGTCAGGCCCAACTAAGGTCCCATTTTGTTCAGAACTGCATTTATTGTGTACCAACTGAGAGATTCTTACTTCTTTATCACCCTCGGATTTGAACCGATAGCTCAACCAATATGCAATATGGTTTGCCGACGTTGGCCCAATTTTGCTTGGCAAGTGTGCGTTTTTCTTGGGTCTAGATCTTAAGTCTATATATGTAACGAAATTTGCTAGCTTATCTTAATATTTAAAAAGCCCAAACCAGTTTTAGGTTCGTTTTCAATTTGTTTTTACTTCAAGATTTGCTAATTCTTTTAATTTGGTTTCTTTTTTACCTTCGCTTTGCTGTTACAACCAAAAATAACTGTACCGCTCGGCCAGTATTGAGCAGTGCATAGTGCGCGGCAGCAAGTGTTGGCTAGCGCTCTTGCCCTCAGGTTCCGACTTACCTTAAACTTAAGTTTTTTCTATTGTTTTTCCCCTTTGTTGCTTTTAAGTTTCTCACGTAGTTTTGTGTGAAGACACTTAATACTGATTGGTAATCAATCGAATAAACGACCGCGAACGAGATTTTGTTTTGTTAATTGGCTATAATTACGGTTCTAAACCGTCACCTGGTTTTGAATTAACCAGTTGTTTTCGTATTTCCGGCTTAATCCGCTAATAATGTAATGTAATCTTTAAGTAATGCCTAACGAAACAAAGCAAAGAAGGCAAACATGCAGCAACAGTCAACAGGCGTCGGATCCGATCAGAATCGTGGGAGAAGCAACCACAGAACCAGCAGAACCCCGTACCCGTAACTTTATAAAGTATAAATACAAATATATACATATATCTAATATGCAAGCATGCAGATAAAGACAAACAGAATCGTATATATATAAATAAATACTTATATTGAATGGAAAGCCCAGCCCATGCAAATTTTATAGAAGCTTTTGGTGGGGCGTATCTCAGATTTTGTGGATTGGATTTGCGTAGTGTTTTGGGTGGGCTTACTGTTTTTAATGACATCTTTTTCTAAAGTAATAAGACTTAAATTTTAAATTGAAATATTAGATTTTAGCTTCCTAGTATTACTTAACGTTCGTGCACCTTGAGGTGTTGTTTGTGATTCGATTTGCGCAGGAATCGTGCCGGACAGAGTGGACAGGCAAAAGGACGCAGTTGAGAGTGGGCAATCTGATGGTGCTTAAGCTCCGAGGCGCTAAAGAATCTCTTGCTGCAATGGGGCTGCGGACAGGCGAAATCACGTTGGTTATAATGCCTCTTTAGGTGGATGCTCAGGTAGCAGTGATCCGTAAGAACTCGGCTACAAACCGGACAGGTGAAACTAAGAGCAATCGTCTCCCGTTGTTCTTGTTCCTCCAGCGGATGATCGGTATCTGGATCCGTTACAGCCGAATGCCTAAGCTTCGTGTGAACGCGACGGGCGTGAATGGAGTGGAAAGAGATTTGACAGTCCTTGACCAAACACGGATACGGTTTTTCTCCGGTATGCAATCTTCGATGGACAGTAAGATAGTTGGCATACCGGAATCCCTTGTCGCAAATGTCACACTTATGCGGCCGCTCCGCCGTGTGGGTCACTGCATGGATGCGAAGTTTGTTTAGCTGCCGGAATCCCTTGCCGCAGTCTTCACACACATGAGGTTTCTCGTCTGTGTGGGTCATCTTATGGATGCGCAGATTGTATGCCTCCGAGAAGCGTCTGTTGCAGACATCGCAGATATGATCCTTTCCAGCTTTCGGGTTGCGTCTTGTTGGTGGTGCTCGCTTGGGCTTACATGTGTCTAGTGATTTCGGTTCAGTTGTGTCCTGATTCGGAAGAGCCTAAATGGCGATACAATGCTTATAATAAATTTAGATATATAATTTCAAAAAATTCGGCCCGAAAAAATGAAGCTTGACCGATTAGTCATCTCCACAAGCCATTTTAAATATATTTAACTTTAACTTTACTGACCCCATTCATCAGATCTAATAAATCGAATTCCGAGCTTGATTTGAGCAGCTCCATCTCCAATGGCACTCTTTCTCCGGAGATATCTTCCAGTTGGGCAAACAGTTGCAAGTCCTCGAGGCAAGCCCCATAGTTACTTTGATCCTGTACTGCAAAACTGGCCAGTTCTCGTTCGGTATCTGTTATGGATATGAGATCTTTAGATCGCATGATGGGCGCTTCGCTTCCGTCTGGATTGCTGCTGTTTTGCCAACTGCCTTCTTAGACTTCCGCTGGCACAGCACATCAAAAATAATGTCAACGGAGTCTCTGAGCAAGCGTCGATAAGATTACGCCGTGTTTAATTATGTAGTATATTATTACAGGCCATAGTTGTTGGCCATGGAATCAAACAAAACAAGCGGGTGTCGCTTATATTTTATTTTATCGAATTGTCGTTCATAAAGTTACCTTATAAATGAATGATTAGCACGGTCTGCACTTTAAACGCTGGCGGTGCGCACTTTGAGCCAATTTGACGATTCTCCATTGGACTCCAACAACTCGATATGTACATATATTTCTATATAACCGACAATTTTGTCTAAGGCTCAACTTTATCGGGTTGCCCTGATAA
Organism: Drosophila eugracilis; assembly: GCF_018153835.1. Taxonomy (NCBI): domain Eukaryota; kingdom Metazoa; phylum Arthropoda; class Insecta; order Diptera; family Drosophilidae; genus Drosophila; species Drosophila eugracilis. The sequence continues at coordinate 405,931 of NW_024573048.1, forward strand.
GACTCTTTGCAACAGTTATAATTTGCTTCACACTATAAAAGTAGTAGCTATGGGAGAACACTTAGATCGATGGTGTTTTCCCTTACTAGAGATCAGTTTCCATGCATTCAAAGTTCATAACGAAATTAAAAGCAAATCAAACATTTGCGATTGTTGATTTGGGGGACAGTGTATGTACATAGACGGCGTTGTAAACCGTTTTCGGAAGGGATCGCATAAGTTTATGGGCAATAGATATTATTTCTTTTTATTTATAAATTCTGTAGTCATAAAATTGTTAACACTTTGGTGATTTATGAAAAATTTAAAGGAAATACCCTTGGTATTCAGCCCATGGAAATATGCAAATAAAATAAGCTTTACAGGCTGTGCACTGTGATATTACCGGTCATCAGCAAGCTAGTCATAGTTTAGAGAGAGACAAAATACGATATGGACGTAGTCATGACTTGTGCCGGGGGTAAATACAAATGTATATTTTAACTACATATATAGCACAAATGTTTTCTTTTAATTTCATTGAAAGACTTTTATATCTTTATCTAAATTCTTTTAAGAAGGCACCCGATAGCCCACGTCTTTAGATTGATTTAATGGCAATGTCAAAGAGCAAGACTAGGTACAATTATAATTTATCAGGTTTAGATGAAATTGAACAATAATTGTTTGGGATTTTTAGTGGGGTTTGTTATGCAGCTGAGACTATAATTATGTTAAAGTTTGACCTAGACGGTAAATTTCTGTAGCAAGTGGCGCAATTCCTCGTTTTGACGCCTCAGAAAGACGACCTCCGCATCGTACTGCACGCGCATCTTAAGAACTTCTACATAATGATTTAGTCCATGTTCCAGTGTCTTCCATAGCTTGCACTTTGAGGCTGGGAAGCAGGCCGAAAACTGGCGCCAGAAGTCACGGATTTCAGCATCCGTAATTTGAATGAGATTGACAGCATTGAGTACGCTGCCTGGTTCATGCTCGTACATTTGTTTGTGCATCTTGGAGGTGAATAGATTCATGGCGTGCAAGCAGAGAGCTGGTTCCATGACCAGGTAATGATTGTGACACCTTTTCGCCGCGTCTTCACCCTTGTTCATGAACCTATCCCCAGTATCCCGACGATCCGGGTATTCCTGTTGCCCTGTTGAGGCTTGCAGACGATTCGGCTTCTGATCCTTCATAAACACCTCGGCACACTTGCGTGGGCTCAATCCCTGTGGCTGACAATTCGGGCAGTATGTGTACGGCATAAATACCTTTGTCAGCTCCTTCACATCCCGCAGATGACGAATTCGTAGCGCCGCAAAGATATTGTCAATCCGCACTAAGCATTTGTCTTCCTCGGAATACGGCTCAAGGATCTTCAACAGTCTTTCCTCGATGAGAAAACCGCCGCGATCAGAAAGCTTACGGATGAGATTGCGCATCAGACGCAACGACTCTGGCGGCAGCTCCTTGATATCCGGACGATGCTTAACGGCCGATTTGGGAACCACCCGGTTTTTAGGAACTCGCCCAATTCGCATGTCGAACTTCTCCAAAATGTTATTCCGCTTCTTTTTGGCCTTGTTAATGTTCGGAATAGGTGGCACTGGACTGGACCACGGCATTGCCAGCTGTTGCTCGTGTATAATGCGATCAATGTGGTACACCCGATCCACCAGAAGGTTCAGCTCTTTGTAATTAATCTCCCAGATGCGATCGAACTTCTCGCGATTGTTCAGCCTCGCCTGATGGGCTTTCGATTCCATGTCATTGATGTTAGCATGCAGCTTGTAAATGTCCGAGGAGAGACGTGCTATGTTCCGCTTGCCGGTGTTGTAGAGATTCTTAAGACCACGTCGAGTGCGTCCAATGGCTTCGTGCAAGCGAGCTACCCGTCGCTTCTGCTGGTTATTAATGATCACGTTCTCCTCGTTTCGCTTCTGGAGAACCTGATAGTTGTAGTCCAGTTTCTCGGAGTTCATCAGTACATTGTCGCGTGTACGACGGAGCTCAAGCTCCAGCCGTTCGCATTCCTTCTCCAGCCGAATCCGAGTGCTCTTAGTCAGCTCTTCCTGGGACTCGTTGATTTGCTGCGTCTGTCGGGCATAAAACTGCTCCCTTGCCCTTACCAAACTGGCCTTCTCATCAAAATTAGCGTTCATGGCATCGAAAAAGGTGCGCCACTTTTCCACCGCACCGACAGCGAAGATTTGGCGCTCCTCCTCGATGGTGTTGCGCAGCATTTGAAGGTGTTCCTTGTAGGCCTCCTTTAGAGTCTCCACTTGGTGATCGACGCGTTCCACCAAGCAGCACAGATCCTGGGCCTGCCGCTCACGGTCGAACTCGTACTTGGCATTCATACGGTCCACCTCTTGCTGGCAAGCGGCTATCATCTCATCTTTGCGAGCCATAATCTCGGCAATGCGTTTTTTTTGCTCTTCGATTTGATCCCAGAGAAGCATTGGCTCATTGGTCTCCTCCAGTTCCGTCCAGCGAGCCTTGATGTTTTCAAATCGGGCCATAGTCTCCACGCTTTCGCGTTGTAGCTTCACCTGCACCTGGTTCTTCTGTGTGGCCTCGAATAAACGGCGATTTAGTTCCCTTCGTTCATTAGCCACACGGACATTGGTCACCAATTCGTTGCCGAAACGGACCAGTTCATTTAGGCGATCACTGGACAATTCCAGCTGCTGGTCAATGGGAGATTTCTGGGCCTGACAGCGCTCGGCGACCCCTTTCGGCGCTTCGCGAAATTGCTGACGCACTCGGTTTAGAATGGCAAGCCGACGTTCGTCTAATTTTTTTACCGACTTGTCGCAGTGCTCGTTGAAAATCATTCCATCGATGCGGTCGTTAAAGGACTCCCAGCTAGCCACCGGGCCCATATCGGGTTCCACTTCTTCCTCCTCTTCAATACTACCATCGCTGAGCTCCTGCTCCTGGTGTTCCTCCAGATCATCCTCATTATCGTCCATGGTTCAAAATATATTTGGCTAATCAAGAACTAAATAATAAATGTTTTGTGCGTGAGTTTAGCAGGCAATTCTCCGAACTAAGGATGTTTTGTTTTGTAAAAAGTTTGATCGAAGGATCCGTGGTTCCCTTGGTTTCCATTCCATTGCCCGGTTCGCTTTCTTTTCCAGAAAAAAATAAACACAACATATTGCTTACTTCTACTATTAGTGATGTCAAAAGGTCTAAACTTAGGGTTGAGTTTAGCTATAAGTAGCTAAATCTGAATTTATAGCTTTATTTCGCAGAAATTCTATAAATTTATAATTATAAAATTAATTTTTGCAGTAACTAAAAAATTTAGAACTTATTAAATTTATTTTAAATATTTTATTGTTTTTGAAACCCCTAAAATACTTTAAAAGTTTGGCTTGAGGGAGAGAGCAGTTTCACGCCAAATTACCCTTATCGATATTGACCGATAGGTACTGGAGTTCCAGCTGCTTCTTTCTCATTTTCTTCTGCCCTAGAAATTGTGCTGACGTCACCAGGCCTTGGGAATCTCAAAATCAGTGGGAAATTCCATTCCCAAAACCGGAATAAAATTACCCTTTAACCCATTCGTCCAATGTAGAACCAGATCTTTAGCCACGGGGTTGCATTTTACACTATAAAGTTGATGCCCTGCTAAATACAGCCCTGCATATTTTGGGGACACTGGGTTGCATTCGAACGAAAATTGGGGGAAACAGAGAAATATTCAAAAACCGGCAAATATATTGTTTACATGGTATTATTTAATTGGGTCTTATTTACAAAATTTGCGCAAGGAAGCGGGCCTTAATTGTCCTCAGTCTTCAAGGTGATTTCATATATCAGCTCGTCGTTATAGTCCTCCCCATGGACTTGGTGGTGGATCTGCTGTTGCTGTTGAACAGCATTGAAATATTGCTCTTCGGTGAGCAGTTCCTCTTCCTCGACATCCTCATCCTCCTCGGCGACCACGTTCTCCACCAGCAGACGTTGGTCATCGTACTCCGACATCTGAGCATACTGCTGATCGCCCTCGTTCAAATAATGACCATTAGGTGCCGCCTGCTCATCCGCCTGACCCTCCTCAACCAGCAATCCGTCGTCCTCGTCATACTCCTCCTCCAGCAGGTGTAGGCCTTCGTCCTCGTCGTCCTGGCCATCCATCATGCCACCAGAAGAGGATCCACCTTGGTTTCCATTACCATCCCCAACACCCACAAAGCGACGTGTATTGCTACGGCACTGGATAGACCGCTTGTGTGCATCAAAGTAGTTTATGTCAGTGAACTCCTCTTGGCACAGATGACACACATAAGTGCCCTGACTTAGGTGCATCTCCTTGCGATGGCGGGCCATCTTGTGGGCATCCCGACACTGCATACCACAGAATGGACATTTCAGCATTCTTCTCTTGCCCATGTGGACATTGCGGATGTGTTCTTGCAGTGAAAAGTTCTTGTAGTAGGCTTTCTGACAATATTGGCACTGGAATCGCCTCTTCTTTTCGTGCGTTGCCTCGCGATGTCGCTTAAGTTGGGTATTCTGGGCGAATGTCTTGCCGCACATCTCACAGATGTGCTCCTTCTCGAGATGCCGACGCTGGTTGTGGACGCGCAGGTCCTGTTTGGTGGAGAAGTACAGGGTGCACAGTTCGCACACATATGGACGGATGCCCATGTGGCGCCGTGCATGTCCGGCCAGGTATTTACAGTCGCGATACGTTTCCGTGCAGTATATGCAGGCATAGCGGTTGGTCCCAGGCACCAAATGGGTCTTCTGGTGCTTGGACAGCTTCGTCTTGTGCATCACATCCGGACAAATACCACATTCCACCGGTAGCTTCTCATCTAGCATATCACTCATCATCGAGAACTCTACAATAGGTGTGCTGTCCTCGTCAAAGTCCACTATTGTGGCTATCAGGTCGTCGAAAAGCAAGTAGCGACGCGGGCCCTTAAACTCCTCCAGCATTTTTTCGCTGGGCTTCACCTCCTTGACGCTGCCATCGTCGTCGTTGTTGCTGGCAAAGCTGCGTATAGCGATTTGGAGGGCAGAAGAATTTCTTAATTTGCCAGCGGGTTGGACAGAAGGCGCCGGAGGTGGTGGTGATGATGGCAGGGAAGGCGACGAAGGTGGATCCATATCCAAATCCTCTTCTGGCTCCTCGGATACGGACGGATGGGCATAGCTGAGTTCGTTCTCGTAGTCGCCGTTATCTTGCTCTTGATCTTCCTCCACTAGCTCCTCCATTTCGCTCAGCTGCAATTCTGTGACCACAAACTGCTCTTCCTGTTCGTCCAGCACCGTTTCCCTAACCCGAGACTCCACTAAAAGGCCCTGCAGCTCCTCGTCCACCAGCAATTCGCCATCCACACCTTCTTCGTTGATAATTAGGAACTCGTTTCCCAGGCCATCCAAAACCACGAATGTGGCATCTTCGTTGGCGTCCAAACCAACGGCTCCTCTATTGTCATCTTCCGAGTAATCACTTTTGGCGGGCAGCACGAACTCTATTATTTCGGACATGTCCAGGTTCATACCAAGCCGGTTGTTGCTCATCCTGGTCGCATGAACTAAGTTTACTTATAATTTTGCATGAATCTCTTCCCCGAAAAAGCGGAACCGTATGTTAGAAACTGACCAGTCGATGGTAACTGAACCACACCAACTATCGAATATAGACTTGCCAGTCTTTTAGCGAAAAAATACTGACTGTGTAAATACGATTTAAAAAAAAAAAATATATATATATATATATATATACATGTATATTTAAATATATATTTTTTTTTTTTGCAAAAATTAAAAAAAAAAATACGTAAAACTTAAAATTTAAAAAAAATTAGAAGTTATTTCATACACAGAGGTATATACAAAAAGCGGAATTGATTTAACTTTTTAAGGGGTTTATTATTCTGATATTTTGGGTATTAAATTTATAAATATTAATTCAGAGACATAGACCAAACTTAAATAAAAGAATTATAGTAATTTTGCCATTTATAAATAAAAATACTAAGACTCCATCTACTAAGCTTCGATGTTTGTGACCTATCGATAGCACACATTTTGGATGTGATCGTTGCGCGCCAAAGAAATCATGGCGCATGGGACAACGGTTAACGTCTTGCCGCCTTAAGCCCCTTCCTCTAGTTGTTGGTGTATTGTTTTGCGGTCTGCGCTCGCGACTAACTTGGCTAACTTCTGGATTTGGAATTGGCCTGGTGTATTGCATCTGCACACTCGGTGGCGCGCGCTTGTCTTCTTGAGACTTCTTCGGCGTTTCGCGAGTTTTTTTTTTGTTTTTACTGTGATTACTGTTTTTCAGTTGAGAGCGTGTGAAGTGCGTACATGCGTAGTGGATGATAATTAACCAATTTGAAAATTACTGTTCTTCTGCTTTATTTTATAATTCCAATTAACCGCAAAATTGCGTAAGGAATTCGATTGTGCACAAAATCACGAAAAGATTGATAAATTACTGTTATAAGGCGTGAATAAAGAATACTGAAAGGATAAAAAAGTTATTTTAATAGGTAAGCTTTTAGTCAAAAATTCAAAACAAATTAAACTTAAGGATTGTAAAATATGTTCTAAGGGTAAAGTGAAAACTAAGTAAAATTATAAAAAGAACTGTGTTGATATTGCCCTTCTTTTAAAACGTTTAATAACTTGGTATAATTCATAAATGAATTAATCTTTTAAAAATTTCATATTTTTTAATGCAAAAAAGTGAGTAATAATAAAAAGTACTAAAAAAGTGTGAATAAATTATATAGTATTTACATTAAATAGCTAAAAGGAAAGGCGGCCACAGTGAAGGGCAGGTAATCTTAATGCCACTGCGACATCGAAAGGTTTATTATTTATTTTGGAGTCCAAGTTTTATTGTTAATTGGGCTGATTACAATGCCAACAAGAGTTAATAAAAGATGGGAATCACAAATACAAATAGACAGCACAACGAGCGAATAACCAACGAGCAGACAGTAACATCAAATAGGATTACGCAAAGTTGCAAACGCATTATGTTGATGTTGATTTAAGCTTTGGTGTTTGCTTTTATCGCATTTATTTATTTATTTGTTCGCCGTGCTGCAACATCTTCAGCAGCCTCATAGCTTTATATATTATAGCATTAGTCCAATCAACAAATATGGGACAAACTTGACCCGCTTTCGTCGCGGAATTGGCATCGTATCTCATGGCATCGAAAATGGACAGGGAAGGGCTCCCAAATTGGCCTCTCGTTTATTTGGCAATTATAAATTACATAAAGTGACTGACACATCCCCCTTTCCCTTTTCATTGTCCATAGAATCGATTATAACCATCGATTAGAGTGGTTTGATGATATGGAATCACTATTACTAAATGAATAACTTATTGAACTATCTTTATAAAAACAGAATATAATACCAAAAAAATTGTAAATAGAAACATATATATTTGTTAATTTTTCTTAAAACTTTGTGATATTAACATGAGGAGTCGAGAAGATATGTGACCCAAAATCAGCGGTAAGCAACTAATGCATTTCCATTTCGCAGACAAGATTCTCGAACTTGGACTCGGAGTAGGCCAATTAAGAGTTAGCCACGCGGCCACACGAACAGGTGTCGGCGGTTCCAGCAGCAACATCAACAGCAACATCTAGTGACAGCAGCAACATCTAAAGACAGCAGCAGCAACAAGTGGCATCATTTGCGGTTTTGATAGCCGGGCGGGTTTGCCGTTGCCTGGTATAAAAAAAAGAAGAAGCAACAAAACCAAAAACGGGAAATCGGAAACATGTTCTCCTCCAGCGCCGTCGCATCCTCATCCTCTTACTCATCCTCCATTTCGATTCCACGTCGTGGTGGCGGCTTCAATCTCGGCCAGCTGCTACCTTTGGCCATCGTTATCGGAGTGTTGCATCTGCCGCAGTTTGTGTGTCATGCTAGCTGGGCAACCAGAACGCCAGAGAATTCCATTAACGAGACGACCGCCTCCTCGACCGCCATGCAAATCCAGACATTGCAGGTGAATTGCAGCAGGGAACTGCTCGAAATGCATTTGGAACTGAGCCGGCCCTTTCGAGGATTACTCTATGCCAAGGACTTTCCACTGGAGTGTCGGGCGAGAGGACAGGACTCCACACGTCTTCACCTTCGCATTCCCACCTCGGGTTGTGGTGTTCGGGCAGAGCCGCTCGAGGATGGTAGTTTAGAGTATACGGTGCGCGTGATGCTTCAAAAGGAGCAAAAACTCCGCCAAAGTACCGACATTCTTAGTGCCGTAAGGTGCCAACTTCCGGCCAATGCCATGGGAATGCCACTTCCTGTCCTAAGACAGGAAAAAGGACACGAAAGGTGAGTAGCTTAAGTTACTAATAAAAATTATTAAATTTTAATATTAAAGTTAAGGACTTAAATATCAATCATATATACTAAATATTATAATACATTATACATTATTTACAGAAATGCACGAATGCGAGCTTTGGCAGCGGCTGCCGTTCCAGCTCTTTCCGTATCCTCAGCAGCACCCACAGCCAGTGCCACCCATCAATACATGGAGACTCCACGGGTTAGGATATGGTTGGAATTGGGTGGCCCGAATGGAACTGGATCCGTAGAGGTCGGTGTGGCTACCACCTTGACCGTAAGGGCCATCGTTCCGGGAAATATTGGAGTGCGGGTGGTGGATTGTGCTGCTCTCGATGGATTGGGTGAATCCACACAGCAGTTATTAGATGCCCGTGGCTGTCCCATCGATGAGCAGGTGAGTGTATTAGCCATATCTAAAGATATGTATATAGTCGTATATGTATCTAGTGGATCGGGTCATTTGCGTAACAGGTGCCGGAGGCACGACATTCTACGCTTAACCGTTAGAGCGAAGAAGAAACTAAACCTAGACGCGATGAGACAAACGGAAAGTCATTAATTAAGCACAATGTTATGCTGTCGGGTGATCAGCGATTGATCGCATTTAACTTTCATTTTTATAGACGGCACTTCGAGAGGGTATCAGAAGGTATATGAATGCTTTTTAACAGAACTTCTTTTTCTTCTTAAAACTACTTTCAAGTAAATGCTAAGTAAATAATATGTACATTATTATATACCTTTTTTTAAAGACCCAAAAATGATATATCCTAAAGCCAAGTTTAGATGAGTATCTCCAAAAAGGGCTTTCTCAATTGCAACTTCTATAAAGCTTAAAACATAACTTACTTTCGAAAATTAGTAATTAGTAAATTATTAAATGTAATTTCTGTCAACATAACTTGAAAGTTTTTATGTGATTTGTTTTTGAGAAAACTTGAAGTGCATTTTAAAGATACAAATATGTAAAACACAAGCCATTTGGGCTCCATTCTTTGCTGTTGATTTCTTGATCACAACGAAAGGGAAACTTAATAGATGGAAATTGGAAATAAAAAAATCGATTGATTGGATAACGATATTAAGCCCCTTGTCACCTACATATATTTAAAATATTTTCCGCCTAAAAACCAAAAAAAAAAAAACAGCAGTGCTTCATTAAGTGTAACAGTTATTACAGCACCGACATTAAATGTGAGGCAAACGGCAGCAAAACCGAAACTGTTAGCCATAATTACGCGATCATCGTTAGAACAGTTTTCGTTGCTCAGCCAACCAGTCCCAAAACAACTCAACCCGCGTGGTGGGGGGGTTGGGTTAGTGGTCTTAACTCAAACCATTAGGTAAAGTGGGAAAATTATAAAAAAAATAACTAAAGAAACGCCTGCGAAACGTTCTCGGTGTTCCCTGGATTCTTTGGTTTGCCCAATTCTTCAGTTCTTCGGTTCTTCTTGAGTAAATTAGGAGGTCACAACAATTAGCCAACAGTGAAATACATAGAAATATTTATCGTTTAGCATTTTGACGTGCCCCTGTTGTGGTTGCTTCAACTTCATATCCCCAGCACCACAATCTTCATCAGCACCACTGAGCCGATGAACAGTGGAACAAGCTTAATATACGGCTGACTCAAACTAGCGAGTTACTAAAAGGGTTAGCGGATCGTCTAGAGTAAACTTTCCTAAGAAATTAAAATATAATACTAGATATCCCATATTTGTTTTTAGATATTTTTGTTCCACTGTACCACAGTGGGCAGGCGGCAATGCCATTGCCAAGCATTTGCATTTTGGTCGCCGGCCGTCGCAGCTTTGTGCACATGTCATTCATTCACGAGACGGCCTTAAATGGGTCAAACAAATCTCCAACTGACGCTTCGCTACTTCTTTATGTTGTTGGTGGTCAGGGTAGCAGCGCTAGAAAAATCACACGGCTTAATTTCTGTTTTATTTTAACGGAACGGGCGAGAAGACATAGACATAGCAAACACACACAGAGAAAAGAAGAAAAAAAAAACATTTGCATTTTATGTTTGTTTTATTGTTCATCTCTTGGCGGCTGTCTTCCGTTTTAGCACATTTCATTTTCTTTTGCGTTGGTTTATTGTTTTATTTTTCTGCTCCTTACTTCTTCTGCCCCAAGTCGGTCCATTGCGATTGCAAATTTATGCGCACACCCATCACAGGTTGATTTGTTTGGTTTAGAAACACTTCTGGGTCAGAGCGTGGAGGAAAAGTGAAATAAAAACCGCGTCTTTTGTCTGCAAACAGAGCCGATGATAGTGACCCACTTTCTGGCATAGAATCTCTAGAATGTGACCCATAGTGCAAGTACCGTTATAAAAGGAGTACGCAAAGTATAGTTATCGATCCTGGGGGTTGTCTCCATCAATAGATTATCTATTCCGCCCAATTGCTCATTAAGCACTCCTTCAGCAATTTTGGAAAGGGATTATTACTTATCAGTTTGGTTTAATAAAGGAAGAAATTTAGTAGATACATTTGCATTTGAACAATCTTTCTCCGCGTGAACTCGTTTGAACTTCCGCAACAATTTACCTTTTTCTCGTTATTGTCTCAGGTTTCGCGTTCACATACACCCGCACATGGTAAAACACGTGCTTGGGCGTGTAAATTGAAACTAGACAACGCCGACTACGCTAATCAACGTGCGCCCTGCGCCCTGTTTCCTTAATATACCCTATCTGTAGATATGTATTATGATTGTCTTAAATTTATAATTCATTACAACTTATAAGAATCAGAGCAGAGAATCAGTTTCTTTGACCACGCGCTCAAACCAATTGTGTTTTAAAGAGATACTTTCCTGAAACTCGATAGCCTATGGCTTGTAAATGAAATATAAGGGTATAAAAACTACGTTTTTTCCCAAGTATGCATGCTTCCTCGCTTTGCTTTTAGTTACCACCAACAATGGTGAGATGTAAATCACAGCGTCTTGTAATTCCATACATCTGTTTCCAGCCATCGCACATGCATCATACCATATACCATATGGACCATATATACGTATGCGCTATTTGCGACTCTTGTGTTGTTGTCATTGAACTTGGCCACATGACGGTTGCTTTGCCACCTTTTCTCCGTGTTTTCTTGGTGTCGTACGAGTACTACATTACCTATACGTAACGGAAATGACCGAAATGTCGGCGTGTGAGCCAGTGTTTTGTCACCCCGAATTATTGTATAACCGGTGATAAAAGAAGGCCATGAAGGGCACACAACTGCTTGAGGGTTTCGGATTGGAGTTCAGGTTCAGGTTCAGGGACAGTGACCACAAGACAGGTTCATATTCTCCCAGTTTATCCCATAAATGTGACATAATATATTAATAGCATGGTGTTTTTTAAAGAAGTTCTTAAAGCACTTATTTTCTTACTATTATATCATTTCAAAATGTTGTTTCTGAGACAGCCCTATAATTAATTTGACTATAACTTTTGTATATATACTACTAGGTTATATTTCCGTTGATGTCCAGTTCATAGTTTTAAGTTCTCCATACAATAAGAACCTTCAAGTGCCCGCTTTTGAAATCAGACCGAGCTTAACATCCACTTGATTTGCTACTTAAAAAACAGCCTTGTTTACCATGCGTAGCTATGGATATACTAATTTCCCTCGTTTCCATGGCCAGGTAATGCCCGCTTTGCACACCCAGCACCGGCCGGCAGAGGAGGGATGGTCCAAGCAGCACGAGGAAGACTTGGTCGAGCGGACATTCGCGGCCACGTTTCCCGCCTTCAAGTTCCCGGACCGCGAACGCCTCCACGTCAGCTGTGGCGTGCAACTTTGCAAAAGGAAGTGTCCGACTGTGAGTATCACATACTTGTACTACACACCACACAAAAAAAAATCAGTAATCGTTTTGGATAGCTTTCACTTAAATACTTAGCATATCAACAAGTGTGTCTATTACCAAAATAGACTCTCATAGAAATTTCATTAATTCTTAAGATGATTTAAAATCTTCTTCAATATCTTCAAATACCATTAAATATTATCTTTGGTAAAAGGTCCAAGCGGAAATGCAAAGTATTTTTTTCTCTGTGTACAGACAAAAAGCACCTCTCGTATGCATCTCAATTAATTGCAACGAAAACGAAAGTGTTGCCACCGCCGCTTCTACTGTTTTCTGCTGCCCATCGTAGCGTGTTGTTGCGTTTGCTAATTAATGTGGTTATTGCACCGAAATGCAGCCAAGTGGAGCCACATACCCACTTAGCCGCCAATGCACCAACCGATGTACTGTCTCCTCTGTTTACAATACTACAGTGCAACGTCTTCACTACCTGTATATATATTAAATATTTATTTATCTTATCAAATAATTTTCACCACATTTCACCGATTTCCTTTCGCTTCCAGCTAAATTGTCGCCAGAAGACACCTTCGCCGGCGTTGAGTGCTGATCAGCACTTGGCCCGCATCGAGGTATTCAATTCGCTGGCCGTCACAGCTCCTCAAATCGAGGTGGATCGCCTGCGATACGACAGGCGCCACAATATGAGCGGTAAGTAAGCGGGATTGTGGGTGGTTTAGGCTGTAAAAGTGCGTGCCAGTCACGGTTCCTCAACCTGGTTAAAAGACGTATTAACCAAATTTTTCACTTTTTACAAGGTGTAACTTAGTCTATTTAAGAAAAAAGTGAAATTTTTTTATATTATTAAATCTGAGATTCATTCGCTTAGAAATAAGTATTACTTACTGTATTTCGATAATTTTTGGCAAAATATCAAGTATACGACTTTCGCATTTTTTGTTGTTGTTATTTATAAGGTGTAAAATAGTCTATTTAAGAAAGTAAACATTTTTATATCATTAAATCTGAGATTCATTCGATTCGAAATTAAATTATATAATTTTTTATTTCGACAATTGTTGGCAAAATATCAAGTATACGACTTTCGCAATTTTTGTTTATCCATAACTTTCTTCTTTTTTTGTGCAGCTAGTCATCCATTTTGATCCTTGTCATTGTCTAGTTTATTTTAAGAAATTCATTTCAACTATTATTGGCTTAGTGTGGGCAAAATACTACCCTTTTTGGGGAATATCGGGACTTACGAAATTTCGTATTTTTGATTATGGCTTAAACTCGGAAATTTTAGACTAAAATCAGGTTAAATATAAAATTTAATTTTTGGGCCATAGTAAACTGACATCTCATTTCAGGAGATGATTATTCGCCGCATGTTAGGAGTCAACCTGTGCCTGGTGAGGGAACCCTATGTCTGTCCATCTCCAAGTTGGCCATCTCTTTCTGCGTGCTAGGCCTGATTTTCCTGGTAGCCGTTGTAGTGGCCATCTTTTCGCTGATTCGATCGCGTCGCCAAGAGCGTCGTCACGGAGCGGGATTAAGTTTGGGACTTGGTCTGGGATTCGCCGGAACAAGCACCTCGAACAGCAGCAGCCGGTTGCATCAGGATCGGGCGGAGATCTGCACCTCGATGTTCTCCTCCAGCAGCGAATCAGCACAATCGCAGCCTCGTTTTGGGGCCAAGTTCCTTATGCCTTACTATCCCAATACCTTGCCCTACGGCCGTGTCTACTAAGTAACTTGTTAACTGGTTAGTTTATTAACAGATTAATGGAACGGCCTCCCAGAGACTGACGGATTCGTCTAACGAGTGGTACCAAAATATGGTCTAACTTTAGCAATATTATTGTAGTATTTTATCTTTATAACTTAAATGAAAGGATCTTGAAAGCGTTTTGCAAGTGGTTGAGGGCCAAAATGCGTTTTGATGTCCATTCGCCGAAACTATATTTAATACCTACATACGCATATATATACTTTAAAATAAAACGTAAAATAACTTCAAATAAATTAAATCAGTTCCCATTTTGATTGCGAAAAAAATTAAAATTTAAAATATCCTTTAAATATTGTCTTGTTATCGACGTGTTACTTGGTATTAAAGCTATTTAATATTTAATACTATATTATACTAAATGCCCTTAGCATAATTGAGCAAACGCCATCTGGTCTCACTGGCCAGCAGCTGTTGCTGCAAGTAAGAAGAAGCAGCACGTGCACGTTCTTGGGAAAGACGAATCAATTTTGTTTTTAATCGGTTTTTGGATTATTTACGCCTTGCTGACCCATCAATATGACCAAAACGGAGCCAAATGGCCGCACAAAAGCCAAAACGCCCATCAAACGTTACTTTGAGGTGGAAAATAACACAGAAAAGGACAATGGCGGCCTAGAACATGTAAAGCTTAAGAGCAAAAACCAACAGAATTTCACAGGCGATTTTATCAAGATGCAAAACAAAACCAAAATGCCGCGTCCCAAGAAGCCTTTGGTTAAACTGACGAAAGAAGAACTAATGTCCAGGCCTAAGAAGAATCCAATTCCCGAAGATATGCTTAATAAGTACTCACGTGGCGAGCAAGTGCAAGCGAAAGGTGTGAAAACGCGGCACTTTAAGGAGCAGCAAACGCGCAAGGAGGTGTACCTGGAATATGCCACCGAGCAGGCAGTTCGCACTGAGCTCCTGCTTCAGGAAACAGCTGGACAACTGGAGGCAGATGACGGCGAAACCACCGCCGAATTCAGGCAATCGCAAATTGCTGACAATGTAGATCTTCAGTCGTCTACTAAGCACTTTAACCTGAACATGGAATTCGGTCCCTACCAAATGAGATACACCAAAAACGGCCGACATTTGCTGCTCGGTGGTAGACGCGGCCATGTGGCCGCCTTCGATTGGGTAACTAAGCGCCTGCACTGCGAGTTCAATGCCATGGAGAGCGTCGAGGATGTCCAGTGGCTGCATGTGCCCACTATGTATGCTGTGGCCCAGAAAAGTTGGGTGTATTTTTACGACAAAAAGGGTACCGAACTACATTGCATCAAGCGACTGAACCGTGTCAATCGTCTGGACTTCCTGCCGTACCACTTCCTTTTGGCTGCCGGCAACAATGCAGGCTATGCATCCTGGCTAGACGTTTCCATTGGAGAGTTAGTGGGTAATTTCAACACGGGACTGGGCGACATACGAATAATGCGCCACAATCCCAGAAATGGAGTGCTCTGCATTGGCGGCGGACGTGGTGTGGTATCCATGTGGTCACCCAAGGTTCGTGAGCCGCTTGCAAAGCTGCTGTGCCATTCGACAGCCATGACTGCTTTGGCTGTAGACCCCAAGGGCCAGCATTTAGTCACAGCTGGTTTAGATCGTGCTGTGAAAGTGTGGGACATTCGAATGCTGGTGCACGACAAGCCGCTAACTCATTTCAAACTCCGCCTGGCTGCCAACGAGCTAGATGTCTCGCAGCGAGGTATGCTGGCGCTATCGCAGGGAACCTATCTGGAGACCTATGCGGATCTGCTTTCCGGCGGTGGCTCGGGTGACGGTACTCGGCTCCCCTACATCCGCCAACGCTGCGATGCCTTTGTCCATGGCCTCCGTTTCTGTCCATATGAAGATGTGCTCGGTGTGGCCACGGCCAAGGGCTTCCAATCACTATTAGTGCCTGGATCTGGAGAGCCCAACTTTGATGCCCTCGAAGACAACCCTTACGAGACATCCAAACAACGACGTGAACACGAGGTGCATGCTTTGCTGGAGAAGATTCCACCCGAGTTGATAACTCTGGACCCGCAAGAAATCACCGGCGTAGATGAACCCACACTACAGGAAAAGATCGATGCTAAGAGGAAATTGTTCCATGTAAAAGCACCTCGCATCAATATGAAATCCCGCCACAAAATGAAGGGTCGTGGCGGTACTGCAAAGGCGGCGCGCAACAAGCAGATCGTCAAGGATACCAAGCGCAAGGTAAGTCGGTGGTCTAGGCCTTTAGAAAACACAAATCATAAAAATTTTATGCCTGCAGGAGTTCATTGCCGAGGTGAGAGAGGCCAAGAAAAACTTGATCAAGCAGCACACAACTACAGAGAGTGCCAATGGCAAGACCAAGAAGGCACCGCGCTCCGTCTTGGACCGTTTCAAACCAAAACCAACCAAGAAACAGAAGACCTGATCGTAGTTTTTCTTAAGCAAGAGGAATATAATGTACACATTAAACTAATTTTAGAAGCTATACTCAGTGCATGTGTATTGTGGACAGCGAACGCTAGTTATACCCCATCACTGCCTTCAGGTAATCAGCAATTCGTTTGTTGTCAGCCTGCTCTGCCAGCTGCTTAGCTCCTTGCTCCAGTTTTCCATCTTTGTCCAACTCTTTGGCGTAGTAGAATAAATGAAGAACACGCTTTTGGATCTCGAACTTGTCTCCGCCTTCGGTATCCCCCGTAACCTGCAGTTTATTCAAATGATTGGTCACCTCTGAAGCATTTTGGATCAGAGCCGACATGAAGACGCCATTTAGTTGACGGCATAGTGTTGCCATGGCTCGCAAAGTGCCCTCCCCAACTGTTGGTTTCAGCAGCAACTGTGGCAGATAGCTTAGGAAAGGAGCGAATCTCTGCTCGCCACCAAAGCGGGTATATAAGTCTGAACGCTCCACTATCTCGCAGAGAAGATTCAGCACGCGAGTAGCCACGCCCTCACGAGTGGTGAATCGCTGGCCTACATAAGCCTCGATGGATGCATTCAGTAGATTAATCAATGGATCAGCTACGATGTTAAGCAGAAAAGCAGCATTTTCAAGGAGTAGCGAGTGCAGAGAAGCTACTACAGAAAGTTGCTGCTCCGGTAACAGCGAATTCAAGCGCTCCAAGCTCTGTTGCATGTAAGTAGCCAAATGGGCAAACATTTTGGCCTGTTTCTCGACGGGATTTGGAAAGAACTTACACGTCAGTTGTACAATGCCCAGATTTTGTGGCAAACAGAGTTCCCCGCCATCCTCTGGTCCTTTGTCTTTGCCTACCTTTTTGCCCGGTAAATGAATCTGTTGGTATGGAAAACGACTTCCGTCCTTGCCCAAAAAGTTAAGCATGAACTTTTGAGCGTAGTTTATCCTTAGCCAATCGCTTAGTTCGCTGATGTTATTTTCCGTTTCATGCTGTCCTATTAACGTCCAGAGAAGGATCATTAGGCTGATTACCACATGAAGACTTGCCGCTGCCTCCTGGCTAAGCAGGGGTTGTTGTTCCTGCGGCCGCACCTCCAACCAGTTGTCCTGCAGGAGAGGAAGTAATTGTTCCACGTAGGTTTGCAGTTGAGTGCCCTTTGCACTTAGTTTGGTTTCGTTGAGAACAGCGTGTATATCGCGGTTATCCTGAGGCAGGGTACGCAGTACATTGTAGTATTGCGGACGCATTATTTCGAAGTGAACCACACGGGCGATAGCAGGCTTGGAGCTCTTGGTGCTAGCTAACGTCCCGAGGATCTGCTGGAGGCGGATTAACACCTTGGTTCGCCACTTCACCGTTGTCTGTTTGCCCTGTCCCAGATTTAAAGTTAAAGTACGATTCGAGCGCTCGTTGTCGTGGCGGGCGCGGGAAATCATGTCGATGAAGTTGCCTATGATGGTGCTGGCACTCTTCTCTGCTAGAAGAGCCGGAGGTACTCGTTGCAGCAGTACGTCGAGCATGAGGAGAGAGTCTTCCTGGATGGCGGGCTGCACATGGGTCATAGCACAACGCAAGTAAGTGGTAATGACATGGAAAAAGGGCGCCACTGCATGTGGTTGCAGGGCCTCCAGCAGCACATCGAGGGTCTTGAAAGATTCCTGTCGGGCCGAACGCTCAATGTCCAATGCCCCCGCTGCAATTCCCTGGAAAAGCTCATTCAAATGTCCAATTAGATGATCCGCATTACCAGATTTTAGAGAATCGCGCACATTGCGCAGTGCATCCGTCCGGAACTTGACACTATGATGTTTTAACCGAGAAAGTGTCTCCTTTAGATTGAGCTGCCGCTGGCCACTTTCTGTGTATGAGGACTCCTTTAATTGCTCACGGATCTCGATTTTACGCACCTTGAAGTCCGTCTTGGTCACATTGAGACCCTTGGGCAGCTTGGCGCCTTTCAGCTTTACCTTTGCCTTCTCCGCCCGTAGGTTTTTCTTATGATGGCCGCCCATTTTACTATTTCTGGCGGAGATCGGGTGAGTACAATGTGCTATTCAAAATCAGCTGGCAGTTAGCGTTGCCACGTGCCTCTGTAAAATACATCTAGTAGATACCAAAAAAGAAACATTAATATTTAAACAAAATTTAAAATAAAAACAAGACATCGTATAAATGCTTTTAAGGAAAATAGTATTGTAAATCTTAGCATAAAGTCCTTATATAAATATTTGTTAATAAATTATTGTCAAATCCATTTTTGAATGGCAGATTATTATAAAGAAATCTTTTTGCTTTAAAGCTGTTTTGCAGCATTTAGAGTAAAATATCCTTGACTAAACATGTCGTTTTTAAATTTCTCAAAATATCAAACGATTTTCCATAAATCAATTTAAATAAGTTGGATATTAAGCTATACAGATTTACGAACGTACATCTCAAGATATCTGTTAAGCAATTAGGATATCGGAAATGACATTGCAAGTTGTGATGAAATTCAAATTCCAGAATGTTCCAGAATATAAAAATTAAAAAGTGGTTTAATAACTACAGAAATTTAAAAGTCGCACGAGTAGCTTTAATATAGTTTAATGTTATTCAATTTCTTTACAAGAAGTCAATATTATATTATGATTATTGAAATATTATTTTCAAATTAAACAATTTTATCATATAAAGGATTAAATAATAAATACAACAATTTAAGCAAGATAAAACCAAATAATTTCATTGTTTAATATAATAAAATAGGCAATTTAGTTAAGCAACATGTGCTACCTAGCATATTAAAATATCGATATCGGGTTGCATATCGTACTAACGCGTGGACTACCAACTTTTTTGACATTACCTCACCTGGTCACACTCAAAATTTGTATTTAAAGTGGAGCGTTTTATTGTTTTTGGCATTCGTTTGTGTTAATAAAACTGTTTACGTTGACGGAACACTTGGCGGCAAAAAGGAAACGCAATACCAAAGTCGCGTTTAACCAAACTACAAATAAATATAACACGGTAAAATCGAGTGGACTTATTGTGAAATACCCACACGCACACAAACTCACACCCGCACACTTACCACAAGTCCAATTGGAAAGAACCTTTCCGGGCGGGGGAGCACGTTTCTCGTGAATTTCGCCCCTGATTTTTTTTTAGAGATTTCTCGATCTCAATTCCGGTGGCAGCAGTATTTCTATAATTAAAACTAAAACAAAAAAAGTCAAACATTTTTTTTTTGAAAAACCTGTCCGCAATACTGTTTACATCTAAAGAGAGAGAGAGAGCAGCTGACGCCGCAGCTGTAAATTAGAGGGTGTGAAGTGAGGAAAACACGCGACCAGCTAATATAATCATTTGTTATTTTACATTTTTTGTTCTTGTAATAATAATGATAATAATTGTGAATTTAATTTCAATAGAAATACACACACAACCAAACACATACCAATAACAAAAAGGAAATTGTGAGAGCGAAAAAACAGCGGTAAATTCGGCAAATAACGTTACACAACCCCACCAAAACTGCAACAAGAGACCGTTAGACAGAGAGAAAAAGAGAGGAAGATCAAAAGCAGGTCAGTGCACATTTTTTTAATATTAGAGATAATAATATATTGTAAATATCTCGATCATTTTATTTAATATTAAGCTTTGAAGGTTTTTGTTGTGAAGTATTGATATCAAAATAATATGAAATTTCCTAAGATAAGAGCTACCTGTGGAATATTTTATATTGATTCCAAAATTTTGAGATTTTAAGAAATCTTGTTGTACTCAATTTTTTTCAGTAGAAAATTTCTAATAAGTCCAACCCTAAAGATATTATTTTATTTAAGTTAGAGTATGCTAATAGTACTCCTTATATACATAATTCCAATTGCGACTATATGCCGCCTGTATATGTATTTCTTATTAGACGACGCAACAGCTGAGAGGACACTCACCAATTGTCGCACATTCTTATTGGAACAAATACGGCAGCGTGTACCATTGCTTTTGTTTGTCTTTGCGTTTGCTTTTTGTTTGCGTGTGTGTGCTTTTGCGGCTAACTTTTTTGCCGGCAAGTTGTTGTTGCTAACGTACTTGTTGTTTTTGGTGTTTTCCCCCCGCATTTGTTGTTTTTGCTGCTATTACTGGTATTTTATTTAACACTAGTGACGCGGCAGGTTTTTTAATGATTTCGTTCAAAGGGGGTCAAAATGGCAAGGCCTTGGGCTCTGTCCGGTGGACAGCAGTTGGCAAAATATTAGGAATTATATCAAAAATTTCAGAAAAACCTTTATAAAGAACTACAATTTTTTAAGAACATAGGAAAACGTAAAACAAGTATTGTAATGATCCATAAAACATTCATTTTATAGAAAATTTCTTTAAAGCTATTATAATTTGTTAACTAGCTGATTGGTAATAATAACTTTCCATTGCAAAATATTAAATATAATAATATGCCTAACTAAAGAATATTAATAGCAATATTAATTTTCTACCTAAATCGAAAATTGATCGCTTTTAGTACTTTTGTTTGCTAATTTTATAGCCCACATTGTCAATAATTGTGTACATTTTGTAAATGCGTAATTACCAGAGCGGCCAACTACTCTGTTTTTTTTTTTTTGATTTTCTATGTTGTTTGCCGTAATTACCGGGCAATTCGATTTTAAGTATCACCCGGACTTTGTTGTTCTTGTATATATGTGGTATGTGGTTGTTGTGAACAAAGGCCTTGACATTCGTTCAATTTGATGTGCATGCGATTTACACCCATTTTTCTTGCCCTTCATTCTTTTACTTTTTTTTATTTTTGGGTGGTAAAAAAGACCTTGAGTGGAAACTTCTGGCATTCTCGTATTCTCACATTTGCCATGACCAATGTGAAAAAAACAAATTTGGACATGCAATGGGTTCCTAATCAACGATATTAGGCCCCGATATTCCGGGATTTGTCGAGTCACTGTTTGCCGGCTAAAGTGACGTCACTAGCACGCGAGCAGATTGCTCATACGCCGCGTTTGACCGAGTGTTAATGGGGTATTCCTCTCCAATTGCGTCTCAGTTAAAGATCCCCCCTCCAGTAGGAGGAATTAAAATGAACATTAGGCTATAGAAATGTTTGCCGCAATTTCACCACAATATGCAAAGCTTCCGGTGACGTAATTTCGGGATAGAGGGGATAAAAAAGGCGGAAAAGAGAGAAGCAACGTAAAAACAAAACATCATATCATTTTGCTTTCCTGATCTATCAGCATGAACATGCAGAAAATTCCCACGAATTCTACCCGTGACTCACACCGATCTACAGTGAGTATTCTATATGGTAAACCCATAAAAACTATACAACAATGAAACAATATTTGTCATTTGTCATTAGGGTAAATGGGACTATTAGAAAGTGATCCTTATGAAATTGTTTATAAATTTGTATATTATAAGAGAGCGCTGACTGTATTTCCCCTTCCCTGTCATACGCATCTCACGATCAATTACAACTGTTGTTTGATAGAGGCGTGCGAAAAGCAATCAAAGCTTTTCAATGCCTTTTCCAGTTGTTGTAAACTTTGCAATTGTTATCGAGCCATGACTTGCTCAAAGGCGTTCAACTGTAATAGGTATATGTATGTGCATATTTGATTTGTATTAGATAAATATGTTTATTACGCATAAACCGGTGTGTCCGTTCAGATAGCGCCATTTGGCCTTGCCCTAAGTTAGCCTTTATTGAGCGGCCTAATCCCAGCCATTGTCACGCACCGAAAAGCCACTTAAAAATGCCATAGGCATTGGCTACACAGAACGAAGTGTGAGGCCTTAAGTGTTTATTAATTAAAATAATATATGTCAATCACATAATATTATAATCACGAAACATAGCAGTGCAATTAACGCCTGATATCTATAGCATATCAGCATGATATTTAAAATATATATTAAAGAAATACTTTCATCATGATTTTCACAACAACAAGTAGAGATTTAAGGGCTGTTATCTATGGCTGTATAAGCGTGATATTTCGAAAATATTAATGAGGTTACTCATTTTTTATTGTTATTTTTTAAAACTTAAGTTATTTATTATTATTATTTTTCACTGTGTAGCCTTAGGCCTTGCTCTCCACCAGGTAATTGTTTGTCGATGCGCATTAGCGGCCAACTTGCTTGAGTAATCGTTTTTACAACTGTATTATTGTTATTATCTGCTTTTGCTCTTGTTTTTGTTTTTTATTTAACTGTTGTCCTCGTTTTCGTATTTAATTGCTTCTTCAGAAAAGATATATGTAGTTGTAATTAGTTAGGAATTAGGAACGGAAAATTAAGAAAATGCTTTAAAATATAATGAATTTAGACGACTTCTAAGAAGAATAGTTAAATACTAGTTGGAATACGTGTTTTATAACCTTTAAATACTTGAACATATATTGTATTTGGTAGTTTGCTTAGTTTTATGAGTTCCTAAATTATCTAAAACCACAAGCAATAAACATTGCACATAAACCCTAATGAAACCCCCTTAAGTGAAATTGTTTTTAGTAGTTTACTTCAAACCACAAGATATAATGGTTTCCTGTAAAAGCTAATTACTCTACTTTTACGTCTTTACAAGTTTTAAGATGAAACCATTAGTTATAGTGACGCAGTGAAATGAGTTAATAATAAAAACGTTGACATACTAAGTAATATTCTTCGAATAGGATAGCAGAGTTTATCGTATTCGAGTTGAGATCTCGTGACTAAGAGACTTCCAAAATACCCAATACGTTATACGATCGTAACTCAAACTTTATTACTCATCCCTCAAGTGCATTGCACCCCCCTTTCCAGTGCCTCTCGTTAATTAAGTGTCGTCGCCAGGAAATGAATTTTAGCAACCAAATGCGATAAGTTAATGTTTGTTAAACGGGTATTTTTGTTGTTCTGTTTTGTATGTTATAGCTTTGCACTGGCATTAAGTTAATTGTTTTATGATTTTAACGATTATACACAGATATACGACGACTCAAGGATTCAAATGACAAAAAGTTTCCCTTGGGAAAACACCTTCAGAACCTTTCATTTTGTGGTTACCAAATGTCGACAAACCTTACATTTTATAGAGAAACTTCGTCGAGTGTCTTGTGTTTATTTGCCCCAAATGCAAATATTAAACGGTTTTTCAATTAGCAATCTTCATTTGCTAGCAATTATACGATATGGCACAAGCCGGCAAAATTGGAAAAGAAAAACATTTGATTACGCAAAAGTATCACATGATTCACAGAAATATAAAAAAAACACTGGAGAATCGGTTGACGGATATTTCCCAGTTTCTGCTGAAGATTGTTATTATTATGTTTTAGATCCCATCCATATCTACATTGTTTTGAACCCTTTTGCCATCGAGTGCGTCACTCCTGGTTATTTGTTTGCTCTATAACTTACGCAAACTAAGCGACGGACTACTGTTGCTAATTAAACAACAACTGACAACCAATTCATATATGTTTATTTATATATATATATTTAGATATATATGTATATATATGGACACGCATTCATTTGCACAAGTGCATCAACTGGCAGCAATAACAATTAGCGAGCAACGAACAAAAAAAAAAAAATATCAAAAATGATTAAGCCATCGACGCACACGTGCTCTTGCCATTTAAAGCGTTCGAAAATTAACAAAAACGGGGCCTAAGGGGTGGCATTTTGAAATGTTTGCTAATTTGTATAATATAAACATCAGTCGTGTCTGTAGAAAGATATATTCCAGGGATATGTGCATATGTACGTATCTAAGAAAATATGCTAATAGCCAGTGCCAGCTATATAGTTCTACAGGAAAAATATAGATTAATCTTTGATTAAAGTTTATTCAGATAAGAAAGTTACTTAAGCTGAAGGGTTGTTTTAATATTAAATGCACAGTTTATAGGCATTCCACGCACTGTACACTATCGACCGGCAATCAATTAGGAAATTAATATTTATTAACTGACGTGCACGGTTCTCGTTTTTCAAATTTCTCACCAGGCGGAATTCTTTGCCCTGGTTCCCATATGCATAATACACGCCCATGCCTCCCGGGCGGGCCCCCAATACCCGGGAAACGTCCGTTACCCCTCTTCCTACGTAATGGCCCCATAATCCCTCTCGTAATCCCCATACCCTTCCCGCTGTGAGTGTCACGGCCAAAGAGAATTTATTACGTCGCAATTCAGTGCGACGACGACCGTTTTATGAGTCGTATACGTAATCTGTCCGTTATCTTATTATTTTTACTATGATGCACTTTGCGATTTCCCTCTTTTGCCTCTAAGAACTCAAAATATATTTGCTCAGCATTTAATTCATATTACGAGATTCCTAATTTAGTAAAGAATATTTCAGCTTATGAAATTCAAGAAGAAACTTAAAAAGTTTCTTCGAATTTTAGAATTTATAAAACTATAGCTTATCTGAAAACTGCTTAAGATATTGTTCTCTTTCGTTGAGATTTTCCCGTTCTCGCTGAATGGGAAATATGTGCATAGGTTTTTGTTTTCTATTTCACTTGAGGTCTGGCGACCCTGAACAACAAAAAAAAGAAAACATGGCAAAGGCATCGTGATGTGATGTGTATGTTCTGTTTTGAATTTTCTATTGCTTCTTTCCGCATTCGATTTGAAATTGTGAATGTGCACACAGAAAAAGAAATGTTTGTCAAACATTTACTTGGCATTTAAGGTATTTTGAGAAATTTCGATTTAAACGTTTTTGGTTTTACTGACAAGAAAATATATATATATATATAAAACCCTTTTTGTTTTTTAATCTCTTTAAAAAGAGGTTTTTATATTTTCTTTGTGTATTGAAACGCGGATGTTTAGATTCGCTTGGTTTCCGTTCGAGGATCATGTTCATGTGCTTTATGACTAGTGGACTGACTGCTGATTTCGCGACGCCATTGAAAACCCTTGAAAGTGTCAAAACAAAAAATCAAATTGCGTATACGCAGGGTGGTGCGCAGTCTGGGTAAACCTTCAATAGCCGAAATTTCGTGCGGAATTTCAGCTGAAATCGATAAAGCGTTGTAATCAGACTTTATTTTCCTATATTCTTCGAACATATGTCTGGTGAACTTGACTTATCAGTCAGTTATGGGATTTTCAAATTGTCTTTTAATCATTCTGTAATGTACTGCTAAATGGCTAAGAACATTAAGTGACTCATCCACTAATTGCTAGCCATTGTTTTCATAGTTGAAAATCTAACAAACACACCCGCAAACTGGTATCATATTGGCTTCGCTTACTGTTTTCATAAATGACATGGCAAAACGCAAGAAATACAAATACAAAGTGAAAAAAAAACACAAAATCATTGTGCTGTGCTGCCCTTCGACAATTTCAATTGCGTTGGTCAGGATCACAAATCAGGCATCAGAGAAACGTACACAGATTCTTGCCGAACATATAATTCAAACTATATATATTTTAACATATATGTATGAAGGCGGTGACTTTGCAATTAAGGCAAACGTGCTAAAATCAAAATTTACACATTAATTAACAGCCTCAAAAAGCTAGAAGAAAAGAAACAAATTCATAAAAGCCATATTTTATACACAAATTTGCATTTTAAATTTAGAATTTTGATGTTAATTACAAATAATTAGTTAATTTTCAGTTAAATTATTAAAAATAAATGTAAAATGTAATATGTATCAATGAAGAGAGAAAAGTTTATAATAAGTGACAGTTATGAAGTGTAAATATATTATAGACAGATTCTAAGGAAGGAATCCCAAACCCATTATATAGACGGTCTTCTTTACCTTCCAGTAATTTACCTAATCCCAAGGGAAAGATAAAAATAAAAAAGAAAATGGCATCCCGCAGCTAAATGCAATTACCAAATGAGGGGCACTTGGAGCCTCTTATCTAATCCAATACATATACCATATATAAAAAACAGGCATACACACAGAACTATGTACGAGTTGTGCAATTGAGACTTATCTAAGCGCATTTGCATCGTCGCAGTAAGTTAAACAGCGAATCAACCACCCACCCACCCTATCTTTTTTCTTATTAACTTTTCCGTACCACGAACTTAGAACTCAGAAAATCAGTAACTGAGAATCGAGGAAAATATACCCATTGATAAACCCCACAAGTGTCCACTTGAGAGCACTCCTTTACCTCCTTACCAAATCTAACGTTCCGCGTCGAAAGTTGTTGATTTGTTTTCAAGTTACCAGTCAATTGGTTGCCAGCTGTGATAGGAGAGATTCCAAGTGCAGGAATTAAGACGATAAGTATAAAGAGTTTTGGAGGCAGGAAAATAGTCATACAATCACTACATAAATAAACCACAGTCGAGTGACTGTATACTGATTGATAGAAAAGATTAATTAGCTTGTTATAATAAAATCAAATATATTGATAAGAAGCCTAGATTGGAAATACCATAAGAGCTAACACCTAAAAGCTAAGGCAATCGATATAAATATCCCTGAACTCTGAAGGCTACAATATCAAATTATCTTCAAAATAAACTGACCACCAATAAAATGTACTCAAAGATCGTGTTACCCAACTTTTTCAAAGTCTACAAGTGGTGGAAACTGGTACTTAAGAAAGTAGATATCTAATAGCTATTGGCTATATCAAATTGGCTCTAGTAGTTTTTCCTTTAAATGTTACCATTGAGATTCGACTCCAAACACCAGGTGCTCCTCCAGCCAAACATTTAACCTCCGACAAGACCAGCGTTTCTAGCGGTACTACCTGCTATTGTAGCCTCTCGTTTTCTGAGAAACTTCGGGGACATTGAATTATATACGGATTTAGAAGCTCCAAACGGACTTAAAGTCATATGATATACTATGGGCAACTGATTGAAATCTATGCGTTTCCTCTCGAACACATTGAATATTATAAAGTTGCCGAAACTTGAATGGCAGTTATTTACAATTCAGATGTCCGTTCAAGTATTTTGTGGACAAACGGCTTCCCATCGGGACGCAATCTTTATGGAACGGTGGTAAATCATCAACAAAGCCCCCAAAATCTATAAATATGTAGCCAATAACTAATATATATAATAAACCCTTCTAGACGGATTACCAGATTCGCTCAAAATGAATTCTTTTACCCGCCTGTCCGAGTATTTCTAAATATAATAAATAACTGCTCAAATAATTATAATGGCACTTGATCGTTTCGAGTACGTCCCGTGTTCCATCTATGGATCATTTATGGATTGGTATTGGGTTTGGGTTCGGGTCCGTTTTTATGACCGATCGTCGATCGTCCAGATATGAACGATTCCCACTCCTGCCCCGTGCCACCACATTTTCAGAAGTCTTCCGTTGTGTGATTTCCCCAATAAGACCCGTAAACCCATCACTGAGAACTGACGATGGATTCGGATTCGGATTCTTCGGTTCGTCGTCAACCGATCCGATCGCATCGAAGTCGCCGACATCGGCAGCGTGGCTGCTCCGTGAAAAGCTGGAGTCTGGCCGAGTATATATTTAGTCGCTGCTTGGCCGTGGAGCGACTAAAACCTTCTGGCATTTTGCAATTAAGAAAAAGAAATTGTATATTTTCATTTGCAAATCACAAGTTTAATTAACTAGTCAGCCAGATCTACATATAGTAAAAAAGGTATCCTTAACGAAAGTGAAATTAAGTGTTTTTTTTTAAAGTGATTTTATATTTAAGTTCTGGTGAAATATATTTTATTTACAGATCCTTTAAGGTAACGAAAATCTTTGAAGGATCCATAGATTTGTTAACTTATGTCTAGGAAAAAAAGAACACTACTAACAGTTAAAATTTTTTATATATCCTTTTAAAAAGGATACCCACAAGTTGTTAGATTTTCACTTTACATTTTTTATGTACTGCAAGGCATGTGTTTATATTTAAAATACAAAGCATAAAGTTTAAACATTTGAAAGATTTCGAATAGTTGAATAGTGTAAATGGTAAAACTTAGAACTTGAATTTGAAGCCACACTTGTTCTGCTTCTTCAAACTCGTTGCAAGATTGTCAGAGAATTTGTTTAATAATAGGATTCGATTTCAAAGTGGCAATCAACAGTTGCCAGCTAAAATATTGCACAATCGTCAGTCAAGAACTCGAAACTTTTGCTCCAAATAGCGATGTAATTCAGCTCGATTTTTGGCCACGTTCGGGTGATTGTTATAGGTATAATAAGTATACGCTCCGTTGGTCGTCAGTTGGCCTGACATTCTGACATTGATTACCCTGGAAGCTGGTACGGATCGGATTCCGATGAGGTGAAGTAAAGTGTTTTGGGGTGGAGTGTTTTTTTTTTTTTTTTTTTTTTTTTGGAGTGGAGTGCTTTGGTGCCGGTTGTAAATCTGCGATCTGAAATTTCCTATTCCCCCGTATGATTCAATCAGTTCGAGTGGCGCACGGCAACTTGTCGGATGCCTAAATATATACATATATATATATTATATATTTATATATATATATAAGTGTTGGGGCACACGGTTGTGGAATTATACCCAAAGGCTGCTCGCTCTACCACGTTATCAATTATTTGATTAATATTTGGTCGGTCGCACCTTATCAATTAATTGAACCAAATGTTGTAAATTGTGCGAGTGTCAAGACCAAAACAATGGCAAACAATATAAATGCACTCCAATTCCGGCACACGAATGCACTTGTGCCCTTAAGATATTACGTAGGAGAATGAAGTGATATCGGTGGAATTCGAATTCGATTTTGAAACTTAAATTCAATATCAAAACGGAGGTGGGGCATTCGGAGGGCATTGACTGGCGATCGGCGAATGCGGGGTATCAAGTACTAAGCGTGCTTGCACAGAGAAAAATAATTTTAAGTCATTCTTGACGTCTTTCAATACTTTCCATTATAAAGACCAATATATTTTGGATTTAATGATAATATTAATGATGGATACTCACAAAAGACTACATATCCAAATATCTTCGACTTGTTTTTTATCCGTGTATGGTCAAGTCATATTGTTTATGCAATCGCAATGAAAATGCAAATTACAAATTGAAAATGCATCGAGTGCAGCTTTCTATGTTTCGAATGCGATTGCACAATGTTCGAGTCGGAATGAAATCGGAGAGGAGGTTAAAGAGGGTTGCTATTCCGGGTGATAATGGCGCAGTAGTCGTAGTAGTCTGTCCCAGACGTCACACCGGATCGGTTTAGATCGAAACGGAACGGATCGGCAGGGTCTGATCGGGGCAGGGCAGGGAATAAAATCAAAATTTATAGGTATTTTTTTATTTACCTTACTAGATATTAAATCAAAAAGAAGTATGACGAACCTGAAATAATTTGTATTATAATTTTTTTTATATTTTTGCAGTAATGGGTCTATTGAGCGAGGGCAGTCCACTCTCCTGGGAGGAAACCAAGGCACTGGCGGATCATGTCCGTGAGCATGGCGTGAATCAGTTTATAAACTTGTACCACAGACTGAAGGATCGTCAGGGTGATATTCTCAAATGGGGTGACGAGGTTGAATACATTATCGTAAAATTTGATGAAGAGCAGGGTGTGGCTCGAGTGGCTCTGCGTGCCCAGGACTTGCTTGCTAAACTAAATGAAAAGGAATTGGCCGATCCCAAGGGTGTCAAGTCACTGTGGCGTCCGGAATATGGAGCCTATATGATTGAGGGCACACCTGGAAAACCATTTGGCGGCCTGATGGCCCATTTTAATCTGGTGGAGGCCAATATGCGCTATCGTCGTGAAGAAGTCACCGAGTTGTTAGCCAAGGACGAGTGCGTCATGTCCATCACGAATTTCCCACGCCTGGGCGCCCCAAATTTTACCTACCCATTGGCTCAGCCACGTCCCGAGGATCCTCTTAGTTCAGCGCGCTCCTTATACTTCCCGGATGAGGCCATCTTTCCGGGTCATCCGCGTTTCAAAACCTTGACTCGTAACATTCGCAAGCGACGTGGTGAAAAGGTCTCCATTAAACTAAAAGGTAAGTGTATTTTATTTTTCTTACAAATACTTTGAAATAACTAACTTATTGCATTTTTGCAGTTTTCAAGGATACAAAGACCAAGTTGCCAGTGGAGGGTGCACCGCCTGGAGAGCCAGATGTTGTGCTTTTGGACGCTATGGGTTTCGGCATGGGCTGCTGTTGCTTACAACTGACCTTCCAGGCCTGCAACATCACCGAAGCGAGACGCCTCTACGATCAGCTTGCTCCCCTGTGCCCGATCATGTTGGCTTTGACAGCCGCATCGCCCATTTACAGAGGCTATCTGACGGAGTCGGATTGCCGCTGGAATGTGATCAGCTCCTCGGTGGACTGTCGCACGGAAGAGGAACGTGGACTGGCACCGCTTGATAAGCAAAAGTTCCGAATCGCCAAGTCCCGTTACGATTCCATCGATTCTTATTTGTCGCCCGAGGGTGCCAAATACAACGATGTACCGCTCACCTATGATGAGGCGGTCTACAAGCGTTTGGTGGAAGGCGGTATTGATCATCTGCTGGCTCAGCATGTGGCCCATTTGTTCATCCGCGACACAGTGTCGCTGTTCAGCGAAAAGGTGCACCAGAACGACAAGGAGGATACCGATCATTTCGAGAACATTCAATCCACCAACTGGCAGACCATGCGCTTTAAGCCACCGCCACCAAATAGTTCCATTGGCTGGCGTGTCGAGTTCCGACCTTGCGAGGCTCAGATCAGTGATTTCGAGAACGCTGCCATAGTTTGCTTTGTGGTGCTGCTCACCCGTGTGATCCTGTCCTACCAGCTGAACTTCCTTACGCCGATCAGCAAGGTGGATGAGAACATGCAGACAGCACAAAAAAGAGATGCCTGTCGCAAGGAGAAGTTCTGGTTCCGCAAATCCTCGAAGACTACCGAGCAAAGAGCAGCCAAGGCTCAGGCTCAGGCACAGGCTCAAGCTCATGCTCAGACCAATGGCAAGGCCACCTTGAACGGCAATGGACTGATCAATGGTAATGGCAGTGAGAATGGGGACCAAGACGAGCAACAGCCTCTGACTAACGGTTCGGCCAAGATGAACGGACACGGCAACACAAATGGCACTAATGGTACCACCAATGGTACCACCAATGGCACCACCAATGGCATCAATGGATCTAATGGATCCTCTAATGGCGCAGATAGTGATCACACTGACACCGATGACGAAGAGAACGAGCTATTCCAACTGCTGTCAATCAATGAGATCTTCAATGGAAAGGTAAGAGTCGAAATGTTTACTTAATAAAGAAGTTTAAAAACTTATTTAATGTTTTCCGTTCATAGCCCAACGTGTTTCCCGGTCTGGTACCATTGATCCGTAGCTATTTGCAGTCCATGGAGGTGGACACAGATACGCATTGTACCATTGAACAGTATCTTCGCTTCATTCAAAAGCGTGCCGCCGGTGAATTGATCACCACGGCGACTTGGATGCGCGAGCAGGTGCTTAGTCACCCGGACTACAAGTAAGTCGGATCAAAAATAAAAATATATTTTTGAAGATAAACTAATCCGATATCTATATTTTGTATTGGCCAGGCAAGATTCTGTGGTTAGCGAGCGCATCAACTACGATCTGCTGAAGCGCATCCAGGGCATCCAGGAGGGCAAGCAGGTGGAGCCGGCTCTGCTCGGTCAGGGCTATCATTCCAAGACGAAGACGAAAGACTTCATTCCGCCGGCGCTGCAGAAGCAGCTGGCCAAGAACGGCTGCTGCGAGGAGAAATGATCGAGGAGCGCGTTGCGGACACGTCCAACGCAGCCGGCCGGTGGCCGGCGCATGTGATTTGGGTTTTGTGGGTCCGTTTGGATGTAGTGCGGCATATGTTGAGGGCAAAGACAAAGGCAACGGCAAAACGAAACGGAATGGATACGATACGGATACGGAGCAACATTTATCAATATTATTTTTATAGCATAATTTAAAACGGATTAACAATTAGCGTGCACCAAGATCCTAATTGTGGACAAATGTTTTGTGGCCGTGCGTGGCCTTTAGAAATGAAAGGCTGTCAGACAGGACGAAGAAGGAGGATGGATTATGAAAAATGGTTATGAGGCACATGAGGATTTTCCAGTAAGGGTCCCCAGCCAGCCATGTTATCCTCCTCTTTAACTGGTTCTCGGTCATCGTTTCGATGGGATTTCTGGATCGTCGAGCCCTCGATCACGACAGATTTGCAATAGTTAAATAGAGAACAAAGAAGTGAGAGCTATGAAATCTACTATATATACCAACGTGAAGAACTACAACAACATAAATCTCAACCAAGTGCCGTTCCACAAGACCTACAAAAAATATGAATACAGATAGTTCAAAACGAGGCAAGGTTAAAATGTATTTCTGTTTGTTTTCGTTTACATCATATATATTTATTATATTATTCCTATTTTTATAAATGCAAGTACAATGGAAAGTTGTTTATTTTTTTTTTAATTGATATATTTACACACACACACGCGAAACACACATATGTCTAAAAGTGGCCTGCTGTTATTAAACTAGATATGATAAGTATAACTAAAAAAACAACACCTGTGCTATTATAATTTATTGTGTATGTGATTGTTTCAACATTATTATACGATTATGATTTATTGTGACCACTAGCAAGCAAATAAACGGAAAAAATTGTTGAATCTTTAAACTAAAAAGTATTGGGTCGTCTAGGACTTAGGGACTTTTGATAAGATGCCTTCAGAAACGAAAGATAACTTTACTTATATAGAATTTATGCCTAGTTAACGTTATCGCAAAGTTAGACTAAAATAGCAAATTGTGAGTTTACAAAAGAATCATAACCAATTTAAAAAATAGATATATACATGTACGTATGTGCATAACGTTAAAAAAAAATTGCTAGCATTTAATAAAACCTTTTTTATGACAATAGCAACGGACCCCATTTATTTGCTTGCTCCTAAAATCGGTATTTTTATATAAACCACCGTGTGTAATGTCCTTTTCAGAAAATTTTAAATACTCTATAAAAATAAACGTTTTGCTAAACCTGAACGAAAATAAGCTTTTTCTTTATTTGAATGTAAGCGCCAAGTTAACGGCTTTCTCGATAGCAAGAATTGATAACGATACCATGCCGGCATGTCCCACCACTAGATAATAAAAAAAAAAACAAAGAAAAATAAGGAAATAAAAACAAGTGATTGGATAATGCTTGTTTATTGATTCCGCTGCTTTAACTTGGTAAAATTGTGAAGAGATTGTTAATGAAATTCGGAGTCATTATTTTGTGCTTGTGCGATCATTTGCAAGTTAAAAACGAAATATAAACAAACTCTAGTCACCGTTAACCCTTGTGCGCGTGTGTGAGCGTTTGTCTTGCGGCTTTTTTTTCTGGGTGTGGAATAAGTTGTTGTTTCCACAAACACTCATCTTGGCTTTACAACAACAATTTGTCGCTTAGCCTTCTTGCCTCGTTCTACGGACAGTGCTCTCTCTAAATAATAAACGTGTGATTAGTAAAGCGTTCTGTCGACTGTTACAGTTCTCCCTAGAAACTGGGATAACAATATAATGAAGATTATTCATAAGCTTTATTCTAAAATCGTTAAAAACGTCTTAAATGCTATCTTATTTATAGGAGGATCTCTTTTGTTATGTGCATTTATTAGTATATATGCTTTTAAATCATAACGAAAAAAATTGAACTTCTTGTTTATCTAAGTGTACTTTATGGAGTAATACTGTTCGCCTATTGCTCTAGTTTCACATCAGCACCCTATCCGCCGGCGACGAATAGACAGAGAAGAAAGGAAAACAAAAACAAGTGCATCGCATTTGGCGAGAGGGCCAGCATCATCGCATTCGCAACTCGCATCATCGAAATTAATCGAGTGAATTTATCATTCGCGTACCGCTGCCAAAGGCAACCATAACAAGTGATGGCGCAGCGGAACTAGCTGTCGCTTCAAAAGGACATCCAGCACAAAAAGGAACAGAGCAAGTGAGAAGAGGAGAAGGAAACACGCCCATTGGCAGGACCACAAAGGAAAAGAAAGATAGAGGATACTTAAACACATATGCAAACGTCCTTGGTTCATAGACGTCAGCAGCGGAAGTGGAGGAGCTAACAGGACGAAGGATAGGTGACGTCGCAAAACAACAAACAACAGGAAGAGTACAAAAGCAGCAGCAACAACAACAGCCGACAAACGCAATTAGAGTAAAAGGTGCGCCCAAAAAAGATGGGTAAGTGGGCGGGCATATTTCTCTTCACCTCCATTTTGTTGTTTCTATTGTCGCATTTCCATACATTATTTCCGCCTTTACTATGTATGTGTTGATATTTGTGTATGTGTGTATATGAGAGTCCAGCAGGTGCCTTTGACAAGTTCCGGAATCATTAGTCCTTTCAAACGGATCCTTACAGTTCCGGAATCCTTCAGGTATTTTAAAAAAGTAACACACGTATTTGTTATATTCATCATATTCTGGAAATATTCTTAGTATCGACCTTAACCATATAATATTTAAATCTCTTAAAAACAAAATCTAAATATGAATTAATTTCATATTATGATGTAGTGTAGTTTATTTAAATAAATCTTTATTGTGTTTTCATTAAACTCCTACAAAAATTTGTGATGATTAAGGGAGACATTACTTTAAAACAGTAAAAGTGTATTAATAATTTATTAATACCGCTATTCACTGTCTAATTTATGAACCGGTTCGCTCCTGCAAAGATATCCTGCGAGAAAAAGAGGGATATGCGCGCGCGTGGGGAGAGAGAGCTTCAGTAGGCGGGGCAGTGTAGGGGGCGTTGTGTTTTGAAATGGATTTGTTCGTGTTGAGATTTTTACACAAAGAAATAACATAAGCACGCAAAGAACATTTGATAAGATATTACCTATAAGTTATTAAACTTTAGTCTTTAAATATTGGGCATCGATGAAATTAAAGTCTTCCTATTTCTTGCAAATCAAAGAGATTTTAAAATTGGTATATATTGTTTGTATATTATGTAATTAAATAGTCACGATATTTGACATACTCTTATCCCTTAAAATCATGATACCTGAGCATTATGCAAACTAAATCGTTTTCAAAATTTGCCATTTAGCTTTAATTATTTTCGTCGGTGTAGCCAAGGCAGTGGAGAGCGCAGAAGCCACGTGGCTCTCTCGGGCGTGTTTGTGTTTGTGAGGAAAACAATGTAAGCTAAAAAGGATCAAAAGCGCAAGGCGTTGTTGCAGGGCCAAAAAGCAGCGCACAAAGCAGAAACGGGAAAGGCAGGAAGAGCGAGCTAGAGCAAGTGAAATATGAAAATTGCATTTTCCTTTTCCTGTGTGGGGGCGCTCTATTAAAAATTCCAGCAGCAGGAGTATCCTGTTGTGCGACTGTATGCGAGTCCTGCGGAATTCTGCAGTGCAGTTCAGTTTTCTTCAAATAAAAAAAAAATACAGAGTATACAAGGAGAAAAACTAAAGACCGTCGGCAGTCCGCATTTTGGCCCTCGGCAGTGAACTTAACATTTTTTTTGTTGTCGCCTGCTGCATTTTTTTCCCCGAGTGCTTGTGTGTAAGTGACGACGCCCTTAAAAATACAATGTTTTCAAATTTTTGAACTTCGAAATCATTTCAAATCATTTCAAATTGAACCCCCTTTGGATATAAATTTTAGCGACATCTGAGGCAGCACAAGGAAGTGGTGGTGGAGTAGGAATAGGAGCAAGTGAACACAGTGGAGGAGGTGGCAGTGATATTGGTTTAGGCATCGGCATCGAGATGCTCAAGGCGCTGTACGACTTCCAGGCGGTCTATCCCAAGACCATTAGCTTTGATGAGGGCGAGTACTTCATCCTATATCAGACGTCCGCCCGCCAGCGCAATTGGTGGCAAGTGGTCAGCATGAAGGGCAACATTGGCTTTGTGCCCTCCAATTACGTAATGAAGATTAAGGTGGGTGATACCCTAAAGCAGTGTTAAACACATTACTTACTTTACTTATCTTGGACAGGTGGAGCACGACTTCCTCATAAGCTTTCTGAACTCCTCAATAGAATCACTGGAGAAGTGCACGGAACATGAAATCAATGGAATTATGTCCAAGGACGAACTTCTGGACAGACTGCGTGAGAAGAAGCACACCATGGAGCGACTCTATGCAGTAAGTTTATGATAGCCACTGCATTTCAATCACTTACCTATAAATTATCCTGTGCAGGAGAGTTCCGAACGCGATGGTGACTCTTCACTCTCCTATTCGCATAGTTATAGTGACAAGGGTAGCCATCGGCACTCTCATCCCCATCCCACCCAATCCCAAACGCATCTCCATTCCCAACACAGACAGCACAGTCCACCGCCCAGCGGCAGTGTTGGCTCCCAGCGCCTGGACATGAGCAAGAAGAGTATGTCGAGTCCAGCGGTGGGCTCATCGTGTGGCCAACTTCAAAATCAGGGAATGATGGAGTCGCCCAGTATGGGTAGCATGCAGTTCCAGGGTAGTAGCTGTACCATCCAAACGCCGCAGCAGCAACAGCCACTCCCAGCACCGCCAGCACCAGCTCCATCGCCATCGCCAGCTCCAGCTACACCCACTGCAGCATCATCTAGCAAAGCAACCGTCGCAGGCGGGGATGTAGCGCAGGACAATAGTATCACTTCAGAGCCCTCGGAAACGACAACGACCACTACGACGACCAGCGAGGATGTGGTCACCACTTACAAAGAGACCAGTCAGATGAGTACCAGCCAGCAACACAAGCCGCCAAATGGCAGTACTGCCTCTGCATCCATATCCGCATCCGCCTCGGCCTCAGCATTACGCAGCACCGGCGGAAATGGCAACAGCAATGGTAGTACGGCTGCTTTGCACCATGAATTGCAGCAGGAGGAGGCAGACAGCGCGCCAGACAAGTCGGATGATGCAAGCGCCGTGCCAAGTGACGACGGTTGCCAAGCCAATGGAGACAGTGCTGACAATAGTCAGGCGCTAGACAGCATTGATAGTCCTTCGCATCGGCAACGTGGTCTTAGTCTGGGCAGGATTGAGGAGGGAGCCACAGGAGGCGGGCAGCTAAAGGTGGAGTCCTCGGATGTCTATCAGATTGTGGACGCCCTACGGCGAAACACAAACCTCAGCTTCGATCTGTCCTGCGAGGCGTTGCGCGTGGTGTTGACCAGCCTGGAGCAGCTATATAATGGGGCCATTAATCCGTACCTGGAGGCAGTTGCTGTCCATGTTACTGGGAAAGTGGCCACACCCAAGGAACTGCTGGGCATCACGCATGATGCTAAGCGACTGCAGTACCTCTTCGCCCAGCTGGCCGACTGCAAAAACGATACAGAGCAGCGCACCTGGATGCTCTATGAGGATGAGGAAGACATCATTCAGTTTCTCGAGGAGCTTGTCGAAATTCTGGTAGGAGTTATACAAAATTGCCAAAACTTATCACCTCTTTATGTTGCGGATTAAATTAAGTGTCAAAAAATATTATTATTATATTATTATATACCTTACAGATCAACGCTGATGAGAGCATTAGCTGCTACGAGATGTCCTGCGATCAGTACCAGATGTTCATAAACCTAGTGCAATACTATCAGATGGAGACGCGTTGGTCTATTAAACGGCTGCTGCTCAAGACCTTCACGGCTGCTTGCCACCTGGACTATATCATTGTTGACATATTACTGACCTCGGTGCTGCCACTGGAAATTGTAAAAAGAAACACGGACATAAGTCCCTCAAGGTCAACCTATATGTAACACATATTTCCCCACAGGTCGAGGACATGAAGACGCACTTCTCCAATTTGGAGCGTTTCAAGCAGCTAGTAAAGATGCTAACCATCATCTTTTCGCTTGGACAGCCAATGCCGGTGAATCATCAGGGTGAGATTTTGAAACTGACCATAAACATATAACTTTAATATTTCTGTATTTTGTTGCTGCAGATTATTTGGGAGTTCACTTTGCCAGCTTTTTGTTGGAAATCGTCGAGGGAAACAATCCTGAGCTGTTGGTAGACATGGTCATTGCATTGTTATTGGCCTTTAATCAACAATTCAGCGAACACACCTTTAATGTAATTATCGAGGGTATGCAGAATCTGCCATCCGCTAAGGTATTTACAGAGAAACTTCTGCTCCTGCTTAATCGAGAGGGTAAGCTTTGATTGTTTTGTGAATTTTATAACTATGTGCTAGCCTTGTTAAAAACAAGGTTATTACTGTTTTGAAAATATAGTAACGAAAGTTATTTTTAAATTACAACCAGATGACCCAACACGCTTGCTTAAGCATCCCAATGAGCATATGAACACCGTTCTACGAATGTTTATTGACATATTCAGCCATCCGGATACGGCGGGCATGTTCTACACGAACGACATAAAAGTGCTAATAGATATAGTGGTTCGCCAGCTGTCCGATTTGGATGCCGGCAGTTCGGTGAGTCTGCATGAATTCTATATATCAACTCATTTACAATATCTTTATATAACTTATCCGAAATCAGACGCGACCCTGCTACTTGGAGCTGTGCCGACGAATTCTGCGCAATACGAATTATCAGGAGCACCAGCACCGGAAGCATGACCTCATGAAGATCTTTACGCGCATCTTCTGCGAGGAGACAGAGTGCAGTGCCTCCGATCAGCAGCTAGTTCGGGAAATAGCCAATGAATTTCCGCAGCTGTTCAAGGCCTAAGCCCTTCAAAATCCATAAAACGGAAAAAACAAACAAACCAAAAAAACGGAGGGAAACCAAAATTGTAAAGCGTTGCTAGTGAGGCGAGCCGTCGAAAGCGAGCCAACCGTAAAATCTTAAATTATTTCCAATTTGATCAGTGAATTGTTTTGCATTTGTTAAACGTCTCGGTCTCGGATAGCCCTCAGAACTCAGAATCCCGAACTCAGAAAATAATGCATTTCGATCTAAGCCGGATCGAAAGGGAACACACAAGCGACTCTACATATATCTTATGAACATAGTCTGTAAGCAGGACAAATGTACTAGTTGCATGTGGAGTAGATGCAACCTCATAGAGAATGATACCCAATAGCGATATCTACGTATCCGTAAAACAGTTAAACAAAAAAAGGAATGGAAGCTATAGAATAGTCTTGACACTGAATTATCCCCAATTTAGGATGATTTCACTAATTTAGAATTTAGCCAGGGACAATTTTAGCAAGAAACTGAGTCAGAGATCAGCCTCACTTTTAAATTTTTGTAGTTATAATTTCCAATTTATTTGGAATTTAAAATTTTGAAAAGAAAAAAGAAAGGAAAAACGAAATCGTTTCATGAATAAAATATTTATAGCCTAATTATACACCTATAATGAAAATATACATTAATGACAAATGCGAATGAAACGTTAATTGCAATCTACAATTAAAAAATTGATATATATTAACGATGTATGACAAAAGCAAATTCCAAATCGATTCGAATGTAATGAGCGTATATTGTTAAATTTGTTTATATAATCTATGAGGTGGAGAACTAATCCGAACAGGAAATCATTGACAATTGTTAAAGCTCAAATACATTTTAATTGGAGGCTGAAAATTAAAAAAGAATTGAATGTAAGGACACCCATTTGCATTTCTCCCTCACTAAAATACACTCACACACACCGTGGCGTATGCATTTCATAGGGCTTTAAAAAATTCTGTATGACATTTAAAAGGTTAATTGCTCAGTAAACTCATATATTAATTTGTCGTACTAATTGTGGTGGCATAAACTGTTGCATACGTCACATTTTCTCTATATCTCTCTCACTATTTCTTAAGCTAAATATTGAAAACAAAGTTCCCAGCGGACCCTTTTGAAAAATCCGTAATTTAAATCATATTGGTTTTTGAGGGAAATATTTTTCTCTTCATCCTCTTTTTAAGCCATTAATTTGTATTTGTACGTTATTTAGTAGTTAGTTATGAAGTAGCTTAGGTTCCTCTAATTTCAGTTTTCATTAGTTATTTGTGAAAAGAAGATTCGCTGGGAATTGTTATATCTATATCTAAATAAACACATACACCCTTCTACAAACATAAATAGTTTTAGACAGATTTTATTGGCCTTCTCTTTGTTATTGTTACGTCACAGTTATCAATCTAAAAAAAAAAAGAAAAACAACGAAATTCAGATAAAAAGTAATAAGCAAAGAAAATTAACATTTTAACCCAGACTAGCAATGAAATAATGTTAATAAGGGCGGAAACCACATTGGATATTTATTTTTGATCGACTCTTTTAACATAAACAACATACATATATGGAAAATCTGCTATCATTCCAGTTTAATAAAAGCCACTTTAAAAAGAAGCAATAATCTTTTAAGTTGTCAAGCACGTCAGTTATCAAAAAGTGGTTTTGGAAACACTGCCTGTAGTATAGGAAGGAATTTGAATATCTCGCTTTATTCTGGATTAAAATAATAGTTAATGTAATTATAAAATTGCTGCTTTCATAATAACATCTAATGTGATTTCCCCCTTAAACTTTTCCAATTTCATTTTAAAATGATTATTTTGCGTTTGGGACGTACTCATTGTTTCAGTAATCAATTGTAATCAAAACGCATGAGCATGATATTAAAAGATAAATCTTTTCAAAAATTGTATTGGATCTGTTTTGAAAACTTAGAATTTGACAAGCTACTGATGCATGAACGAATTTAATTTGCTAAGTCTCATAAAGAATAGGGATATCTACGAACAGTTATAAACTAAACTAAATCAGAAACTAAAACCAATATTAACCACAAATTGTACCTTTCGATTTTGAATTTCAATAACATTCTCAAAAATTGCAAAATATACAAACCAAAAAAACAATAATGTACACGAAGCTGCAATAAAAAAAATTAATGTTTAAAAGTACTATGTTAACAAAAAATAAACACGTTTTAAGTCAAGCAAATAGATCTAAT
Organism: Drosophila eugracilis; assembly: GCF_018153835.1. Lineage (NCBI taxonomy): Eukaryota > Metazoa > Arthropoda > Insecta > Diptera > Drosophilidae > Drosophila > Drosophila eugracilis. The sequence goes on from NW_024573048.1 coordinate 447,179, forward strand.
TTAAAAAATTGTTAACCTCTCATTTTTTTGACACGAAACTGAGATCCTAAAAACCGAAAACCAAACAAATTACAAGTTTTAATAAACGCATTCAAAATGTAACGAAACGAAATTGCAATTGTAAGAAACAAAAAAATTAAATAAATAAAAAATCCAAGTATATTAACTGTGATTACACTTTTTAATTCCTTGTAATAATTGTATTTTAAACAAAATTTCTTTATTTTGACGGGGAAATATCTTTCCGACGTATTTTTTGATGCTTCTAAATGTGGAAAAAAAATTTAATGAAATTTTGAAAAAATTAATTTTTGATTGTTAAAAATCCAAAATTTTCGAATATTTTTTCATGCAGTGTGCTTTTTTAGTTTTTATCATAAAAAATCGATTGTAATTTCTGACGTGCAAAACAGAATCATCAACTTTTGAAAAATAAGTTAAATACCGTACCAAATGGTCATCAAAGTTATCCACCAGTTGGTATTTTTTGGTATATTTTAAAAGTCCACGCTCTGCGTTGGGAGTTCTAGTTTTAACTGAAGATAATTTCTAAATGCAGTACAATACAAAAAATATTGTATATATATATATATATTTATTCAAACTAGCGTTAGATAGAGTTCGATTAGTACAGAAAAATAGTGCCCCTATTATCGATTAGCGATAGGGTCCGATGGGTCTAAGAACGCCCCCTCATATCGATATGTTAATATCGAAGAAGACTTGGAGTCGAGTCCCTTTCCGGAAAACAAAACAAAATTAATAAGTTAATTAGAGAAGTGTCCACGAAAATGCACAGCTCACGGTGATTAAACGGCAATGTGAAGAAGTATCGAAGTGTAAAAGTCGACGGAGGCTGCACGGCCAACAACACCATCCACCAGCAACAATAACAATACAAAACGGGAGACTACTGCAAATATATACACACACCAAGATATATCAAAATAAAAAGACGAAAAGGTACATAATATTCAAGAGGTGTATGTATGCATATCTGTTTGATAAAATGTAGAATTACTGCATTTAATTTATCACGGACATTTGTCAGTATGTGTGTGTATGTGAAAATGCGACAACAACAACAACAATGGCAGTTTGACCCCCGCACAGCTGTGAATGCTTTCCATCTCTTTTTGCTCATGAAGCCCCATCTCTTTCTGTTCATTTTCTCGCATTTGAATAATCAAAATCAAACTTCTAATTCTTATTTAGCTTATTTCCCTCTAACTGCATTTTAGGCGAGAGCCCTAAGCTACGAGTGTATGTGTGTGTTTATGTACATATCTATATATAATGATATTTAACTCCCGTTAATTGCAATCTTTTCTTTGTTATGCTATTGCCATCCCTTTTGCACGTCACCCTTCCCCCACCTACCCGAAAACTACGCACTTTGCTTTTGCAATGCTTATTGCGTTGTGTGTTTTCGTTTCTCCCTCTCCCTCTGTTTTGCGTTTTAAAAGTTCTTATCAGCGCAGTCAATTAAATGTGTGCTTAAAAGCAAAGTAATAAATGAGATGCATTTAAAACACAATTGCTACTTTTTGCTACCTCTCCCACACACACACACATGTGCAGTCAATGACCCAAAATACCTGTAGTTGAGTGTTAGGGATGTTGAAAATATACATATGTACGAAAACAAAATCCACAAAGATGTCTTCCTAATTTTTAACTTTGCTTTTGAACTCTTCGTTAAACCGTTGCATTTGACCTCGTTAATTCTCCCCCTTCAATTCCTTTTGGCATATGTACACATGTATGTATGCACATATGTATGTATGTATGTTCAATTTGTATATTTTGTTGCTAGGCTCCATACACACACAGAGTCACATGTGTGCAATTTTGAAGGGCATCGCCACTTCGGCTTTTAGTCTCTCTCTTTCCCTTCTCATTCTCTTCTGCTATTTCTCATTTAATTTTTTCCTAGTTTCATGTTGTTGTGGCTTTGCCTTTGCTGCATTTTACAGCTGTCGCTGTCCTTGATTATAGCTTTTCTTTGCTTTGCTTTGGGGCTCTCTTTTCGAATAATTTGTTGTTGCTCATCGCTTTGTTATTATAATTTTCCTTTGAAGCTGCACCGAAAAAAACGTTTGTAGAATAGAGTTAATATAACCATTTTAAACAATAAATACAAAATAATTAGGCTGAACAAATATTGAAAGCTCTTGCATGCTAAGATGTATTGTGGGCGAATATTTTTCGACATGTTCTCGTAATACATGTATTTGCAAAAAAATGTGCTTCCCTTTAAAACATTGCAACGAAATATTTCGAATCCGGGAATTCAATGGGTAAATGCGAAAATGAATATTTTTTTACGGCACACTTTTTCCATTAATTTTAAATTTTAGAAATTTTGAAAATGTTACCCGCAATTATCGTTTTTAATTTGATATGGGAAATTGTTCAGTGTACTGCACTCGCCATGCTTTTTCTCCGCCCCACAATTTTCCCCTTCCTTGCCCACACTCTCTTTTGCGCTCGCTCTCCCGATTGTCGCTCTCTGCTTTATGCTGGCGTCGCTGCCGCCTTCAGATGCTCGTGAGCTCCAACGTGCGCTGCTTTCTGCTTTCTGCTTTGGGGGCTCGAAACTCTGTTGCCAGTTAATTTTCAGTAACTAGTTGAAGTAGACAACAAAACGAGCGAAAACGAAAACACACTCAAACATATATGCAGATATATGTGCCTAAGGGAGAAGGAGGGCGAGCAACATCAATAACATCTCTATCGAAAACCACAACATTATTTGCAAGTAAATAACAAAGTTACAAAAGTATTTGCAAAGATAATCAAAAAAAAAATATATATATATATATTTGATAAGTGTGTGTGATAAGTTATTAAAACTTTTCAGTGAAATTCTTTTTAATATTAAAAATGAAGGAATTCGTATTTCAATATACCCCAATCCTCTCTTCCTCCAAGAAACAACAACAAAATCTTCAAATTGCAGCTGACTCTAATTTTTTAGTTGTTTGTTATTATTGTTTTTTAGTTGCTCAGTGATCATCCATGTTGATGCCTCACAGGTATAAACGAAAACGTGCAATCCTAAGTCTTACACAAAGGCAATGCAAATAAAAAGAGAAACAACAATAACTACGACAAGAAGCAGTATTACTTCGCTTATTGCGTACAGTAAAGCTATAACAACAACAACAGCCCCATCAATTCTCCTCCACACACAAATAACATACCGAAATCGAAAGAGAATTTCACAATTTGTTAAACTAACGAAGCCAAACCGTGGCAAAAAGACAGAAACGGAAAGACTTTTGATGTGGGGTGACCAGAAAGGAGGAGAACAAGAGAAGGGGGAGCCAACACACACACATGCAAAGTGCAAGAGAGTAACAGCAGTAACAGCAGAATTAGCTCATCCCAAAGAGTGGGAACGTGGTGAAGAGAGAGAGAGGAAGAGTCATAGAATGGGGAACAGTGGAGAAAATAGAAATATAAATTAAAAATTAATATGTCCATCGGTACGGATTTACCATGCTTAAAAATATAATTAATTAACCTTCTAAAGAAAAAAATTTAAAATTTAATTTGATTTACTTTCTTATGTTGTACTTTATTTATTTATATAATTATGATTTAGAACAGCTATTCTATTTTTAAAGGTTTTGCCTCAATTATCGAGTTAAGTATTTCAACTCCCACTGTACATTTGTTGATTTCAAGATTATGGTGGGGCTGCCTCTCTTTTTTTCTCTCTCTCTCTCTCGCTCTCCCAGTGACTTTCGAGCAACAACATTAAACAGCTGAGCTTGTTTGAAAACAACAGCCACCCAACCAACCAACTGGCCGCTAACCCCCTTCTACGGAAGGGAAATGGAATTGAAGTTGAAACGAAATCACCAAGAGCAAGTGAGTGGGGACAGTAAGAGAAAGAAAGATGGGGCAGGGGGCACAACATAACAGTACCCAGAAAGTATGCAGCATAAATCCACTGAGCAAATCCGTTTCGAAGGACAACGAATTTTGCAAATGGCAATGACGTATTAGAGAGTGGGCGAGAGAGCAGATAGGAGAAAGAGAGCGAACAAGCGGGAGTGGGTGGATTTTGGCGACGACGTCACAGATTGCTGACATAGTTTCCTCATTTAGGCCAAGTATGCATGTGCATGTTGTATATGTGTTTGCAAAAGCAAGAGATTCGCTGGTGACCTACATAACCATAAATATAAATATATATACTGCATATAGATAACTCAGAAGGTAACTCGACCTCCTCCAGATCAAATCGCCTGCTTTGGCGCCGCAGTCCCACTTGACTTAGTCCGATTTTTTGGCGGAATAATGCATTTGTAATAAAAAAAACTTTTAAAAACCAAAAACATTAAAAAAAAAACATGGTGTTTTCATTCTGAAGCAAAGCATCATACTTATTTACAAATTTTGTGCTTATCCTTTATTTATTTATTATTCTTGCAGGCAGTACACTTTTTGATCTGGACGGTGCCAGTGGTGTTGACGAATGCGGAGCAGTTCGAGGAAGGCGGAGGAGCAGCAGCAGGGCCACCGAAAGCAGGAAGCGGAAGTAACAGAATAGCAATATATTTAAAAGGATCAAAAATATAACAAAAAAAAATCACCACCTTAGCCTTAGTGAAAGACAACGAGGACACGACCACTCCAAAACCAAATCAAACCAAACCAGTCAAATCAAAAGCCAGACAACTCCAATCCCAAAACCAACAAAATGTCTTCGCCCAGTGCCGGAAAGAGACGCATGGACAACGATGTGATCAAGCTGATTGAATCGAAGCACGAGGTGACGATCCTGGGAGGCCTAAATGAGTTCCACGTCAAGTTTTTCGGTCCAACGGAGACGCCATATGAGGGTGGCGTATGGAAGGTGCGCGTCTACCTGCCCGACAACTATCCCTTCAAATCACCGAGCATCGGTTTTGTGAACAAGATCTACCATCCGAATATTGACGAATCATCTGGGACTGTGTGCCTGGATGTTATCAATCAGGCCTGGACGGCGTTGTACGATCTATCGAACATATTCGAATCGTTCTTGCCACAGCTCCTCACATATCCCAATCCGGTTGATCCGCTCAATCGGGATGCGGCCGCATTGTACCTGCACGAGCCGGAGGAGTATCATCGCAAGGTGGCCGACTATGTGCAGCGGTATGCCACCGAGGATGCGCTGCGGGCGGCGCAGCAGGAACGGGAAAGTAGCGACAGTGAGTCGAGCATGTCCGATTACAGTGAGGATGAGGCCAGGGACATGGAGTTATAATATCGGTTGGACCGCCAGCCTACGGAACTACCGCTACCACTAACACTGACAACAGCCTAATACAAACGCTTCGAAACCCCATTTCCCGCCCCCACTATTTCTTAAAACCAAGCAAACATACAAACACAATTTCACAAGGGCCCTTCAGTTGGCGACGAAAAAAAAGCAACAATAGATATATATATATAAATGTATATATATATATCTATCTATATATATAATTGATAAATGATAATTGGATTTTAAGATAGAAAGTGATTCGATGATGGCGTGTGATGATCTGCGCACACACGCACGTACATACATATATATATATATATATATATATATATATTCATATAATCATATATATATATATATAATGTAAGCAGAAAGTAAAACAAGATCTAAAAAACTCTTAGTTTAGCCATCAGTAGCTGATAACATAATGGATTGGAGTAAGGATCGTAACCGATCATAACCGATCATAACCGATCATAACCGATATATAGACCACACAAAAACGGAACGGAGGAGAACAAAATGGAAACAAAACCAGAAACAAAATACAAACAAGATAAAATACAACAGATAACAGAGATAAATGCATGGTTGCAAACGTAATTTAAATGGTTATAGTAAGTGCACCATGCAATACGATATATGACGTGAAATTGCTTTTGGCCTTGATCTGGCATTAAACAGACGTCAAATGCCCGTTCTTTAGAGTTTAGCAGTGGAGTAAAAGTTGATAGTAGACGTATCGTAAACACAAGTACCACCATTATACAGAAGTTTTTGGAAAACCCACACAAATACCACTCGATGATAACCCTATCCAGAGGAAAAGCCTAAACTACCGCTTAAATTGATCAACGACAAATTATGTGTTTTGTTCTCCCCCAGCTTTATATGTATTTTTTTATGTTTGTTTTCTTTAAATTTGTGTTTTATTAGAAGTTTTCATTGTCAGCATATATGTACACATTATATATTTAGAAATTTGTAACTGCAGAATATCACCTGACTTGGCAGCATTGTCTCTGCCCAAAAACAGAATGAAAAAAAAAACGATCTAAACTAAATAGAACTGAATAGAAAACCAAGATAAATTCTAGAGGAAGCCCTTGGATACGATTGCGTGGAACAGACAAAATAAACGTTGCAGTTCTTTTTCTTGTTAATTAATATTATTATACGGTTATTATGTAATATTTTAAAATAGGATTCGAATTGATCGTGTAATTAAATGCATAATTCTTATGTCTAACTTATGCAACCCGTGTTTAAGGCAAAATCAACTCTGATATTTTTTTTTTTTTTATATTATAATACATTTTGCTTTTACACCATATTAACTTGATTTGTTCAATCCCCTTGTCTTTCTCTTTGTCTCCTCCCTATCTCTCTCGATTTAAAATTGTTAATCAAATTGAATGACAGATTAACAGGGTGTGATTTTTAGAGGGGTCTTAAGTGAAATCAAATGAAAGTGCAGATATATAGACATTACCGATCTACTGTACTATGTACTAACACTATATAAATACTTACGCCTAAGTCTAACAGCAGAATTAATGATTAATATCTGATAGTTGTACATAAGTTACATACACACACACACACACACACACACACACACACACATACAAAAACACACACATCATATATATGCCGATATCTATCAGGAAACACAATAATTGAAAACGTAATTCAAGCAATCGAAATCAGATGGAAAGAAAACCCCCATGGACGAGGGGGGACAAAAATGATTAAAAATATTAAACGCAAAAAAAAACGAATTAAAAATATAAAAACATGTTGTTACAAACAAGTGAAATCTAACAAATAAAAAAAAGGAAACGAAAGAAAAGAAACAGTTTACGCCCATTTCTTTGGCCTTGTTTTGTCAATAGTTTGGTTTTTCACCTGGCGCCGCCCCTCCAATACACCCATTGGTCCCACATTGCTCCTTACCTAGTCCAACTGACAATGGCTGCGGATTGTCAACGCCTTGGAAACTGGTAGAAAGAGCCACGTTTGTTGATTTTTTCTTCTGCTTTTTTGTTTTCCTTTGTTTTGGCCCAAGGGCCGAGGGACACAGTTTAACGCTCCTGCGTGGAGTTAATCGGGCAATCAAAACAACAACAACAGTCAGGAGCCAGGAAAACATGGGTATCTACTTTAAAGATCTATAAAAACCTAGAAAAAGCAACAAAAACAACCAACAACGTTTTGTGTGTGTGTGTGTGTGTGTATATCTGTGTTGAGCTGTAATTACTCCTGGCGTTTCCACAATTGCCATAGCATACTTTCCAGCGTTCTGACAAAGTGCACCAAGTTGCAAAATAGTTGGAAATCAAGTTGTTCCTCGGCATTGCAGGCTAAATTTCATTTGAGGTCGAAGGGGGAGTTTTACCAAAAAGTCAAATACATTGAAGTTCCACGGATGCACTCGGCAAGGGCTATAAAATACGTTCTTTATCCAGGTGTACTTCTGCCGGTGATGTAATGGCAGTCACATTGCGTTTACTTGGAAAGCCAACAAATATCCCTTGCCTGGTTTTCCCCCTTTTGGGCGTCCTGGAATGTTTAGAAAACCATGGCGAAATATTACTAAAAATCAATAAGGTTTTTCAATTGATTGGGGAATTTAAAGTGGCTTAAAAATAGGAATTTATGGAGCTTACCTCTTGTTATTAATTAAAAAGCTATCCAAGACATGACATTTATGGACCATAAATGTAGTAAAGAAAATTTGGTTAGCCTCTTAGTTTGTAATTTAATATTAATCCAATCCGTATTAAGCTTAACTATTTTGTAATTAATATTACACAGCTTATTACTTAACCTGCTATCTTCCACGTAAAAATCCGTGTCCTAACTGGTATAGATCCCTTCGTTTGGCTTGCCAATCGCGACTGAAGAGCATCGAATAGCATTTTAAGCGATTGCCCAGAAGTCAAAACAGGCAAAGACAAAGCCCGTCATGGTCTTTTGTCATATGTAATTGGGGGTATACGATACATACGTTCACGGGAAGTTGCATTTTTTTAAGGAGGAGCACTGTGTGCATTCCGTTGATGGACTGCCAGGTCCAAACATGTTTGATTTATTTGCCCCATCAGTGGTCGAGTGTGGGTGGCAAACCAATCCCGTGTTCGTGTCGCAACCGGGCAACCGATATCAACAAATCACATGAAACCGTATGCCGTACATAGGAACGGGTCTAGACAGACGGTTTTCGAGGGCCGTGGCCCAGGCCCAGGCTCAGCCCCAGGAGCATACCCACCACGTATCCCTCAACCCAATTGGATCCAAATGGAAATGCTAATAAAATTATAGTGTCTAAGGCGGAGGCGCTCATAAACAGACAGATGGATCGACATAGACAGACAGGTCCCAATGCTCCTCTACTTATATGGGTAATCACAAGATAATAACATTTTTTCTCAAAGGCAGCACGACACAACGAAACAAAACAAAACAATAACATTGTAGAGTGCAGTATAAGCGCAGATTGAAATCAAAGTGAACACAAAAGTAAATGAATGCACTCTAAGAAACATAAAGAACTACTATAATATATTATAAATACTTTTTTGGGCATACAAAACGAAACGTCTATAATATGATTTTAGCACTGTTTTTAAAGAAGCCAACTAAGATTGATGCTGTAACAAGAATAGTTTTCCAAACGATATGAAATTTCTATATGGATGGAAATTTTGAAAACTCAATATTAGCTATTGGTTTCTCTCAGTGCATTTGAAACGAAATAGCCGGCTGAAACAATTTATGGGCAGAATGTGAACGCTATTACCCATTTCAATGGGCCACGAATGTAGACTGGGGTATGGGTTATGGGGCTCGTATGTTTGTGTGGAGCGCATTTGCATTTCAGGCCTTTTGTTTGCTCTATTCCACATACATAGTTGAAGGGCTTTTCTGGCTAAACTTGATGAGGAGTATGTATGGACGAGGGAGTCAGGGTTGAGCGTGTCGACTTTGACACATAAAGTAGCAACCCAACACAGACACAGAGACACGCACCCATGTAACTGGCAATTTTTGGTTGCAGGCAAGGCGGGCGCCGGAAAGGGTCGTTCACCAACACCGACACCCAATCGGGATGGTGGGGCGGCAACGGGGGGTGCTGGTAGTGGTGGTGCAGCGGCACCCACAACAACTGGAGGCACCACTGGCGTCGCCAGATCCACACTACATGCCAACAAAACGATACTGAAAACGGTATCCGTATTCCTTGCCAGCGGCAAGCGCAACTCGAGCAACCAACAGTCGAAGGCCGCCGCAGCTGCTTTGCAGAACAAACGGCAACAGCGGCAACGGAGGATGGATGAGCTGAGCGGCAAAGTCAATCCAAAGCTGCTGGACAGTCTACGAAAGAAAACGCGCTTTACCAAGTAAGTTTATATATATATCTATTCGTATCTAAAATAAATAGCTAACTTTAATTATCAAATGGCGATCAACCAGGGACGAATTAGATGCTTTGTGCCGGATATATCGCAAACTGGTATCCAATTGTCAGTATGCGGCAAAGACTCTGGCTTCTAGCTCCTCAAGTGCGGCAATTGCAAAGCCACATGCTGCCGTGGAGGTAATTAGTACAAGTTTCGCCCGTTCCTCAATGAAATATCACATTTTTTATGTTATATGCCCCTCTTCAGGGTATCGACCGCATTGTGTTCCGTGAGCTGTTGCATAGTACCTTTGACATCGTCACCGAGGAAATCTTAATGGAGCGCATCTTTTGCAGCTGGGACAAGGCCCATGAGGGATTGCCTCTTCGTTTGGAGGGTTGGCTAATTGGGCTTTCAACTTTTCTGCGAGGCACCCCGGCGGAAAGAGCTACCTTTTGCTTCCGGGTTTACGATCTAAATACCGATGGTTTCATCACAAAGGACGAAATGTTCACGCTGCTGAGGAATTGTCTGATCAAACAGCCGCAGGACGAAGATCCCGACGAGGGGGTCAAGGATCTTGTGGAGATTGTCCTCAAGAAGTTTGACCTGGACAAGGATGGCAAGGTGGGTGTAATTGAATTGTATAGTTTCAAGAGATTATTACTTCGATTTCAGGTATCCCTGGAGGATTTTATGGGCACCGTTACAGCTGAACCATTGTTAATCGAGGCCTTTGGACAGTGCCTTCCGACAGACAGTGCTGTGGTTTCTTTTTTCTCAACGCTGCAGGTGTGATCTGCTTTAGCATCTTGATATCTTTGAAATTGTTATAATTATCATCTATTAAATACAAGTTAAAAACACGGTTAGAGATATTTGAATGTTCTTTCATTTTATTAAGGTACTTAAAAGTTTCGTCTAAAATGATGGAGTAACTAAACTATTTCACAATATTCTACATATTCAATAGCTTTTTTGGATAGTGAACTTAGCTGTCTAGTAAAACATAACAAATACTGAGTTAATATAGAAACTATTTATTGTAACTTAAAAGCTCCCACATAAATCGCAGATGAACTGGTGTCCCCTATAAATAGGCACAGTTAAAGCGAGTTCGATTTCTCGGGACTGGTTAAAGAATAATTGCTGCTAATAGTTAACTGAGGTGACCCCGACCCACGGCTAGAGTGCAATTGGCTGTTGGAAACCTGTAATTGGCACCGTATCCACATTTGGATCATTCCAGAGATGGATGCCGCGGATGAGATGAGCCGTCAAGGCGTCATATTTATGCAAGCGTCAGACGGTTGAAACAATAAGCCAGTCAACCGGTCCGGTAATGTGAGCTAATTTATTCGATTAGCCAGCCGCATCCACAACTAAACAACCTATAGCCGCCATATGGTACACACGCTGACTTGCGAATTGTCACGAATCTTGTTTATCTATTGAATGCATTCATGCAACGCCCAAAGCTTGTTCTATTCGGAACTCACAATTTGGAATGTTTTGTTTCATTGGGCGACGTTACGATATGCTACACCTTTTGCCCCACCCGGTCGCCGATATCTCTCTGGGATCCATTGCATCTCTGGCTAGTGGAAGGCAGACCGGATCGACGGGGAACCGGAATAACGTGCAACATAATATATGGCGTCCAAGTTCGATCAGCAGGAAAGTCAGACCTTTGGCGGGATTACCAATCAGATTACCTAAAAGGTAAGCTACAGAATTTATATTTATTATTCTTAAATCTTAATTCAAAACGCATATAAAATAGATTCTGTTATGTTAAATTAACAATGTTGCCAAGAGGAAAACTTATGATTAATGAATGTGAAAAAAAAGTTAATTTTGTATGGTAAACATTATAGTAAAGATGATGTTTTTCAAGCGAAAACTATTTTGGAAAACTATATTATTAAGGCATATATTAAGCCACTAATAATCCAATAATATTTACATTCAAACAAAAAAGTTGTATATAAAGTTGAAACAAAAACCCGTTGCTTATAAGTACGTTAGACTGCAATGCAAGCTCAATAGAAAAATCAAACAGAAAACTAGAAGCCCTTGTTAATTTACAGCTGGTCGTATAATATAAATAATTATATGGAAACCCAGGCTTGTAATTCTCGATTTATGGTAACAAGTCAGTATAATCTTTCAGTTAGTTTATAATTCCAATGAAATAAGCTTTTATACAATTAGCAAATTTATTGCCAACTTGTTTGACTAATCGAAGTCTTATCGATATGGGTTGGGTTCTATTTGGTTGACTCTTTCAAGGGGGAGCAATAGGTTTGGTTTTGCGTGGAACTTAATACATTGACCCTGGTTGGAAAGTGATTGATCATGGTGAGCTGGCAACTCGTTCCTCAAATAGTAAGGACTCTAATCTAATCGTGAATTTAGATGTCTCAGGGGTCAAGTAGTGCACTTTGAAAAAAAACTATAAATTGCTACACACAAAAAATAGTTACATTATCCTAATGCCAATTTCTCGAACTTATGAATTTCGCATTTTATAGTTAAGTTAAAAATCATTTTAGTATTATATGTATTTTGGTATTGAATTTCTTAAATATTTTATAAATAGTATAACCTATAAATTATTGATTAACTTGATCAGTGTTTTTTCTGTGTGTATAACTTCTTGGGCTTGGCCTTAGATTATCTAACATTTGGGAGTTAGAACATTGACTTGTAGACTAAAAAATTTGAACTGGAGAAAGGTTAACATACGTTTCAAGATAACTTTTATTTTTATATGCCATTTTATTCAAATGTCTCTATATATAGTTTTGGTATTTCCTTTACTTTTCAAGTTGTTTGTTGGCCAAAAGCCAAAGATCATCCTGGAAGTCCTTATCTCCGATTTCGCTTTGGTCATGCTGAAGTACATAAAGAAAAACGAAAAAAAAAAAAAAAAAAACAAAAAAACTGCTCGATGAACCGATCTGAACTGCGACTGAAACTGTATAATATTGAGACGAAGCTTTTGTGTTATATCAACGACGTGCATCTACTTAGACACCCCCTCTGGCATCTGTCTATATCTTTTAGCTCTGAGTATCTCAGTATCTGAACCATCTGTGTCGTAAAATCTGGCTAGCAGTGTGTATATTTATATACATGACACATATATACATTTTTATGAGCTATGAGGTACTGGGGCTCTGGGGTGCAACCCACTATCTGGGGGTATTATTATCGGACACCGATTAACACACAGGCGGCTGCTATCTAACAAATATTTGTTTCATGTAGGGAAACGGTTGAACCGTTGCACTATATGGATGTCGTTCCATATAGATCGAAGCGGATTGTAATGGAATAAATCGAAATGGCAGCAGTGCCATTGAACATATGTAGTGGTTGTGTTTATAGAACGCTCTGCTGCTGCTGACTCGGTCGCTGCCGCTGTCTCTGCCTCTGTTATAGTCGACGTCGCTGCCGGTAGAGTGTATCTACGAGTAGTGTAGTACCATATAATATAGTATCTGAAAAACCCCTGCTAATGTGTGTGTGTGAGTAGATTTGAAATAATAACTTATAAGACCGGCATGGCGGTACGGTGCGTAGTGTTTACTTTGCTGAATATTCAGTCCGACTTCGTTAACAGCCGCTAACGGTTTGCTCCGCCAGCTCTGATCATCCGCAGATCGTTCCTTTCTTTATATATATATATACATATAAATTTATTTATATATATAGGATCCTATAAAGGATATAACTATACATCTAAAAACAACATGACGAAAGTGGCGCAAAGGTTAGTAACAATCAGCAAGAATGAAGATCTGTTGGTAACAAACGAACAGAAAGAAAAGAGAGTGTGGGAACAACAGACACTGTCAAGTATCTTATCAACGGAACTATACACATGTCGTGCAATATACAAATCGGTAATAGGTGAGCGGTGATAACTCCTTACCTTATCTCGGGGTCTACAACTACTGCCCAGGAGCAGGGTCCAATGGGTTCCGGAAAATCCAATAAAATCCAATGGATAATTAGCTCAAGAGAGAGAGGGATAGGCCCATTATATAGATCAATTGATCACCATTCATATGGATGATGATCGTGCCAACCTTTGACCATTGTGCAATCTGGATCAGCTCACTTAAGCGTTATTCACCTTCATCCGACTTAGTTCAACTATATCAAATTGCCCCTATTAAACCTTGATCAATGATCGTGATTAGTTATGAACCATAAACTATGCTAAACACCAAGGATCATTCTTTATTCTTGGGGATATATATATATACTAATTGCCGAACATATCTTATTTATATACGAAGATGTGAAAGGATTGAAATAAGCAGTAGCTATTTAACAGTTACAATTATTAGAAACAATATTTTAATTTTTTCTATATCTGGTATGAGGGTATAATATTTACATTACATATCCATTGAATGAATCTTCTCAAGTGCAAAAGTTGATAACATTTTATGAATGATCGAAAAACGAAGTAAAACAATTTTCGTTGTGCATTTGTTTGGAACTATCTAGGTGGGCTGTTGTTCAGCGTGATTTTGGTCGGATCGACTGACTATAAATAGCATTCCAGAAGTACGCCGATAAGAGTGGTCTCTATGGAAGTGAAATGCGGGAGCACGATGGGGCGATAGAAAGTGAAAGAGGGCTAGAGCGAATGCGGGAGGGAGAGGTACCGAGGCCATGGTCAGGGCTGGTCAATTCGATGGCACGATCTGGTCTACAATATAACATATATAGACATGTGCTGATCGCCATACGTAACGTAAATAACGGCAAAATACACAAAACAATACCAAAAAGCTCGAAAACAGTTTGGCATTATCAAGATCTCACGCAGCTGCAGCCAGCAATATAATTACAGAACATGAGATGGGGGGGGAAAAATAACGCTGACCCAAGATGAAACCAAACCCCATACCCATGACCACCCACCTCGACCCGGCCCTTTTTGGGGCTTAGCTTCCGTATAAATAATATTACATGACATCATTTCTTCACAAATAACATTTTTTGTATTTGGCATAGTAAATTTAAAGATAAATATTTAGAGTAGTGAAAATTATCTCCTATTAATATATCATACATAAGAACTATGTAGCAGCGAACTTAATCTTAAAAGCTATATTATTGCACCCATTTTAAAGATACATTTTTGTCTGTATAGCTAACTAAAAAAAATTGTAACACCAACAATAGAGGATGCCAAAGGTCATCCGATTGTCGGTGACTGTAAGATAGGGCCCACACGCACACTCAAATCCAAATGACTGTGGGTCATGCAAGAGTTGGGTTCCGGATTGATCCCATTTTATAATTATGATGCTCAGATCAAAAATAAAACTGACAGAAGCTCGCATTTCCCCCGCCACCCCAAAAAAAAATCCAATCCGTCAAAAGCAAAGCTTTTCCCATCCAATCTACATATGTAGTTCTAATGGGAAGTAATATTTGTTAGTCAGAATACTTTGAACCTGTTGGTGTTTATAGGTACAGATAGATCTATTCAGCTAATGATCCCCGCCGCACATGTAATATAACGACGTATAATAAACTGCATTAATTTCAATATAAAAGGGCAAGAAACCTATGTAAATTTTAAATTGGTTATACACGAGGCTATAATTATTTGAGTTAAGTATACCGGTATAGGGTCATTTCGTATTCCATTAAATATATCACCTCAGTTAAATTTAATTATTAAATTATAACTTTATAAAAACAATAAGAAATTAGTAAATCTCCTATTCCCATGAATTTATAAATGGTTTACTTGAAATATCTTCCACGTTTTTTTTTTTCCAGTGCTGGCAACAATGCCAACGGCAATGATATCTATAATATCTTCCTACTGGTGGTAGACATCGTGATGCTGCTCGTCAAGTTCTGGATCGCGATCATCGAAGCTTTCGTGGGACTCTTCCGTCCGATTCCCCTTGAGGATGTCAGCGGAAAGGTGGTCCTGATCACTGGAACTGGTCATGGTATGGGCAAAGAGATGGCCTTGCAGTATGCCAAATTGGGTGCCACTATCCTGTGCTGGGATATCAATGAGCAGACCAACAATCAGACCGTGAAGGAGATCAAGAGCAGCGGTGGCAAGGCCTTCGGTTACGTGTGCAATGTTACCAAGCGCGAGGAGATTATTGAATTGGCCGAAAAGGTGCGCAAAGAGCATGGATTTATCCATGTGGTGGTCAACAATGCCGGCATCATGCCCTGCCATCCATTATTAGAGCACACCGAGAACGAGATTAGGCTCATGTACGAAATCAATGTCATCTCCCACTTCTGGGTATGTAACTTTCGATTTTTTCCAGTATTTCATACTTAAATAAGAATTGAATTTCTCTTTCTTCATTAGATCATCCAATCCTTCTTGCCTGATATGATTGAACGCAACGAGGGCAGTATTGTGGCTTTATCTTCATGCGCCGGACTCTTTGGACTGATTAACCTGGTGCCCTATTGTGGTACCAAGTTTGCTGTTCGTGGATACATGTCTGCCCTCGCCGAGGAGCTGCGCCAGAAGAACCCACAGAACAATGTAAGTACCATTTAATTTGAGCATTTTGTGATGCATAATAATCCAGCTGGGGTCTAATTAAAAGGTTATAACATATATATATAATAGAGAATCGTAGTTTATTGTCAGTAAATTAAAGCTCGAGTAGATATTTTACACTCCCTGTTTAATGAACAGGTTTAGTGAACATTTACTTGTGCATCTTAGTTCCAGACTAGCAGCAGCAGCAAACAAAAAATAACTTTTAATATCTTTCGAAAATGACTCCAATGTGAACCTGACCTTTTTAACCAAAGATCTCCGTACCACGTAAAATAGTAATTCAAACCATATTTATATTATTATATCTTTTTGCGTTTCAGGTCAAACTGACGACCATCTATCCGTACATGATTGACACGGGTCTGTGCAAGAATCCCCGCTATCGCTTCCCTAATCTGTTCAAGCTGATCTCCCCGGAAGTGGCCGCTGGTTCGATTATCGAGGCTCAACGTCAGGGATTGGAGGAAGCCGCCATTCCACGCCGTTTTGTGGCCGTGGAAAAGGTTGGCCGTTTCATTCCACGCAAGGCGATGCGTTTGGTGAACGACTTCCTGGATACGGGAGTGGATACTGATAAGTACTAGATTTTCTAGTACTTGGGCTTTAAAACCCTAGTTCCTCCTTCCCAGTAGGTCATAGAGCTTTATTTTTTTTTTTTTCGTTTTTTTCGTCGTTTTTAACATTATCTCCCTTTAATTGCTGTGTAGAGAAGTGCAACTAATTGCTATATAAAAAGTGAATTTAGTAAGCTCAATTTAGCTGTTAGAAAGGTTGTTACTTAATTAAAGGCGAACATTGTCGGGCTAATTGTGTTGGTCGTAATAAAGGTCTCCAAAGAGTACTCCATAAAATTATGAAATGTGGTTTTGTTTCGCTACTTTGACCCGAGAGGCTGCCTGCCACAAATGTGTTTATCTGGCTATGGTTATTTGGTAAGTTTTTCTCAAGCGTTGCTAGATTTTCCAGTTCATTGTGCTCTGGTATTTGTAAATGTAGAAAGTTTTAAAACAATAATATACCAAGAAACTACTATATATATTCACTTTTATCTGTTGGCCTATTTAACCTAATTTACTTGTACAATCAAATGTTCATTGGGGTTTCATAGATCCCTGCAAAGATCTTGATTCCACAGAATTTCTTAAAATCTGCATTTGTTGATCGGGTTTTACATATCGAATAGGTTCACCCTGGATTTTTTCATCAGCTGGATTCCATTCTTCAAAGACCGTGCGCTCCATAATCACCTTCCTTTTCGATCGCTTCCTTTCCACACTGAGTATTATATCCTGAAAGTCACTAATGGCCGTTCGGAATTGATCATCGCCCTCGATCATCATCACAAACTGGTCGGGATCGTCAGGATCCAGCTCAAGGACGGGTGCCATTTCCTGTTGTTGCCGCGCTCGATCTTCCTCTGCCATTAAAAGGGTTTTCCGCTTGAGCTTAACTTCATCATAACGAGCCTCCAAAAGTTTACTCCGTACAATTTCACGCTCGAACATCTTAAGACAAATGTAGTCATTAAAAGGTAAGACAAAATATTAACTTTAACTTCGGATACCGAAATTTTCAAAGCCGTTGCTGATTTCCCATATATGTTTAAACGTATTCTAAATTATTTGAATGGGAATGTAAATTACCATCTGCAAGGGCTTAACATTACAGTTAAGATAGTTAATTAAGCTCTTATATCGATACGTACGGCTGCAATAAGTGCCTTCTCCTTGACAGTTGCCTGTCGCATAGATTCATCTAGTGTCAAGATATGACTGTCACCATTCTTTAGAGCAATGGCTAGTAGATCACCATCCGACCGGAAGACGACATCTGCAATGGGAACCTTAAAATCCACAGAGAAAATGGGTTTTCGCTGGTGAAGTAACAGATCCCAGAAGTCGACAACACCATTCATATCTCCAGTGACGAATAACGAACAGCGACCTGTACTCCAAGCTCCGCAAACAATTTGCGAGTTCTTTCGGAAATACATGGTGGACGGTCCATCCTTGGCCTCTTCGGACCAAATTCTTGCCCGCCAATCGCCCGTGACTAAGAAATTCTTGACAAAAAATGGATTACGGTTGATACTGCGCACTGGGCCGGCAAAAAGTTTATAATGGGCCAGAAGCGTTTCCGTGGGAGTCATTCCTTTCCGATTTCCCACAAAGACATGACCCATATCGCTGCAGATAATGAAGCGCACTGGGATAGTATACTCGAATTCCAGGACCGTGACTCCATGCGAATCCATCCTAGATTGACGCTCCTGTGGTTCCGGTTCAAGAAGTAACTCCTGCATGGGCATTTTGAGATCCCTGGTATCCCAGTACTTAATAGAACCATCCAGCGAACCCGAATAGAACTCTGTGTTGGATTTGGAATGGACCCAGCAAAGGGCTGATGTGGTCTCCCTATGGGACACCTCCAGAGGGCAATTCCGCACCGGCAGTCCGCCCTTAAAGGTGTTCCATAAACAGACCTGCCCCAGCTCCGTGCCACCCACCATGTTGTTCTCGTCCTTGGGACAAATCTTGGCTAATGATACCGGCTCCTTACTGTCGTAAAAAATCTTCGGCTTGAGAGGATTCTTCACATCCCATACATAAAAGCCATTGGCCTCTCCAAACGGTTCATCCGTGAGCAAACGGAGTCGCTCTGTTTTTCGGTATTGATTGGTGAACTGGGTCATAAACTGACGATCATTATTTGGCATCCACTCGATGGATTTCATTCTGCGGGCCGGCAGCCAGAGATCATGAAACACATTGGCCACCCGTGCACGAAATCTCATCCGTATGTCGTGACCCAACTCCGCAGGGAGATCCGAAAAAAAGTTCTGATAGATATTCAGGGTATTGTTCTGCTCCGCCACGGCCATTGTGTTACGAATCATCTCCAAGACCTGCTCACCCCAGCTATCCTCACGCTCCACTTTCTTGCGATGGCGCAGTGTCTGCTCCTCATCGTTGGAGTTAACCTCTTTGGGCCAACCGCCCTCGTAGTGATACATCCCATGATGATCCAGAGTCACATTCTCCGTCTCCATGATGGTCAAGGCCATCTGTCGACTCAGTTGGGTGGAATGCACAGAGGGGTTTCGCAAGATGTATTTCAGACGTTGGCGGCCACTGGGATGGACACTGACCATCAGTTCATTGCGGTCTTGGAACCGGCACTGCCGCCCAAAGCGACGCCTTTCTCGGGAATAGATGAATTGGTTTTGATTCATGGTAAGATAGGATAAAGATTTTGGTACTTTAAGCCCTTAAAGCGCGTCTTTACCCATAGGTTGAAATGGATTGAGTTTAGTTCTGTTCCTCCTCTTCCCGTGTGCACTATTTGTTTTTTTTCTTATTTTTGTGTTTACCAAGTATCTGTCTGTAGTATGTTTTTTTTTATTTATGTGTGATTGATTAAATAACAAAATCAGCCTGAGAATATCCATAGCGTCATTATTTGTATGATCTCCAATTCGAAGTTGCCAAAAACTTGGAAGGAGGAGACACAAATTTGCTCCGCAATAGTCCATAACTTGGCCAAATGAGTTTTATGATCATATAATATAATATGATCAATTTAATAAAATGTAAAATATTTTGAATTATTTAATTTAAAAAATATTTGTATTTCCATGAGATGTACAGCAAACTTTAAAAAACAGTGTGACCTAAACAAATTTTGTTAACCAAAAAATACAATGAACTAGACTGACCAGGCCAAGGGACGGGAAATAACTTTTCCATATCAATATCGTCGGTCATAGGCCTATCGAATCAGCTGTTCGCCTGCGGATGTAAGGAAGGAATGATATAAGAATGAAGGCAATACAAAATATACTAAATCGTTCATCTCTAACGAAGTAGATATCGTTAATGTATTCGAAGGCAATCGTTAATCGATTTAAAAAATAAATAAAAATATACGATACTGGAATGTCATATATAAAATACAATTAAATAAGTAATATAATTACTCTTTCGTTTTGTATAAAGCAAGGCCATCATCAATATCCGGTTAAACGCCTATCAAGAAAATCTGCGTTGGTAAGCATCGTGTTTTGGTGTTCAAAAAACTTTTGTTTCTTTTTTTTACTTAATTAAAAACAAAGTCGCCACCCCTCCCCCTCCCGCCGAATGAAAAACGTGGGAAAAATAAGGAAGCGCGTTTTTATTAGAAAATATAATATAAATCTTTCGCAGGACAACATTGCGTGACTTATGACTACAAAAAAAGTATGCACAATCCCGAACCTCTCTAGCTTGCTAGCAGAACGAATTCAAAAGAAAACGACTGGAAATCGAATCGAGTAAAAGGGAATCTAGTCAAGAAATTCTCACGATGATAGGTAAGGATTCCACAACATCAGACGCTCCCGAAATGCAGGTGGCGGGCACAGCAACAACAGAAGTGGCGACACCGCCAGAATATGGCAGAGATCAAGCGGAAGATGTGGATGATGAGGGCGAAAACGACGATACGGATGCAGTTGCGGAGGCCTCTGCTTTGGAGGCCGAGGAGCGAGAGGAACTGCAGCAGTTTATCAACGAACTCCGTGAGAAGATCGAGAGCAAGCGACAGCTGCGTCTCCAAAACTCTACATTCGAGCTGCCTGGTGAGGAGTACTTTGCTAAACTGGACTCCAACCTTAAGAAAAACACGGCGTTTGTCAAAAAACTTAAGCTGTTCACAACGACTCAACTGGATGGACTGCTGCGTGAGCTATCCGCCTTAAATTTAAGCAAGTACATTTCGGAAATATGTGCCGCACTAGCCGATGCTAAACTAAAGATGACCGATGTACCGGCGGTGGTGACTTTAGCCTCCCGCCTTCACTGCACCTACGCTGACTTCGATGTCCAGTTTCTGGAGGCCTGGCAGAAGGCCCTTAATATCAAGGCCAGCGAGAAAATAGCCAATCCCAGCAAACTCCGCGTGGATCTGCGCCTATTCGCCGAGCTTGTCAGCTCTGGTGTTATTCAAATGAAACCTGGATTGGCTCAACTGGGCGTAGTTCTGGTGCACCTGATTGCACAGGATAAAGACGACCATAGCAATTTCTCTATTATCCTATCCTTTTGCCGGCACTGCGGCGAGGAGTACGCCGGTCTGGTACCGCAAAAAATGCAACAGTTGGCCACAAAATACGGAGTGGAGGTGCCAAAATCCGACTTTCTAACCGCCGATAAGCAACTTAACCTGCGCACTATGCTCAAAGGCTACTTTAAGGCCCTATGCAAGCATGTCTTGGCCGAGCAGACCGAACTGATGAACATGACCAAGAACATCCGACGGACCATGGAGTGCAAGGGAGAGATTTCTACGGAGAAGCGAGAGAAATGTGAGCTGATGCAGGCCGGATTTGATAAGCTGTTGGCCTCCGCCCAATCGCTATCGGAACTTCTGGGAGAACCATTGCCCGAGCTGGCGAAGGAGTCCGAGTGCTGCAATCCAGGCACGGTCATCGACAACATGCTAGACAGCGCTGCATTCGGGGTGCTCGATCCCTGGGGCGATGAAGAGACTCGCTCTTTCTACACAGACCTTCCCGATTTGCGACAGTTCTTGCCAAATTTTTCGGCACCCAAAGTCGATTTGGAAACGTTAGAAGAGCCCAGTGAACTTACTGAAGAGGCTATTGAAGCCAACTTAGATGCAGAAATGGATCTGGATGATCCTCCGTCCACCACTTCGGATACGGCGCTGGATAATGCCAACGAAGAGCAGCCGACCACGCCACTTGCCCCTTCAGAGGATGTAAAGCCACAGAAAATGGGCAGCGCTTTGATGGAACTAGGCCGCCAGCAGCAGCAGCAAAGCCAGCTAACCCAGAATTCCAGCCACACCCAAACTCAGATGCGTCAGCAGTTTGATGGTTTTTTGGTCAACCTATTTAACTGTGTAAACAAAGAACTAATCGATTCGGCGGCAATCGAGTTCCTGCTGAACTTCAACACCAAACATCAGCGCAAAAAGCTAACAAGGACCATATTTTCAGTTCAACGAACTCGTCTGGATATCCTGCCCTATCTCTCGCGTTTTGTCGCTATTATTCATCTGTGCAATACGGATGTGGCCGCCGATTTAGCGGAACTGCTGCGAAAGGAGTTCAAATGGCATATCCGCAAGAAAAACCAGCTGAACATTGAATCCAAACTGAAGATCGTCCGTTTCATTGGCGAATTGGTGAAGTTTGGTTTGTTCAAGAAATTCGATGCCTTAGGATGTCTGAAAATGCTGCTAAGGGATTTTCAGCATCACCAAATCGAGATGGCCTGTGCCTTTGTGGAGGTCAGCGGTGTGTATCTATATAACTGCAGGGATGCCCGGTTGTTGATGAATGTGTTTCTGGACCAGATGCTGCGCTTGAAGACTGCCACGGCAATGGATTCGCGTCATTCAGCGCAGATTGAGAGCGTCTACTATCTGGTGAAGCCGCCAGAATCGTCCAAGCAGGAGCCCATGGTTCGTCCTCCTATGCATGAGTACATCCGTCACCTGATTTTCGAGGAACTATGCAAACAGAACGTGGAGCGCTGTATCAAAATGCTGCGCCGCATCAACTGGTTGGATCCAGAGACGAATTGTTATGCTATAAAGTGCCTCAGCAAGGCGTACCTACTGCGCTTCCCGCTCGTCCGGTGTTTGGCCGATCTCGTCTCCGGGCTGAGTTCCTATCAGCCTCGGGCGGTTACTATCGTGATCGATAATGTATTCGAGGATATACGCGCGGGACTGGAAATCCATTCGCCACGCATGGCCCAGCGGCGCATAGCAATGGCAAAGTATTTGGGCGAAATGTACAACTATAAACTGGTGGAATCCAATCACATTCTCAACACGCTCTACTCCATTATCTCGCTGGGAGTGTCTATGGACCAGAGTGTCGTCTCGCCGCTAGATCCGCCGGACAGCCTATTCCGTCTGAAACTGGCCTGCATGCTACTTGATACGTGTGGACCATACTTCACCAGCCAGGCCACACGAAAAAAGTGAGTGAGATTACAGTTTCTAACAGTTAAGATTTAAAGACACAGTCATTAAAACCCACTACGACGTAATAATTCTTCTGATTCGAATGTAATATTTAATTTTTTTTTCAGATTAGACTACTTCCTAGTTTTCTTCCAGCACTACTATTGGTTCAAGAAATCCCATCCAGTGTTTAGCAAGTCGGGTAACACCTCTGACTTGTTTCCTATCCTGGTGGATCACACCTACCGCGACTGCTTAGCCGGTGTGCGACCCAAGCTTAAGTTGTATAAGAGCCTAGAACAGGCCAAGGCGGCAATTGATCAGCTCCAGGAAAAACTATACCCACAGCTTAAGGCCAACAATTCTCAGGATCCATCCTTAGCCACAATCAGTGAAATTAGTGAGCTAGACGGTGTAAGCTATAGATTTTTTATATAAACTTTATAAAGTACTAATTTGTTTTCTTTTTACCAGGTGACTGATGAGGACTCGGGATCCTCGAATGATCAGAGAGAGCGACAAGTCGCCGGCCAGGAGCCGGAGCAAAGCAATGACTGGACAGAGAACGAGACGGAGCCACCCCGGACTCCCCCACCACCGGAAAAATCTAAGGAGGATCTAGAATTTGAACATTTGTACGATAAAATGACAACGGACTCGTACCAGGAGCGTTTAAAGGACCCGTTCAAGACTACGACCAAGGACATACCGGTGCCGATGATGGCGCGTCTGCAAAAGAAGTCTTACGAACAGATTACAGGGGCTCAGGCCTCTGGTAATTGCAACACCAATGCGACACAAACCTCAAAGGCGGCCAGTAATCAGGACGGAACGCCTGGATCCCCAAGCATAGATCCGCCAGATAACAACGGCAAATCATCAGGGGATGCTGCTGCAGCTGTGCCCTTTGTGCTAATGGTGCGCGGCAACAAGGGCGGCAAGCAACAATTTAAGTCGTTCGTCGCACCATCGGATTCACATTTAGCCATCAATCTGAAACTGCAGGAGGAAAAGATTCGCGAGGAGAAGGAGAAGGTAAAACGCCTTACACTTAATATAACTGAACGGATCGAGGAGGAAGACTACCAGGAGTCCCTGCTCCCACCGCAGCAACGCAACTTCACCCAATGCTATTACCAGAAGCCGAACAAGCACAAGTTCAAGCACCAAAAGGGAGCGCCCGATGCGGATCTCATCTTCCACTGAGACGCTCCCCCGCTCCCGGAGTCGAAAAAAAGCCGAGGCCGGTGAGTGTGGGAGCTAGTGCTATCCGTATTGTAGCACTTGTGTATGTTTCCAAGCCTTCTGGCTGGCGCATTGATAACACGGCTGCTCTGTTGCTGCCGCCAATCGACTGCGATTGTTTACCACGGAATCGAGAGAATGAGAAAAGGAGAGCACCGCTCCAAGAGCCGTCCACTCTCCCCAACCCATATTGTCGGGAAGCTACGGACGATTTCCGATCCACAAGAGCCACATCAACCTCAAGCCGTACTTAAGCCAACCAATTGAAAAACTAGCACTTTGCCTTCACACATTCAATCGCAGTCATGGCAGCTCAAGCCAACCAAAATTGGCACCGGGGTCCACGTCCTCGATATCATCTATCGTGTACATAAATTTGCTGCTCCCCCGATTCTTATTCGTATACCTTAACATAACATAGTTCGTAAAAATGCCTAGACTTGTTTCGAAAACAGACCCCAATTGAATAACGCAACACGTATACAACGATATATACAGAATGTTATAGAATGTTATATACACACTCATCCGATATTTTCATCCGATGTTCGCTGTTCCGTTGACATTTTTGAATCAAATGCAGAATACAGCCTGAAAGTGAATTTGTCTCCTCTTTGGGGTGGAAAAACAGTTGGATGAGCAAATGGAAAAAAAGAGTTAAAATACTCTAAGGGACATCATACGTATTCCCTCCAGTAAGTCTTGAACTGTATTTAGTTGATTTTCGGTGTATTCAGTGTTTTAATCATTTAACTTCCAATACTCTTTATAATGCCTATGTACTTTGCCTGAGTTTTTGTATCGGTTCTTCATTTAATCAATTTTTTTATTTAAAGATAGAATTTCCAATTAATAAAATTCCCAAATTTGTTCATTATTTATTTCATGGTTTTTAAAAATTTATTTTACTAAAATTAGCGTCAAACAATTTAATTTTCTTTTATTTGTATATTGCTAGTGTTGCCACTACATTTTGTATTGGTTTCTTCAATAAAATCACTCAAAATATTTCTTTATACAAAACTGTTTTGTTTTGGTTTTGTATTACTTTAAATGTTAATCAGTAATCAGTACAAATGGCAAAAATATATATATTTATATAGTAGTATTAATTTACTATTAATGATCGAAATTCAATAAAACAAAACACACACAAGAGACTATAATCCCGCTTTGTTCCACGCGGTTTCCCTTTTATCTTTGCTTTCTTTCTTTCATTTTCCATAAGTAAAAACATATAGAAATAAAAATGAAAAGATTTCACAGTTTCCGGTGCACTCTAGCATTTTGAAATTAACAATTACAAGCTTAAATGTTAATAGCTTAAATATTAATTTTAAAGTTAGCTTTAAAAACAATAGAAAAACATTTAGAAGACGTGGCGAAGGACGACATTTTTGGGTGGGTAGCAGATCAGTAAGGTTTCCCATTTCTAGCCGTTTGCCGGGATCGTTTCAGTTAAATACATCGCTATATTGCAGGACATCTTGTTAATAATAATATAATAGGGTTGATGAAAATATTTTTAAATACAGGGAAATACAAAACGAATTTTACAAATTAGGAGTAAAATAAAATACAAATTTATACGCTGGCTTGGATACTATGGTTACAAAAAAGAACACAAAAATCGTATATCTAACTATCGTTCGTAGTTCAATTGCTGGCTGTTTTTTTTCGTTTCTCGGCTGCATGTTTTTGCTGCTGTGCGTTGTCTGTTTTCTTGCTCGTTTATATACGTTTAGATATAGTCTAAAATATGTTGCAAGGCACAAATCGTTTGCTCGTTAAGTATACGCAATGTATAAAGGCTGTACCCACGGTAGGGTTCTGGTGTAAATGTATATATAAATATATATATATATAAGGTTGACTTAGTTTAGAACGCGTTTCAATGGCAGTTGACTTCAGTGGTTTTGCACCCAGGCAAAGCAGCTTTGTCGATGTTTTTGGACTCGGTTCTGAAGATTGTTTGTTGGTGGTTATTGGTTTGGTTAGATGTTTTTTTTTCCTTTCTGGTTTCCGATTCAAGCACAGACAGTAGTCGTGTAGTTTCA
The DNA here is from genome assembly GCF_018153835.1 of Drosophila eugracilis. NCBI lineage: Eukaryota > Metazoa > Arthropoda > Insecta > Diptera > Drosophilidae > Drosophila > Drosophila eugracilis. The sequence goes on from NW_024573048.1 coordinate 473,702, forward strand.
ACGACACAAGTTATATTTCCCTAATAATTAGTTAGATATCGGATTTATTTGCCCGCATACATGGGGTTCTTGAAGGTGGAGGTGGCTTGCTTGTAGATGGGATTTTCGCCCTGCAAATCAATTAAAAGAGATTATATTAAAAATATAACTAAGGGGTTTATTTTTGAATTCGATGGCCAACTAAACTTACCGTATCCCATTTGGCGTTCATGCGCTCCTTCTCGAAGCGAGCAAACTCCCGACGATCGTGAATCGTAGTCAGCAGCTTCCAAAGCAACAGAATAGCCAGACCCACCAGCACAATGGCTCCAATTACGCCTAGGACAATGCCCAGCATGAACACCTTCGGCGGGCACTCCTTGTTTTCCTGGGCATGGACTTTCAGCTCACCTTGCTCGCTGTATTTGAACATAAATTTACAGTCATCCTCGTCAAAGAAGGTGCACATCTGTTCGTCCTTATGCTCATCGATCTCTACCTTTTCAACGCCCACAGGTACAAAAGCAGTACAATTGCTGGCGCAATCATCGCCATTCTTTAATACGCCCGTCTTGTACATTTGGCATTGGACGCAGTCTTTGAGCTCTTGACACCTTCCGGAGCAAGTGGGGCACTTCTCGCAATGGCGACCAGAAAAGCGTCCCTGTTCGTTAACGAAACACTTGCAGACTCCACATTCACAGGTACCATGACCGGAACAGATCTCACCGCCACCAGGTGGCATACAAGTATCATTTGACTCTTGGCAGGCGCAATTGGTGCCCGTCCAGCCCGGCTTGCAGGTGCATCGGCCACAGTCGCAGGTGCCATGATCCGGACCGGAGCACAATTGGTTCTTGTTCCGTTCACAGCTAAAGTTATCGCACTGGCAGTATTTTCCAGATATTTCTTCTTCAGGATTTGGTCGTTTATGACACTGGCAAACACCGCAATCGCAGTTACCCCGACCAGAACAATCTGTTGTGGTGGTGTTATCCGCCCTACAACCGGCATCATTGGCATTCTTTGAAGTTATATCTGTTGCGGAACATTCGCATTTGTTGCCAAAATGATTATCATCGCAACTGCAGATGCCGCACATGGATGTGCCGTGGCGACTGCAGCTCTCTGCATGCTCCTGATAATCAGGTGATCCAGGCTGTTCGCAAGGACACGAGCACAGCATCTTCAGCTGAATTTCCATGTACTCGTTTATGCCCACGGGCGAAATGTGAATCGTCTGTGTCCAATCGCGAGGATCCTCTGGGCACTTCAGCAACTGGATGTGGGCGGTGAAGGTAACCTTCTGGCCCACTCCCAACTTGTCGCACTTAGAAGTCGGCAGTTCAGGTCCATTACCCAAACAGGACGAGAAGTAAGTGATTCTTACATCTCCAGTGGCATTGTCCTTCATCTCCACAGACGAAGAAATTTTCTAAAAACATGAGAGATGTATTAAATAATGATTAAAGTAAAAATCTTATGGTAGCACTTACATTATACTCATTAATGACCAGTTCAACAACGTTGGATGAATCGTTATCAAGCTTGGCAGCCGAAGAGCCCTGAATGTGTTTTACCAACTGTTCGTACACAGACAACTGGCTGGCCGTTACAGCGAATATAACATTAATGGCATTTTCTTTGACCTTCTGATTGATTTGCGAGATACTAGGATAATCCTGCAGGGTCGAATGAGTGTAGTCGCCAACGGAATTCAGATGGCACTCGCCATCGTTAGGTGCAATTACTCCACCCAGTTTACCATCGCCAGCATAATGGAATCCAGCATCCGTTGAGAAGACGAGCAGGCGACGGGCCTGTGCGCGCCAACCGATTTGCTGTCTGCAAGCAATAGCCTGCATAATGGCATCAAAGCCACCTTCGGGAGCATCCAAATTGCCAGACACATTAGCACTTTTTACCTCGGTCTGTCGGACAGATATTATAATATATTAATGTAAAGTTTATGTGAGAGATTTGGGTTAGTTTTGGTGGATTGTTTGTATGGAAATTGCAAGCTGGCACACCCTCTTTCACTGTTTTACTGTTTAAAAATGTTCGAATTTTTGTTGCACAAAGCAACTTCTTTGTCGGCAAGAATTATTTTCAGCAAACACTTCCAAACCTTGAGACATCTATCAATATTAGTTCAAGATAAGAATACTAATACAACACAAAGTTACTACGATAAGATATTTATATATATATACATGTACATATGTATATTTATGTACAGACCAGTTATGATAAATAGCAAACTGATCGGGTAGCTAAGGGAGTTAAATTTTATACTCGGAATTCTATATAAGATTGGAGAATCAGATTGATAGTTTTTGAAAATGAGTAACTATTTATGAAATTTTAACTTTTATGACTCTTCTGTAATTTGATGTACATAGAAAATTTATATTTGTTTCCAGTTTAACTTTATTGCTACATTTTCTTGCTTTTCTTTTCCAAACTTTCAGTTTTATACATTTTTCAGAGTGTGTCAGCAGAAAGTAGCCTTCATATCCATATGCACATAACCGTAACCATCAAAAAAAGAAATCACATGCATTCAAAAGAACTAAAAACCACCACCAACAATTATGCTGTATAATAACATTGCTAAATAAAGAAAATACAACGCAGAGGTTAAGTACAAGCAACCCATCTAAATCATACAAAAATTAACTAGTAATATTTCATGCAAAAACTGATGCAGATGACATGCCAACGTGATCAAAACTGAGAGCAATGTAAGGATGATCGTCGAATTCGATGGGGTTTTTTTTTATATACCACTTACAGCAAATTTTGTTGTGTTTTGACTTAAGGGCATGACGTTGTGATACCCATATGTTGCACTGCAATTAGCGCACGGCTGCTGAATACTAATTTTGGTTAAGATATTCGCAATATTTCGATCAAATTTCGAGCCAAACAACAGGAAATTTGTTTTCAAATGCACAAATACAAGTACAATATAGGCCAGATTTATATGGAGAAAGTGATGGAGACACAATGAAATAAAGAAATAGAGAAAGAAAAATAAAAGATAATATATAAATGACGACATCGAGAAGTGCAGATAGATTACCATATAGATACGATACCAAATATATATATATAGTGTGGATAATAGTATAAAAATGTACTGATCAGAGATAAAGCCCGATCCATCATACAACACAAAAGTATTGACAACAAACACTTATAAATAATGCTTAAACTAGTAAGTGCAATGGGATTTTTACATAAAACCATAGATGGGATAGGGCCAACAAATAATAGTTATGGTGAAACACATGCACATATAAATCTAGACATGACTACAAACATATATCTATATATTGATATGAGAGCAGGCACAATTAGAAGGTGGTTATAGAGTGATGTATTGATTAATCGTCTCTTACAGAGAAGCTTTCGGTGTTATTGTTGAGTGGCATGTGATTGTGGTAACCATAGGGAGCCTTGCAGTTGTCGCAGGGATGCTCCAGCCTACGGATTCAATTCGATTCGATTCCGTCGATCGGTGACGATGTTGTTGAGTTGTTTGTTGGTGTTCAAGGATTTGGTTGTAAGTATATAAATAATTAACAGAGTTAGCGGCTGATTTGGTCTATTAAATTAGATAAAATTAGCTCAATTGTACAGATATACAGCATTAAGATGCTACAAAAATTCTGCAGCGCATTTTAGCAAACCAATTGTATTTTTGAGTTAGCGATAGGATATTTTGTTTTTCTGGGAATTTAATTTTTAGAAATAATTTGGTCATCACCGGACATTGCTCATGGGGTGCTATCAATATTTGACTCTTGGTAGTCATGCCAGCGTCAATGGTCCGGTCTTGCTGACTAATCTTATATTCATTAAAAAGTCTATGACTATTAAAATTTTCCTTAAAAATAACATAACTTATAACAAGCTCTAAATTGATAAGTTTTTTCTTTCTCAGTAAAACAAGTCATGATTAACAGAAGTTATAATAATTAACAAGATAGAATAGAATGAAATAAAGAACAAATATATAAAACGAATAAAAGATTTCATCACAAACTGCCATACATTTTTTTTAAACAAAATTATGAATCCACAATTTTCCTTACTCTTAGGAACATAACTAAAATTAGCCTTAACTATTCAATGTTTTCATATTTAATTTATACAACCTTACTCACTTTTTTTCTATGGTGGAGACATAGGGCATAAGCACCTTGTCCACAAAGGAACCGAAACCCAGACGGAAATTCTGGGTGATTCTTTTCATGGTAGTGGACAGTTGGTCGCCGAGCTTAGACAGCTTCTCCTTGTCATCTTCCATAGATTTTGACAGGTCCATCAAGTAGTAGAGATCCACGGGATATCCCTGCGCCTGGGAATAGCTAACTTTGACCATGTGTTTCTCATCTGTTGTTGGGGAGGAAAAGAAAAATTAGGTGCTTTGGGCCCTAGAGATGCAAATGATAGCTACTTACTGACTCGCAATTCGAGTTTCATAGACTGTGGCTGGACTTGGACAATTTTGCCAGAGCTGTGGCTCCAACCTGAGCCTTGCTCCAAACCGGCACCAGCACCAGCACCGGCAGCGGCAGCGGCAGCGGCAGTGGCAGTGACAGTGGCAGCGGCACCGCCACCGGTAGCCAGGGTTAGTTCTTCATTCGATATAATAAACTCTTCGGATTTCGGACTATAGGTGAATTCCTCCGGACATAGTGTGCTTGAGTTCTGGAAGCAACGTGACTGGCCCTTGAAGCCCGGCTGCATGCACCAGGCGCAACCCTCCGTTTGGATGCAAGTGTTGCACCTTATCCTGGATGAGCACGTACTTCCTGGCGCATGTTTGTCAGATTTCTGTGATTCAGTTTGTCCAACAATGGCGGCCAGCAAAACGGCCAGCAGTAGAATGGCCATTTGGCGCCTCCGGGTTCTTTCAAGAATCATGTCTCTGATAGATTCAGTTGTGCAGGAAGTAGGATTTCAGGAGGATCGACTCTTCCTTGGGAGTGCGTGCGGTGTGTGCTCTGTCTCTGTCACTTCTGTGCGCTAGCTGTAATTGGAAGCCAATTGAACTGATTAGAATCTCTAATTGGATTGTGTTGATTTTAGGAACTACAGTTGCAAAAGAACTAGCACATTTTTTCAGTTTCCCTAATCGCTTTGCCTTTTATGATTTCAAAGTTTTATTTTATATTGTATATATTGATTCGTTTTTAAAATGATTTTTAACTAGTACTTTATAACCTTAAATAATATTGTTATGTTTGTAAATTTAATTAATTCAAACTACATATGTTTTTTTAAAAATCCATATGTAAGTACGAGATTTAATTATATATTGGTGCTATTATTTCGAGCTCAGGTGTATGTAAAAGTCCAGCTGCTGGCTGCACTGCTTTCCCCCATTTGCCCTGCTTTTTTTTTAAAGCAACAGCAAACAACGTCAAATAACCCCATTTATTGTTGTTTTTGTTATTCTGCTCTACCTTAATGTTTAATTTTATTTTCTCATCAACTTGGCCAGATGACTCATCTCACAGAGGCACACACATATACACACATGTACATATGTGTGGGTGTGCGTGTTTTTTTTTTCTTGATGGCGTCCAAAAAGAAGAAAAGCAAAAAAGAGGAAGGAAGAAAGCTTTCGATAAACATCAAATGCAATGCGAATTACTCATTCAAGCACGTTTCGTTAGCACGCTCTCTCGCCCCGCCCCCTTGCGCTCCTGTCGAAATGTAAACAAAGGCCAAACAATGAGTGGTTATTGAGTCAGCTATGCTGGATTTCCTTTCCGCTTAAACTTAAATGAATCACCCACTCCAATCCACTCATCATCCATTTACACGCAAAATCAAAATTCCCTATACCATATGCAAGAAAAAAAGGGCTGCAGATTACGTATACGTATCGGTGTTGTGTTGTTGGCTATTTTTAAACTCCCACGCACACACAACAAAACATAACTTGCAGCAGATTACGTACGTAAAAATATGAAATCTATAAAAAACTGTACATTCATCAACTCTACTTGTTTTCAAATTAATAAACAATTTACTCTCATTACTTGATAAAACTCGGAAAAATATATTAACATTTTAAAAAGAAATCACAAGTTATGAGCTGTACATTAAGTCATTTTTTTCAACTTGAATTTTTTTTTGTTTTTTTCTTTTAGTTGTTATTATTTTGAACAAACGATGATGAATCTTTACTGTTTTTTTGATTGGCTTATATTAACTGCATTAGAAAATCCCATTTAAAAGTGTAATATTTTAAAAATAAAAAGCATCTGCAGATTATGTTTTTTACAATATAGACGCCCACGCCCACTAGGCAAAAAACGACCAACATCTGGAACGCCCACATGTGGGCGTACTAGTTTAGCCAGTGGCGTATGGAGGATTTATTTCCAATATTACTGCTTTGGACACGATGGCATCTTGATATTAACGTTTTGTAACTGTTTAACGAAACTCTGAACAACAATTTGGTAAAAACGTTGATACCCTTTTATAAAAATCCCTCATACGCCACTGAATTCTTTTTTTTTTTTCTCTTTTTTTTTGCTCCTGCCTACGTACTTCTTTCGAATTTGAGTTCGAGTGCATGATAAGTGGGTGGGGAAGTTGCGATAAAGAGAGGGACCTAGGCGTAATCAACAACTGGCGTCGCGACGTCGCCGATCTGCACTAAAAAAAATATATACGAATAATATATCGCTGAGGATTCATTATTTTTTTTTAGCTGAACAAACAACCCATACATAGATACAGTGGAGCTTTATGTGGTCGTGCCTGTGTGTCGTTATTTGGAATGAAATCATCAAAAAAGAGCGCTTTGAGGATTCTTCCTCTTTTTTGGCCAAATGCAGCCGGAATTCATTGATTTCTTACGTAATCCCCACTTATTTCACTCGTTATCTGACTATTGCCAGCACTTTGGCCAACTTTCACTGTGTTTTCGCTGTAAATTCGTTAAATTAATTTCCATCAGGGCGGTTCTTTTCTTATTTTGATTTGCTCTCTCGCACACTTGTGGAGTTCCAATATCACACACACACACACTTTTGAACATTATGCACACACGCCAATAATTTCAGTAACTTGCCACAGATATTCGCTAAATCAGCGAATTTATCTCTTTTTGGGGCAAAAAAAAAACTATTTGAACTGCAAAGCAGTAGGAGACCGCCAATTAGAGTCGAGAATCGGATTTAGATTAAATTAATATTTACTGCTTTGTCTGCCGTCTGTCAATTTAGTGTTACCAGATGGTCTGTCAGATAGAGGTGGAATGCATTTCGATGTCTTTTCGGTAATATATTATCGATGCTTCCATATATGTGGCAGCCCCGATTCGGTGGGTGTTCTCGCTAGATCTGCAGAGTTTACTTGCTAATTAATGTGACTAAATTAATTAATTTAAATTGCAAGAAACCGATAATATAAAATGTATTAATAAATATTATTTTGGTATGAATTAGTATCAGCCGTCTGAAAACCCGTGAAAACACTAGCTATTGATTAATACGCGGATGTTTTTCCTTTCGCAAATATGGTCACACATAAGAGCAGTGTCTTCGCTAGAGAGGATAGTGTATTTGCTACGTGAAATTCACCATGCGAGAGAGCGTCATATGTGTGTGTGATGGAGAGAGCGTACTCTCACTTCGTATTGCCATCTCTTTCCTGCGAGCCCATCCCGCTGCATGCTTTAGAGCGGGAGAACCCCATGGTGGTACGAAGCCGCCATCTTGGCATCGCACCACCCCTCTCTAGCTATCCCATTCTTGGATGCCTAGGCCATGACACGCGTTAGAGCGGATCAGCAGCAGAGACAAGGCGCGTGCGCCTCGTGTCTCGACGACTGTCCATGTGTGTGCGTATTCGCATTTTCAGTAATTTCGAAAAAAAAATTTTGTATATTTGATGGCGACAGCGACTGCTACTCACAAGAAACTCGCGCGTTTGTCGAAAAATCGTAGCGCGTACGTATATATCGGTGTGTAGAAATTACTAAAAAATTGTGGTAAAAAATGGCACAAATTATATAAATTTGTGTTCGGTGTAAAGTGCTAATTGCGAGGCATTCAATAAATATGGAAAAATTGTGAAATTTCCATGATTTTAGCGCCAAAAAATGCATTTGAAAAATGTGAGACTTCAATGGACATGACAATTTTTTTTTTCATTTTTTTCGGTGGTGGAACAAAAGCGAACGAAGAGGAGGAAGAAGCAGAAATGCTCGTCAGTGTGTTCGTTAGTGTGTGTGTCGAGTGAGGGCATAAGCGTGAACGTGTGTAGTCACCAAGTGAATAATATTAACAAATATAAAAAGAAAAAACGAAAAAGTGGAATACACACGCAGAAGCGCGCGAAAAAAGTTTCACTCGAAAGAAGGGAAACAAAAAAAACAAGTACTAGTTAATAGTTGTTTTTGACAAACAAAAACGACATACAAACATATTAAAAATCTATAATTTTTCGATTTTGTTATTGTATTATTAATTTTGCGGTCTTGCGGCGCCGTTCGTACGTAAGCATGCCTCTACGTCGCGTTACGTATCGTGGTGACGTTTAAAAGACGATTACGTTTTGGATACGTTAGATTTGTCGCTGGGGAATCGCACTCACTCTTTCTCTTTTCTCTCTTCTCGCGCGCGCAAATCCAAAAATCTTAAAAAAAAGTGCCTTAACAAAAAGTTACCAATTTTTTTCTTTTTATTTTTACAGTTGCAACTTTTTAACAGTCGTGTACAATCTGTATGTTGTATATGTTCAAACAAAACCACTAACACAGCAATAGCACCAACAACAACGCAACAAAGTTTTAAGCAACAACAAAAAACGACAAGCTAAACATAGCTAAAACAACAACGCAATTGCAACAAAACCAACAACCAGTAGCAGAACGGCCATATAAAAAATTAAAAAAAAATAATAATAATTCGGATATTATTCATATATCTCCAATTAACGGATCAACAGCCACATAACGTGGTGATTTCACAAAAAAAAAACAACCAGAAAATCCGAAGAAAATGTAAGTTTAAAAAGTGCAGTGCACGTGGCTTTTGCCCCCGCCCACCTTAAACTCCCCCCAAACACACTAAAAAAACAAAACAATTCGCTTCAAAAGATTATTAATATTTTCTCCTGGGTTTAAATTAATCACTGTTTAGGGATCAGCAACCCTGAAAAATTAGGGGATTTTTGGAAATGACAGCTGGTTTTAGGCGGGTTTTTCCAACTGCAGAACAACCCTTTTTCTCAATGTTCTGGGAAATGCATTTTTGCTTTTCTTGTTCATGTAGCATTGAGTTTTTTATAAACAATATCTAGAGACTAAAAACGTCCCGACAAATATATCGTTGATAAATAATAGAATATTTTTATACATTTTTCTGATAACATATCAACAACATGTATCCTCTTTGTGACCAGATTTTTATAATCGTTAACTTTTAACTTTGCATTAGAATATAAAAATATATGAAATAAAATCCGAAAATATTTTTAAAAATATGTTTTTCATATCAGAAACGTATTTATAGTTCTAGGAAGCAGTATAAGTTAACTATTAGCTTATTTGAAATTTATTTGTGCATCCGTCAGATCTAGTAATCCTTGGCAAATATCTTTACACTCTTCTCCTTTTAGCTCTCTTCCTTTAAAAAAGTACATATTTTTACCGGCGTTTAGGATTTTCGTTTATTCGCTGTTCTTTTCCGCCTTCGTTTAAATGCAATTATTGTTAGTGCTGAACTTCTTCTAGTTGGCGCGTAAATAGGGAAAAGCAATTTGTTTGTTTACTTGTCGGGGCGCAAAATTGAAGATATGTTTATCGTAAATAAAAATTGCGAATGCGGTGCGACTTCTGCTCTCTCCGCTCTCGCTCTCTCGAATTGAATTCATTGATGCTTTTTGGGGTTCTGCTTTGCTCTTCATTTTTTGCTGCTTCTTCTCTGATGCTTCTGCATTTGGTGCATGTTGCCATGTAAACCGGCTTTAAATTCGTGCCACTATTAGCACGATTTATTAACCCAGAGGCAGTTCCTCCCCTTTTATCCCCTTCCCTTCCCAAACCTCTTTATCAAACTCACTCTCTCTATTTTGCTCTTTGTGCAGATACACAGCGATGAAACTAAAAACAACAACCACGACTCTTCTCTCGTCCGAACGCCGCACTCGAACACACATACGCAGGCGACATGCCGCCATATTTGCATTTGGCTACGTATTACGTAGCCCCGTATTGTTGTCTCGCTCTGTCGTACACTTGAGCAGCTGCAACTTTCAGCAGAGAGTGTACATTAGTATTTTGTTGTGTGTGCTAGTGTGTTTCACTTAAGTATTTTATTTACTTAAATAAAATTGATATATTTGCCCGTAGTTCAAGTGCACGGATACTAAGCTGGACAGAGAAACCAATATTTAATGAGTGGTTTAATAAACGAGTTAGGCTATTATTTATTTCCAATCTTTTCTCCTACAAACTGTTGACCTTTGTTTATTTGTTAAAGAGGAAGTGCATTTTGTTTTTGCTCAGGTTTTCTAAATTAGACAAAGTTATATCCATTAAATTATATTAACATAAATTTACACTTCAGTCCCCTTTTTCAAAAATACCCATTTCCAATTTTTATGTTCATTTCCAATGCATGCCGTTGCTGTCCTTGCTTCTTCTTCATCCGCTACTTCTGCTTCTTCCTCTTCTGTACGTCATCGTATCGTTCTACGTGAATTTCTGTTGAAAACTCAAAGTCTACTGTACTACATAATTACAACCGCACGTTCGCCCGCTCTCGCTCTCTCTCTCTCAAGTCTTGCTCTCTTTTGTTCTGTGTGTGTGTGAGAGCCAGTAATGTTTTGTTTTATTGTGAGAGCGCGATAGAGAGCCGCCCGCTATTGTGTATTTAATATGTGTTATTCCTAATATTCCAATTTTATTTGTGGCTAGTCGAGTTTAAAATGGGCCAAATACGTCATATTCATTGGCTGGCCTTTCTGTCAACATTCGTTAGTATTCGTTATATTCTTCCGTTTAATTTTACGTCACAAACTCACGAACACTAACCAAATCGCATAAGCACACTTGGAAATTAACAAAAACACAGTGGGCCAAAACGGATAATTAAATGCAGGTTCAAAAATACAGCTGATAACTGTAAAGCTCGAAGTGAAAGCGATCAGAAAAGAAAAGAAAAGAAAGAGAAGAGCAAAAATCGCTTGCCGGCCGGCGGCACACACACAAGTGGATAAGTGTGCGGGCGAGTGTAAATAAATTCGCAACATCAACAAAAACAAAAAAAAAAGTTGGTCAATAAACAATTTGGTAAAAAAATGCAAATCAAAATTTTTTTGTCTGACATATTGAAATATTAAAATTAATGTGAATTAAAAATGTAAGATAATATAAGAACAATAGTTTTCAACCGTCTGTACAATGAATATTTATTTGTAACTTGACTGTCAGTTGTTCCACTGTCAATTTGGAATATCGGCAAAAGGAAAACTATTCAAATGTGTGTGTGTGCGCGCGTGTTCTTCCTCTTCCTCGCTGACACCCCTCTCTCTTTTCCCTTCCCATCAGTCTTTTTATCGCACTTAGTCGAGGGTGTTAAATAAAATGTGAGAAACGTTGGAATTACGTGCATTTTATTGCCTTTTTGGCATGGCGTTTGCATTAGCGCAGCAACAACAACAAACAAAGCGAATGAATCATGTAGAATGGCAAGAATTCAACTTAAAAAAAGGCGGCGTGGTGAATTTCTCTGAATGCAAACACAACACGCCATATTCTTCGTGTGTCCGTCCCCAGATTAGTTTGTATGTGATTCAGTTATTCTTTAGTTTTTCAGTTAGCATTTATAAATCTTTATTGTGATTATTAAAAGAGTTTTTTTTTAGTTTTATAATTATATTTTCCAGCGTTTGTCGTGCGCCATTTGCCTGTTTTTTCTTTTTCACAAGTGCAAGCAGGACAGCTCTATTCTTAAGTCTCTATGCATATGTGTATGTGTGTGAACCGTGCGCTCTCTCGATTTTCGAACTAGAAAATGAGAGCCTCATACATGCTCTCTTTTTTTTTTTGTTGCGCTCTGCGGCCTGTTCGCCTCTTCTCTATTTTCGCTGTTGCTGTGAGTGCCAAAACGGCGGCAAAGTAACTACTCACGACCAAAACGGTGGAAGGGAAAAAACTAAACGAAACGGCAAAAACAGCAGAAAACGGCTAAAAATAAAGTTCGAATCTATAGTCGGACGCGTAAACTAATAAATTTAAGGAATATTGCCAAGCGAGTGATTTAATTGCTGTTAAAAAGTGCCTGAAATTGATTGTTTTGCACTTGGCGTGTGTGCCAATGTAGTGTGTGTATGTGTGTGTTTTGTCGTTCTCTGTGGTCTCAGCTTCTTTCGTTTTGTTCTGTTTTGTGTTTTCCGTTTTTCCACCGCCTCTGCATTTTCTACATTCTACATAGATTCGTTGTCGTTGTAGCATTTTGTTTATGGCAACCACCGCACTTTTAGTGAGAATGTAATTGTTAGTATTGTTTCTGTTTTTTTTTTTAGTCCACCAACCTTTTTATTTTTTTTTTATTTTGTTTATGTAACTTTTGGTGGAGGTGTGTTGTAAAATGCAAATCCTACTAACAGGGTTGCAAAATATGCGAATGTGCCGGCTAAGCTTATTTTTTAATTTACTTACTTTTACATTTACAGATTATTAACCGCCTGCTCTTGGGTTTTGTGCGAGTAATAAACAAGGATTCGGATTCAAAACCACAATGCCTCCAGTCGTAGTTGTGAAATCCTTGGCCCTCGGATCAGCTAAAGCCATTCGATTCCAATGAGAGGAGCCTGGGCCCTGAGAATCTGGAGCAGGCGAGGTAAGTACCTTTAAATTTTAAATGTTCTGGGATACTCAACTGATTTAACGTATTTATTCTATAAACCACAGTGCACAGACATTGCTGAGCATGAAGCAACCACTACGGACCACTACTACACAGCATTATCCCTTGAACAAGAAGAGATCTTTGTCAAAAATCAGTACAGAAGCATCCAGGTCAGGAGCTGAGAAATCTTTATACGGCAGAGGATCAGGATCAGGAGTAGGAGTCGCAGGAACAGCAGGAGAAGGGTTAACCTATCGCAGGAGGAGGAGGTGGTCACCGGCCACATAAGACTTGTCCCCCTCCCCCCTATACCCATTGAAAACCCTTCCCTCCAAATATCTATACAAAACAAATTCAAAAAGAGGAGCCAGTCGGAGTAAAACAAGGAGCGCAGGAGGAGACGGAGACGGCCCGTGTTTGTGTGTGTGTAGGTGGAGTGTGTGTGTTGGCCGTCTCAGTCGGATAACCATCAACCCGGATCCTTAATCCCTAGACCCATATCCCAAACTGAAGCACCAGAACCACAACCACCATGTCGTCCAGTGAGCCACCGCCTCGTTATGAGCCACCCGTGGAGCCAGTTAATGGCATTGTACAGCCACCGGTGATGCCGCCAGCGGAGCGACCCGGCCGCAATACGAACCAATTGCAATATTTGATCAAGACGGTAATGAAGGTGATATGGAAGCACCACTTCTCGTGGCCCTTCCAACAGCCCGTCGATGCCAAGAAGCTCAACCTGCCCGACTACCATAAGATTATCAAACAGCCCATGGACATGGGTACGATCAAGAAGCGGCTGGAGAACAACTATTATTGGTCCGCCAAGGAGACCATACACGACTTCAATACGATGTTCAACAATTGCTATGTCTACAACAAGCCGGGCGAGGATGTTGTTGTTATGGCCCAGACGCTGGAGAAGGTCTTCCTTCAAAAGATTGAATCGATGCCCAAAGAGGAGCTGGAACTGGAGCCGGTTACGGCCAAGGGTGGCAAGAAGAAGCAACGGGCGCCGGCTACGCTCAAGTCATCGTCATCTGGTGGGGCATCCACCGGTTCTGGTACAGCCTCCTCGACGGCAGTTAGCAGCGGAGCAGGTAGTGGCTCCACCAAAGTGTCAGCCGCCGCCTCATCCGCGCAACAGTCTGGCCTGCAAGGGGCGACGGGAACAGGTGGCGGTGCAACGAGCACACCTGGAACTCAGACGGGTTCCGGTGCGGGAGGAGCGACCGCCGCCCGACCCGTATCCGCCATGGGCGGCACGGTTTCATCGACGGCCGGCGGTGCACCGTCCATACCACCGATCAGCACAATGCCACCGCACACGGTACCCGGCAGTACCAATACGACGACGACAGCGATAGTTGGCGGCCCTGGAGGAGCCGGTCCAGGTGTTGCCAATCCCAATGCCGCCGCCATCATGGCCAGCCTTCTAAATGCGGGTCAAACGGGATCCTATCCTGGCGCCCCTGGTCAGACGGCGGTCAACAGCTCCTCGCTTTTAGACGGCAGTACAGCTGCAGTAGCGGCAGCGGCGGCGGCGGGAGCGGGAGCCGCTGGAGCCGGAGGAGTGACAATACCAGCCGTAGCCGTTAATGCCGCAAACGCCGTTCAAGCCTATGTGAATGCGGGCGTCAGCGTTGGAGTCGATGCCGTGATACCGCCTCAGCAGCCCGCGAAAATAAAGAAGGGCGTTAAACGGAAGGCGGACACCACAACGCCGACGGCCAATGCCTTCGAATCACCGTATGCGCAAATGGACTCAAAATCAGCCAAGATTGCGACGCGGCGGGAGTCAAATCGTCAGGTAATTGGCAAGAAGGTAAGAGTAACAGGCATCGCCAGTCGTATGAGTATGATCCTAAAACCCAATAGCTTGTATATATTCAGGGTGCACAGTCTTCGGTGTTCATTGTAAATATTTCAGTGTGTGCCAAAATAAAATCAGTGTTATCGCTTTTTTGTATTTAAAAATTGCAATTCCTAATTGTAAATCGATGTAGATTTCGAATTTTCTCAATCATAAATATTTTATTTAATGTTTTAATTGGAACTACAAATTTTATTTGAATTTCAAACATATATCATAATTGTCACTTCGAATCTCCCTAAAAGCAAATTTAATTCAACTAAAGTCTAATCTCTGGAAGACTTACTTTTACAATTCTTTTAATATGCCAAGATTATTATTTAGATAAGTCAGCAAGATCATTTGCGATTATCCCTTTTAAAATTACAAAAATATCCAATTCTTATGCCCAACAACAATCGATTGAAATCATACACAATACGCCGTCCTGCCTTTTACTCAAAAACCATTTCATATATTTGTAAATAAGTGGGGATTTGACGGGACCTGAAACATCCAGGATCAAGTCTCATCCTCCGCATGATCTGTAATGATTTTTTAAACAATTTGATTTATTTTTATGCTAACTCCATTCCGCTTTTTGCTCGTTTATTTTTCTTTTGCGTTTTTTTTTGCATTCAACCAATCGATCGATTAAATCAAAACCACCAATTACACCAACCAACCAACAACACCAACAAACCACCAATCAACAAACTCATCTAAAATCGAAACGATGGGATCTTTTGAACCACAGGATCTTACATTCCAGGGCTCGGGATACAATATGTCGCCGCTGGGCGTCTCCGGAGTGCCCGGACTTAGCGGTATGGTGGCCGGCGGAGTTCCCGGTGTTGCAGTGGCCAAGAACAAAGAGAAGCTATCAGATGCGCTTAAGTCGTGCAACGAGATCCTCAAGGAGCTCTTCTCGAAAAAGCACTCGGGCTATGCTTGGCCGTTCTACAAGCCAGTGGATGCGGAAATGCTTGGCCTGCACGATTACCACGACATCATTAAGAAACCAATGGATCTGGGCACTGTTAAGCGGAAAATGGACAATCGCGAGTACAAGAGCGCGCCGGAATTTGCCGCCGATGTGCGATTAATATTCACCAATTGCTACAAGTACAATCCGCCAGATCACGATGTTGTGGCCATGGGTCGCAAACTGCAGGACGTCTTTGAGATGCGCTATGCCAACATCCCCGATGAACCGGTGGCCAATGCAGCCCATCATCATGGGCATGGCCATGGGCACGGTCACGGTCACGGCCACAGTCACGGGCATGGTCACGGACATGGCCATGGTCACGGATACGGCGGCTCCTCCTCACTTAAACACGATGCCAGCGATTCGTCTAGCGAAGACTCTAGCGACACGGAGAACGAATCAAACTCGGATGAGGAGCGTAGCGCTAAGCTGAAAATGCTTGAGTCCAAGCTGCTTGGTCTGCAGGAAGAGATCCGAAAGTTATCAGAGGAGGCCTCAGCCAAAAAGAAGGCGAAGAAGAAACTAAAGGAGAAGAAGAAGTCGATGGGCGGCGGATCAAACTCTGGTTCGGCTTCGCATCATGGCCACGCCTCCGGCGGGGGTGCTAGTGCTGGCGGAGCAGGCGGTGCAGGTTCGGGCGGTCATGTGAGCGGCGTTTCTGTGCCAGGTGGTGTCGGTGCCTTGGGTGCGGGTGGAGCCGGCGGCGCTAATCTCAATGCACTGCTTAGTGGGTCGTTGGTTGGCCCGGGCGGAGCAGCCGTTGCCGGCGGCGTTTCAAATGTTGGGCAATTGCACAGCCAGGTTCACGACGTGGCCATGGCCTTTAGCCAGTTGGCGGGCGGCGGTGCCGCGGCCGGTGGTGGCTTTGGTGGCGGTGTCTCAGCAGCGGGAGCATCAACGGGCGGCAAGGCGGGCACCCTGGCCGGGGCCTTGGCAGCCGGCGCAGCGGCTGGTGCCGGTGGTACAACGGCGAGTAGCGGCAGCAGTAAAGGTGCTAAAAGCAAAGGCGGACGTGGCGCCAAGGGCAGTGGAGCCGGCGGCGTAGGAGCTAGCAATAATGCCGCTGCGGGCAATGCGGCTGGCGGTGCTGCGGGAGCTGCAGCAGGCGCTGGAACTGTGGGAGGTGTTGGCGGTGCAGGAGCTGCGAGTGGCGGCAATGCTTCCAAACGAGCTAAGGGCAGCAGTTCAGCGGGTGCTGGTGGCGCTGTTGGGGGTGCGAATGCTAGCACAGGTGGCGCCGGGGCCCGCGGCAGCAGTAAAAAGAAGCCAAGTCAGGTGATGAACTTCGACTCCGAGGAGGAGGACACGGCCAAGCCAATGTCGTACGATGAGAAGCGCCAGTTGTCGCTCGACATCAATAAGTTGCCAGGTAAGATGATAACTTTAATCACTTGTTGTCTGCTAAATATTAAACTTGTAAACCGAGTTAGATTTCGTGATTAATTAAATTATGGATGCCGTTAAGTCAAAATATGCCATTTCGAATATTGAAAAGATGCTTCAGTTATTTTAAATAAATCGAAGAAAATAGTACCATATCCCCTTTCTGGCGATACTTAAATTGACAACAGACTTATCGTTATAACATCTTAAAATGATTACTAATATCCAATTATGTTCACAGGTGACAAGCTGGGCCGTGTGGTACACATCATCCAGAATCGGGAACCATCGCTGCGTGACTCCAATCCCGACGAAATCGAGATCGACTTCGAGACGCTGAAGCCGTCGACGCTGCGCGAGCTTGAAAGCTATGTGGCGTCGTGTTTGCGCAAAAAAACACGTAAGCCATATTGTAAGTTTGTAACTAAACCGAGACCACAACTAAAGCCAAAGCAAATGCAAAAACAAAAGCAAAAGCAACAGCAACAGCAAAAGCAAAAGCAGCAAGAACAGCAAAAGCTAACGAAAGATAAACAATCTAGACCCAAGTACAAGCTCAAGTTAGAAGCTAAAAAAAAAAAGCTATCAGACAACAGAACAATATTATAGCCAAATCTATCTACAATGCCAATTCAACATATAAGAACAGAAGAATTAATTTCCGTTTTGGTTTTGCTGACTGCGTTTCCAAATTTGATTTTAATTTCGAACCGAAAACCGTAGTGGTCATGTTTAGTTAGTTAAACTCGAAGAAAACAAAAATATATCAATTAAACTACAAATCCTTATGATTACGATTTTCAACATTCGAGGTCCTATAAAAAAAAAATTTTGTAGTTAGCCAAGTGCATGCAAAAAAAAAAAAAAAAAAAACAATTTTAAAAACCCTTTTCCTTTCCTCAAGTAGCTTGTTAATGCTGTAGATGTGCCGATGTGTTACAGAAATCTCTTAAACTCTTAAATTGAATCAGTTGTCCGAATTAAGATTATAATTGACTACATGTCAGGATATTACCTTTTCAATGTATTGATATTTTTAATTTCGGGAGATTTTTGTAACATCGCTAATGACATTGCCGCTTTACCTTATTCCCCGCCCTATTTTTTGAGTAAACTTGGTTTCGAGCATGATCCTACATTTGATCCACACCCCCTCCCCTATATCTCTACCTGTGAAAAATTATTTCGAATATAAAGGATCCATTATCTTCCCGTATTCGTAGATAAAAAGCCCTCCGGCAAGTCAAAGGACGAGCAGATGGCCGAGAAAAAGCAGGAGTTGGAGAAGCGCCTGCAGGACGTCACCGGTCAACTGGGGGCAAGCAAGAAAACCGCCAAGAAAGGTAAGTGCTTAACAGTTTGGAGTTATGTCCAACTATTATTTTGACCGCGACTTTGCCATTGCCCTATATATATTTACACTTCAATTTACTGATTGCAATTTCAAATTCTTTCCATTTTACTTCAGATGAGTCCGCTTCGAACAAGGTCGAAGCAGTGCAGCCGGCGAATCCCGTCTCGTCGAGTTCCAGTTCCAGCGATTCATCGTCGTCGAGTTCGAGTGATAGCAGTTCGAGTGACTCGAGTGACAGTGAAGCAGGTTAGGACGCGTTTTGTTTGTTTGTTTTATTTTATACAACTTTTTTTTATTAGTATACATAGAAATATGCAAATAAATATATATATATATGTATATATATATATATATATATAAATAGGTGCGTTGTTTAAAAAACAAACAACAGAACTCACTAAACACACATACGGAAACCGATATCCATTCATATTATTGAGACAGACTTACAGACACAGAAATCGAGACCGCTTCATTTTTAATTAATTATTGTTTAACATTAAGGCGTATATAGGGGCGGGGCGGGCGTGGCTAAAGTCAGACAACAACAAGAAGATTCAAACGAGTAATGAACAGTTTAGGATATAGGAACATCATTAAGAACCCGTTGAAATTGTAAAAATATATTACAACAAAATGATGAAAATGAAAGGATGAGATAATACTTAACTTAAGTCGCACACAGGAATCAGGAGATTTAAACAAAGCGATTAGCTTGATTAATTCAATTGGATATAGGTTTATCTAGTTGTAATGTAGTAGCTACCCTATTAGCAAACGCAAAAAGAATATATGCCATTATGGATATAGATGTAGAGTTTATCGATTGTGTTTTCTTCTGCAAAACTCTTGTATTTTTTACCTTTTCTCATGAATGTTAGTTTCAAAGTCACACACAGACACGCACACTCACACTGAATTATGAAATAGAAAGAGACAACAACAGATTGTAAATGGTGGGATAGAGCGAGGGGGAAATGATAAGGCTATTATTGCTATTATAGACCGACTGACTGACCAAGAAGATATCCCGCTCATATATACAAAACTCCAATTCCCTGTCTCGCTCCAATAAGGGCATTTTTAATTAATTGAATTTAGCGCATTTTGTTTATGTTTTTGTGTGCTAAACAACAAGAGAATTATCCATACGACTCAAGATCAGACTCCCTATTTTTCTAACTTCTGATTTTAGGAGTTCCCCTGAAAAGAATTCAACTCTGATTTAAAATAATATATATCTATTTTTTTTTTTTGGTTATTGTTTACTTTTATACGGAAATGTGTTTTTTTTAGGACTGCCCAAGAACCAAGTTCATGACAAAGTGCAATATGTATTTACTCTAAGAAAGCAGATGCACACGAATAATATGGAATTTAGCAAACGTAAATTAGAAAACAAATAAAATGCTTGTTAGAATCAATATTCAAATTGTATGTTATTTAGATATTTTGATAACGAACATAGCCAAGCCCATATTGAAATCAACATTAAGCAAGATTATTAGTAACAAGGCAGAGTTGTTAAACAAATTTGCTGACAAACATGTGAACCGAGTTTTTGTTTCAATTCGCACTTGATCAACATCAGAGTTGGGTGTTCGGGGGAATTTCAATATCAGACGGTCGGGATGACAGAAATCATAAAAACCATTAGGAGACCCATGGACATTTCCCCATTTTTATCCACTAGATACATAAAACTTAGATGAACAACACGAACACAACGGCAAAACTTTATATAATCGGTATATATGTATATATATATATATATATATATATACATATATTATATATTATATATTATATATATATTATATGTATATATGTATTTATAAATATAATATATATATATATATATATATATATATATATATATATATATATATATATATAAATCTAGGTCTAGTATATACTTAACTATATATACACACACCCACAAACATAAATATCATATTTAAGCATTTGTAGGTATTAAACGAATTGTATTTGTAAATGAAAAATGAGAAAACAAATCTTACACAACACACATACACAACTATCTAAAATGAGAATAATAAGAGAATCCACACACTCTTTATTACTTTAAGTCTTTTTTGAAAAAAAAAAAAAACAATTCTAAAAAAGAACAAGAAACCTTATTATTACCAATATTATAATTATTATTATTATGATTATTATGAGAATATGCTGAAAAAATCGTGAAGCAATTGTGTATTGGGGGCAGCCAATCTGAAAAAGAAACTAATTAATTCCAACCAACCAACCAACCAACCAACCAACCAAACAATCAATCGATCAATCAATCAATCAATCAATCAATCAACCAATTAAACCGAAACCAACCAATCGAACTAATCAACCAAATCAAAACTCTCCATTAAATCTACAAAACAGCAGAGCAACAATGCATGATTTAGATAAGATCAACGAAGAAATCTAAATAAAAGACGTATCATCCACACTCCAAGCACATTACAACCCCTCAGTACTACTACTCATCATCAGTATATCAGTAATAGGCAGCTCAGGAGCAGAACACCCCTTCGTCGACCATTATTTCATATTTACTCCCACTATGAAATTCTAAACTATATTACATAGATTTCATGAACCTAAAAAATCTTTCAATTTAATCTGTTCGTTTTTTCGAATACTATTTCTTGCTAGAAAAATGTATGTAAAATTGAATAAATTATACAATTTTTGGACTTCGGTGCTTTTGCCAGACCGAACAAAAATTTGTATTTTGTCAGGTTTTAAAAAACACAAGCTTTTAATATTTTTTAAATACTAAAAGTAGTTTATATTAAAAAAAAAAACGTAATCTTTTGGTTAATCACTAAATGTTGCAATTTAAAAAATGTGCAATATCTGTTATCAAAACTCATACATTTTTTAACTGATCCAGGGTTTTGCACTTCATAACTTTACCACCATTAAGACCATGTGAGATAATATATAAATATATATGTGTTGCTTACAAGGTGGAATAAAAAAAATGTTCTCTGCCGATACCCTAGGATGCAACTTCTAAAATCCCCGATACGAATATTTCTGTGCCAATTCCATATTTTGTCTAGTCTTATTTCTTGATAGATCTAAACCCAATTAGCTTAATCCAAACACATATACGTTGATCCTAGTTCATCCAGTCTGTAATCAAAGTCCGAGTGTTATGCATTCTTTAAAGTAAACTGGACATTACACTCACACGCACACACACAAAAACCCACTAAACTTCAAAGAACTATGTGTAAAATATAATAATATTAAAAATGAACAATAACCATAATAATATGAACATCTTAATAAATCTACAAAAAAAAAAGTATGTAAAACACGTATAAAATTATCGATACACTTGCAGACAATGTGTAAAAACAAAGAAAGTATGAAAAGCTTTGAAAATGAATTGAAAGAAAACACCGAACCACAAAAACTATCGTAATTCAAATAAAAAACAAACGTATGGAGCGAATACGTAAGAAAATTGTGACAAAGAAAGAAAAACACAGAGAGAAAGAGAGAAAAGAGGGGGATTTCCAAAAATTAAAGCTTAGAGGGGTCAGGAGAAAGATAGAGAGGAATTTGCCTACTTACATCTAATTAAGTCCGCTGATATATGTGAATGTTGAAATTAATGTTATTAATTATTTAAAGTTTTTTAACTTAAAAATAAAATGAAGAAGTGTTTCCATAAGGAACGAATGGAGCTGATTCACCACAATTAGCACAATTACCGATCAATAGTTCGCATTATCACTTAGAACCGAGAATTGCGGAAAATCTCTCTGTATATCATTAATTCGTGATTAATTATTTGTTATTGTCATAAACTTAATGTGTATCAATGTAAGAGAACCGTCATCCGAAAACAAGAAATGCTTCCAGCTAACTTCCAAAAGGACACCATGAGTGAATTAACCAAAAGGCAGCTTAACAATAATTAAAAACAAACTATAATAAAAACTGACAAAAATTTAAAATATCTAAATTCAACTATCGGGAGGAAAACCATCAATAACTAAAAGTGGGTTTAAGAATAGTATCAGTATCGGATCCACTTTTCATCTGTCTTTCTCTCTCTCTCTCTATCTCTCTCTGTCTCTCTTTCTCCCTCTCTCTCTGTGTGTCCTTGCCACTATGTCTGTCTCTGTTTGTAGTAGTAACGGTTTAACGGTATGAGAAAAGCGGAACAAAGCGGAATGGAACCAAAGCGATACGTATATAGAGTTTTTTGCTCTATGGCCACTAAACTCCAAATAGTTCTATATACATAGCTATATTTACATAGATGTATGCTATACATATGATCAAACGAGGTATAAAACAAAAACAAATACAAAAAAAGAAAACAAATAATTAAATGTATTTTGAAAACATTTTATTATTTATTTTTCGGCTGTCGGCTTTCCCCTTTACACATTGTTTGCACGTTTTTTTCAAAAAAAAAAAAATAAATAAATATAATAAAATATATATATTATATTATGAAAATATAAAAAAAAAAAAAAAAAAATAGAAGAGAGGAGAAGGATTGATGATATGATGAGATGATAATGCAATGGAAATAAAGAAAAATTAACAAAAAACAAATTGCATAAAATCAATTTAAATATAAATTTGTACTATTAAATGAAATCAAATAAAAATCGCCAGGAGGAAAACGAAACGGAATAAACAATAATTATGATAATATAACAACAAACAAATCCAACACCACACAAAATGTAATAATATTGAATTTCAAATCGAAAACAAACTCAACGGTCAAAAAGTAATCAGTTTTTAAAGAGAGACAAGTAGTGTAGAAACGAGAGTCAGAAAGAATTGCATTATTTATCGACAAGATAATTTGTAGATTTAATTCTTTTGTTGTTAAATCTAATTGCCTGTTTTTTAAGGGTCCAAACTTTATTCGTTTGTACGTAATATAGTAGCTCTTGTACTTTCTTTAACGAGGTGGTCAGCGTACCCCCGTAAACGCCTTTTCCATCCATTCAACAACATATTATTGAAATTAATTTGTTGTAAGAACAACTTATTTGTCTTTTTGTATAGCCTGTAGTTCAAGTTGAGAAAGCAAAGCAGAGGAAAGCAATAACACCAACTTTTCACATATGTGAACATATTTACAAAAGTGTTGTAAGGAAGATTTAAAGCAGAACAGAAACAAAGTAAAATCAAAACAAGCAACATTTTAAACAAAACAGTGCATTTTTGGTTTCAATTAGGCGTGTCACAACAAAAGTAAGAAGAAAAAAACAAACCATAAATAAAATAAAGTATAAAATAAAATAAATGAAGGGATAAATAGTGAAAATCTTAGGGAAAGAAAGGAGGTAGAGGAAATAAGAGCACAGGAAAAAAGGAGCGGACGACGCGAACTACGTAATGTAACCCGACACACAAACACAAAAGCAAAAACAAATACAAACAAACCAACACACACACACACATTTAGCATTATGAAACACACACGCATACATTTAAATATTTATAGTAAAAAACAATAATAATATTTATTATTACAAAATGGCAGCGCAAATGCAGCAGCGAAACAAACAACAACTAAACTAAACTAAAAGTAAAAAAAAAAACGCAATGCATACAACAAACAAAAACGAAAACTGAGAAAAGAAAATGTTTATTAAAAAAGAAAAAAAAAATTTTGTGTGTTTCCTCATTATCCCCAAAAATCCATTTCTATTCACAGAGGAGAGATAATTTAACGATAAAAAGCAAAAATAACGATTCTTTAACAAATCCGATAACAACAAATATCGATTGGAGCCTGGAAGGTTGGTTTGGTTGCGTCTATCCATGTGTCCATAGTCCCCTACTATCCATTTGGCTGGTGGAAAAAAATAAAGGGGCAGGAGATGGGGTTGGGTGGACAAGGGAGGGGTCTCTGGCCGTTCTTTTTCAGTTCATTTACAGTTTAGATATTGAAAAGACAGAGACAAAAAGAGAGGGAGAGAGAGTGGGTGGAGAAAGTCAGATAGACAGAGAAGTGAAGAACGAGCACGCCGAAACTCGGCTGCTCATCCACCAAACTCCAAAAACCACCACCACGAAAACCCACCACGACACAATTGTTTCATCGATCGGCATTGTAAGAGGTATTTTTAATACACTTATACTATAATTTATCTATATATTTATGTAAACCGTAATCCGTAAACCGTAAACCAAAGGTCATGTATTGTGTGTACCATATACAAATACGATCTAAGTCCTTTACAATTACTATTGCTTTTGCCTGTTAGGGTGGTTCGTCAATAAGAATGCTCAAAATTGGTTAAGAACTAAAAATATAGAATGGTTTCAAAACTAAAATGGTTAACAAATTTTGAAAGAATGTATAAAAATAACAATATATATGTAAATGTAAAGATATTGATTTTAAAACCCTTTTAGGAAATATTTAATGGATTTTACCAGTTTGACATAAATTGAGGACCACCCTAGTGTTTTTCCTATTCCCTATAGCTTGTTCCTATTTATATTGATACCCCCAGCCCCGCACATAGCTTTGTTCACTTCTGCAATATTCTTTATCAATCCCTGCTAACCTCTCTCATCCGAATTCTGAAATTACCCCTTTAACAGGTGATGGTGACGAGCGACCGCCGCGCAAGAAAAAATCCCGTGACTCGAATGGAAGCAATGTAAGTACTGAAATTTAGTAACTACATATAAATATAGAAATATGCACGACTATTGAATGGATATACAGAGCTTGGCAATGGGATTAGTACTCTATAGTATATCTTCTATCTCGACCATCTATCATCTAGTGATTTACTTGTTTATTGAGAATGTGATAAATATAAATTTAAAAAACACCTTCTTTAAAGAAATGAACTTGATTTTGTCTTTACGATCAAAAAGTATAGTTAAACTTTTTAATATTATGTAATATAATCCATTGCCAAATGCATCGTACGTGTCATAAATCATACAACTCACACTCTGTGATTGTTGACTGTCGTGATAACTAGAGTAATTGTGTAACACATTTTCATTTTTCCTTTCCTTCTCTCTACCCCGTGTTAAAACAAAAAGGTAAATAATCCAAGTATAAATGTTGTTCTGGGCGGCAACCCGCCAGGTGGCGCCCTTACGCCAGTGACAATGTTAATGGGCCTGGACCATGTGGTGAACTCCAATACACCATCACAAATGTGTAAGTACAACCAGTACCAACTTATATATGGTCACAGAAATCTTTTGCATTTTGATTACCTGCAGCTACTTATATAAGCTAATTTATATAAAGATTTCTGTGAACCCCATATCCGTCTAACAAATGTGAAGTGCGTGACTAATTTTTGTTTCTTTTGTGTATTACCATCTTGGACTCCCTATCCTTTTCGAACAATTTGTAGCAAATATGCTGGGTAATGCAAATCCGCTGACCGCAGCTGCCATGTTAAACAACAACAACAAGCCGTCTCTGCCGGGAAATAATTTTGGTGGTGCACCCACTCCCGGTGCCGGCAACATGTTACACGCCAGCGGTAGTTCAGTTGCCGGTGCTGCAGTGTCCGCGGCGACAGGGCAGCAGCACAACAAGAATGGACCAATTACTACCACCGCCGCCCTGCAGTCGCACAGTTTTGCCGGTAGCACGGCAGCTGTGGCCACTAGTCAATCGAGTGGTGGTATTCGCATTGCAAGCAATCTGCATAAGCCGGCCGGTTTAACTGGCGGTGATCTGGGCGAGCACCATGCGGCACTAGCGGCTGCTCTGACGTCCGGCGTTAACAGCACCGGCACTTCTAGCGGTGGCAACACCGGCAGCAGCATTAGCAACAACAACAACGGCGGCAGCAATAATAACACAAATCCATTGGGGGGAGTGCATGGGGATGCGATGGCCAATGCTTCGCTGGCATCGGGACTTAAACAAATACCACAGTTCGATGATCCCGTGGAGCAGTCTTTGGCCTCGTTAGAGTTTAGCGCCGGTTCCACGGGCAAACCGTCACTAACGGACAACTTTTTGATGCAGCAACATTTAATGCAGCCAGCCGGACCCCAACAGCAGCAGCAGCAGCAGCAACCCTTTGGGCATCAGCAGCAACAACAACAGCAGCAGCACATGGACTACGTGACAGAGCTGCTGACCAAGGGTGCGGAGGGTGTAGGCGGTATGAATGGCAACCACTTGTTGAACTTCAATCTGGACATGGCAGCGGCGTACCAGCAAAAGCACCCCCAGCAGCAACAACAGCAACAGCAACAGGCGCACAACAATGGCTTCAATGTGGCCGATTTCGGCATGACCGGATTCGATGGTCTGAATATGACAGCGGCCTCAGCATTCCTCGATCTAGAGCACACGCTCCAGCAGCAACAAATGCCGCAAATGCAGTTGCAGCAGCAACACCAGCAGCAGCAACAACAACAGACGCACCAGCAACAACATCACCAGCAAACACAGCAGCAACTAACTCAACTAACGCAACAACTGCAACATCTCCATCAGCAGCAACATCAACAGCAACTACATCAGCAGCAACAACAGCAGGTGGCCAATAAGTTGTTGATAATACCCAAGCCCATCGAATCGATGATGCCCAGTCCGCCGGACAAACAGCAATCACAGCAGCATCAGAAGGTGTTGCCGCCGCAGCAGTCGCCCTCGGATGTAAAGATGCTTCCCAACCAGGCAGCGGCTGCATTGGCCCAGGGCAAGCTGGCGCAGACTTTTAAGGCATCCAACGAGCAGAACCTTAAGAACGCTAGCTCATGGTCCTCGTTAGCATCCGCGAACTCGCCACAGTCGCACACGTCGAGCAGCTCGAGCAGCAGCAAGGCAAAGCCGGCCATGGACTCGTTTCAGCAGTTCCGCAACAAAGCCAAAGAACGCGACCGTCTCAAGCTGCTGGAGGCGGCAGAAAAAGAAAAGAAAAACCAAAAGGAGGCCGCCGAAAAGGAGCAGCAGCGTAAGCACCATAAGTCGTCATCATCCTCGTCATCGGCATCGGCTGCGGCCGCACAAGCTGCCGCAGTTGCAGCCGCAACAGCAGCGGTGGCACTAGGTGCAGCAGCAGTGGCGGCAGTGGCGTCGAATTCATCAAACGCTTCCGGCGGCAATAGCAGTGGCGGTGGTGGTCCAACCAGCAACCAGGCAATTAGTGGCGATCGCGAACGTGACAGGGATCGTGAACGAGAACGTGAGCGTTCGGGAAGCGGTGGTGGTCAATCCGGCAATGGGAACAACAGCAGCAATTCGGCCAACAGCAATGGACCTGGCAGTGCGGGCAGTGGTGGCAGTGGTGGCGGCGGAGGCAGTGGCCCAGCCAGTTCTGGTGGACCAAACAGTGGCGGCGGCAATGTCAACAGCAACAGTGGCGGGGGTCCAGCACTACTCAATGCTGGCAGCAATAGCAACAGTGGTGTTGGTAGTGGCGGAGCAGCCAGCAGCAACAGTAATAGCAGCGTTGGTGGCATCGTTGGAAGCGGCGGACCTGGATCTAATAGTCAGGGAAGCAGTGGTGGTGGCGGAGGGCCAGCAAGCGGAGGCATGGGCAGCGGCGCTCTTGATTACGGTCAGCAGGTGGCGGTGCTAACGCAGGTTGCGGCCCACGCTCAGGCGCAGCATGTGGCTGCCGCAGTGGCCGCGCAAGCCATTCTGGCCGCCTCGCCCTTAGGCGCCATGGAGAGCGGAAGGTAAGATATTTTAGGACCTATTTTGCAAGACAATGTAGGATTATATAGAAATAGTAAAGTAAAACGAGAACATGATCTTTAAAATGAAAATTAGTTAAAACCCACTCTCGAACGACTGAAATGTTGGCGTTAACTTATAGTATTTTTTTTTTCATAATATTTTAGAAAAAGTGTGCACGATGCACAGCCGCAGATATCGCGGGTGGATGACATCAAGGCGTCGCCGGGCGGACAGGGACAGAGTTCGCCGGCGCAGCAATCGCCTCAGGATCGGGCTGCCGCTAAACGGGCCGAGCAGCGACGGGCTGAGCAGGAGCGGCGCAGGCGCGAAGCGGTAAGTTACCCACCGAAACTCTTACTTCAAAAACAAAATTTAAACCAAATTCGGTTCCTTCCACAGATGGCTGGCCAAATCGATATGAACATGCAGAGTGATCTCATGGCTGCATTCGAGGAGACGCTGTAGGCCAAGGCCCGGAGAAAGTCGACCAACCGGGGCGTAAGCGTCATCGGCATCACCTCAACTACAACCACAAACGCATCATCCTTCACCAGCGGCGACCAATCGAAGCGGCGAACAAAGCGCCAGCAACGGATCACGTTGGACAACGGCTTGCGAGAGCAAAAGCAACACGGCTAGGAAATAAAACGATGACAGTTCGTCATGGAACTGTTAGAGCAAACAAACAACCAACAAACAAATGAAAGAAACAAACAAACTGCATAGGCTAAAAACCATTAAGCAATGTTCTAAGGCGTAAATAACATACGTACATTTAGTGAGTATATATATAAAGCATATATGCGGATGGAGCGAGCAGACAAACAAAAATGTGAAAGCCACCAGCAAAACCAAGCAGCAGCAACAGCGGCAACAATTTATATATATAACAGAAAGAATGGCAAATTTCCTTCGATTAGCAATTTATTATTCACTACCTTTTTTTAAAATCACTTATCACTTTCGATTATTATTGTGTATTAAAATTACCATTATAATGGTGGATCGTGGCGACAAGGAAGTCCGCACACGGTTCCAAAGCTTATTATTTTTAATATTATTGATTGCATAGGCAAGTTTAGTTTGTAGTCATACACTTAATTAATAATGTTTTTTTTTTTCTTAATTGTATACACACATCTATGCTTAGAGTTGTTAACTAATTTAAAAAACATAAACAAAACAAACGAGAAAACTACAACAAAAAAAAGAACAAAGAAAACAAATCGAAACGAAACGAAATCAATTCAAGAGATGCATCTATCCGCAGGGGGACGTTTCAGTCGCAGTT
This sequence comes from Drosophila eugracilis, assembly GCF_018153835.1. Lineage (NCBI taxonomy): Eukaryota > Metazoa > Arthropoda > Insecta > Diptera > Drosophilidae > Drosophila > Drosophila eugracilis. The sequence continues at coordinate 503,127 of NW_024573048.1, forward strand.
GCCTGTCCAGAAATCCAATTAAATTAAGTTTCAGAAATTTCATTAAAAATGTATATCTCTCCTGACGATCCCCATTCCCAAACCATACCACTGACCGCTGAGAGCAAATTTAATGGAATCTTATTGTTTTACGTTTTAAAATTTCTGGCGGCCAAAGAGCAGCACTTGCACATCACCCACACACCTGTAATTTATACAGCCTCAAAAAGAATATCTTTATATATATATATATACATATAAATATACATATTTATATATATATATATCTGTATGTATATATGTATTATATATACACACACACACACACACATTGACAGACACTTGGATGAAACCTAATACGAGAAAGAGAATCACAAACCAAAAACCCCATTTAGTAGGTCACGATTCAGCTGAAAATATGGAAACAAATTTAGTTATTAAGTAGCTACATTTTTTTTTGTAAGGACTCGCCAAAACAAAAGAAAAGAAGTGAAGTGGAAAATATATTGTAATTTTTTCTAATGACCACAGGCCTTCGCAAGTAGGTGTCAGGATGCTATCCCCCCAAATTGCAGTGACAATTCAGTAAAATTAATCAATGATACATGTTTGGAGTCTCTGCCGTCTTCCATATGTATTGTTCGTCTATATATCTTCATCATCTGCATGCAGCCGAACCTCCTCGTCAATGTGTGTCCCTGTATATAGATCTATAGGTCCTTCTAAATCATCATACCATCGGGGACTCTGATCCTGTTATAGCAATAGGAATTATGATAGCAACTATCTATGTAAAAGCTAGCGAAAGAATTCATGTAACTGTATTTGTATAATGCACGTCTCTATTGTTTTGAATTCTAAATGTATATTTAATTTGAATTTGAGCTTGTGGTTCTGATTTCTGTATGTTTTTAACGTTGTGAATCTGTCTGTGGGTGTTTTTTTTGTTGTTTTAGGAATACACGAGTTTGTCTTTGTATATAGAGGCGGTCAAATAGATTCGTATCTTTTCCCGACTTACTCTCGCAGGAAATGTCACTTTGATTTGTGTAAATTACTTTTTCGACAGCGAGTAGTAGAAAGAAAATTAGATTATCACAAAATATCCCCTATTTTATTCTATTATATATATATATATGAAAGTGCATCAGATATACATATATAAAAAAGGAGAAATTTTTTTTCTATACTTAATTTTAGCATTTAACTGAGAAATAAATCGCACGAGGAGATAAACAAATGTATGAAAATAAAAATTGTGAAAAACCAAACGATTTAAACAAAAAAAGTTTTTAATTCAGCGAAAGACGGATATATATATATATATACATATATTAACACTTCTATATAGATTTACATCCCTGATATGAAAAACTTTTTTGCATATATGAATGTAACACACCTTTATATATATATATATATATATTTTAACAAACCACCCGATGGGAGAACGAGACGTATTTGATTTTTGTCCAATCTGATCAAATCGCCCAAATTCTAGAATATGCATTTGGCATATTAGCAATTAATTGTTGACCTTTTGTTGTTACTTAACGAGGGCATTAACTAGAAGAAGACGACGGGGAAGTAATAGGATAGTTCGGATATAGCTGGACAGTTGAATCGAGGAGTATGTAACATATAGCGAAAAACTCACTAAAGAATCACTTTTCTGAAATGTAAAAGCAAACGATCTTAGCCTTAAGCGCCTACCGCTAAACATGAAAAACTTTAAAGCAACGTTACGATTCGTTATGTGAAACGTAATGCAGGAACTAATAATAATAATAACTATTATGATTATAAAGTATAAATCAAGGGGAAACATTTTGGGCTGGCATTACGAGTTGATGCTATAGAAACCATTACATTTACATGACTCCATTTTGGCCCCTTTAGCATTCACTCCATTATATACAACACTTCTTAGTAAGCCTATAATTAATGATGGAGAAACATGAAAACAAAATCGAAGGAAACCAATTAACAAGTAAAACATAAAACATATTTTACCTTTAATGCGTACACTTAGTATTAATGAAATGAAAAATGGCCGACAAAAGCAAAAAACTAAAAGAAACAAATAAAAAAAGATACAAAAAACTAAAAAAACAAAGAAAATTCGCAAAAAAAATAAACAAAAGTTCATAAAAAATAAATATCAAGTGTCTTTTTATTCTAGTGGGTTAGTTTTGATTACAAATTCGATAATTTTACAAGTACTGTAGTCTAAAAATCTCTTCCAAGTGCAAAGTAATTCGATTTTAATTACATATATATTTGGTATATAAATCTACTTACACATATATTTATTTAATGGGATTGAGTTTATTATTGGCGTTTTTGGTTGTTGTTTCTTATATGACAATACTTTGTACAAAGTTAATACCACAGGTTATCGCGGTGAAAGTAATAAACACACTTGTTCTAAATTATAATTGCAAGATGCAGCTTACAAAAAGAAATGCCTATGGTAATTTTAAAAAACTTTAATGTTCTTCCTTATGTATTTTAGTTCTGAGTAAGAGGGTCCTTTCTTTTTCTGGATAACGATACACTTAATTTTTTAATAAATAAATTGAGCTTTTTTTTAATCCGTATTTATAATGAAAAATTTTAGTTTTTGTTTATTTAATTTTAAAACAACCAACTATTTTACCTTCAAAGGTGAAATCCGTTTCTTATTGGAACCAAATTGGTTCCAGTGTTCGATCATAAGAATTCTATATATGTATATGTATATAGAACCATTACATAGAGGAATTTAAAACGCACGCAGATTAGCGTGAAAATAAATTTAGTATTCATGTTTAAATCAACACTCTTATCTTTCGGCAGGGAATCCATTTTAAAATGTAAAAAAGGGGAATACCACAATCAATCACTTCTACTGTTTCTGGCAAGATGAATCTTTCTTTTTTCCACTAACTTAAAAATATGAAGGAGTTTTGATATTATACAATTTAAAACATTATGTAAACGATGTAACTTTTTAACTAACTTGTAACTATTTAAATGTCACATCAGAACGTAACTTTTTTTTTCCATATTTTTAAATATATTTACATAGTTGCCCCATTAGAATTTCACTTTATTATTCTATCACCGAAAATAAGTTATCAATATTATAATTTTAATCGCATATTTTCTAGGCACATGGGTACTTTTTTAGCGCAGTGCACATGAAAGATCTGTTTACAAGTCTGAAGTTCAAAAATGCGATAGGGATATATGCACCATCAGCAGTATTCGGACCCTATAAAAGGGCTGGCAATCGGTGAGAGAAATCAGTTGAATTTAAGAAGTGTTCGCGATGCGGCCAATATACACAGTGTTTCTTGGGTTTTCAGTACTTTTTTTACTGCCCCACGATGTAGTTGGAAATTGTAAACTTGAAACAGTACCCAATGCTCCGGTCGTTGTTACGCGTTTTGGATCAAAACAATTACTGTCAGATTCTCCTGGAATATATGAACTTGAAACTGGACAAACTATTGATTTATATAGCGCCAGTGGATTTTTTATTCATCGGTTTGTTAGACTTTATCTTATTAAAACATTCGAACTTGTTAACGCAAATTTGTTATGCAATAAAAAGTTAACATATTGCTAGATAAATGCATATATATTTAGTCAATTTTATTTACAAATTTGTAAAATAAAATTTGCACTATATGGGCCATGTTCGAAATATTTCCACTAATCTTTTATAAAAACAAAATATCATTTGTAATTATAATTAATATTTCGATTATAGGGATTACCGGAATACTTACCTTATTGTAAGACCTAATGTTACAATGAGGTGCAATGAATACGGTGCTTTTCAAAATTCAATCAATAACAACGAAGCCCAAAAGGTTCAGTGTCTTAACGGAGTGTCACAATTGTTTGAAAGTAAGAACAGCTTACAAAACTGCCTTGATGATATGACTCTCATTTTGGCCAATAATATCAATGAGAATAATTCAAGAAAAAATTTGGCCATCTGCTATGATATTGATTCCTCCCGAGTGAAATATATTGGCTACACGACATTTCCCGAAAAAAATCAAGTTTTAACAATGGTAAGATTTTCTATAATTCTAATAGCTCTGTTTAACAAAAAATTTATAAAGAATAATTACTATTAATATCTTATATGTTTTCATAGACGCAATTGGGTCAACTAAATGATATTGGACTGGACATTGATGTAAAGTATTATAAAAATCTCATTAAGACCATAAGGTAATTTGGGTCAGTTGCTCGGTTTTTTGTTATATTTTTTGTTTTTTTTATGATTTCAAATTAAATCTAAACATATAATTTTTTTAATTTTGTATTTTTCGAGTAGCCAGAAGGATATCGATGATTATATGGCAAAAGAAAAAACGCTGTTCGTACCGAACACCTTCAAGTCGGACAATCTGGTTCAGGACGAGTCGGTTGTCCGGCAGTTGACCGGCTTCGAGGACCTTACGACCACAATTTGGCTCCGGGTCCTGAGTCTTGGCAATTGGAAGAACTGGATTACGGCGATGCGGGATGCCAGTGGAGTTGACAACCATTTCGATATTCGTCTTGGCGTTTCCGGTGTCATAGAGATACCCACAGGCTTTGATGGATCCTGCAACGCAAGTCGATCATTGAAAATAAAAGTTGCGAATGGTGGCTCCTTTCCTATACCAGCCCACATTTGGGCACATATTCATGCACTGGAGAAAACTGGCAGCGTTCAGGATGAGTTTGTCATTATTGGACACAATTCCCCATTTGTATGCACTGGTATTTTATGACCCACATTGGAGCAATCTTAATAAAATATTACATTTCTTGCAGACCACCTATGATAATTCAAGCGACTTGTGTCTATCAATGTGTGATCAGATCTCTTGGCTAAGGAACACGTTGTTCGCCAGACTTCATAGGCACCCTAATTTCGGATTGGTGTACTGCTGTCGGGTGGAGGATGTGGCAAACAAGCTGGACAACTTCCCAGGTCCATTTGCGAAAGCGAATGTAGAGAGCCATCATACGGATAAATTTACGACAACTACGATCTCGCCCAATGTTTTGGAATTCTTAGGAAGTAATGAACAATCTTATGATTACTAACATAAAATTGTAAATCTTTTAAATTGGAATTTTTTTTCTATAACTAAGAAAATAATTGACTAATTGTGAAATTTTAAACCTAGTTAAGCTTATTTTCTAATTCGTAATATATCTTGTGTGTCTTGGTTTATTACAAATTATGTTGGAAATTTCTGTTAAAAATTTGTTTTTCTGTTAAAAATTTGGTCCAGAGCTCGCATCGAAACATAAGAACAATAATGATAAAAGCAAGTATAGGGTATTTAAGTTTCGGTAGTTAGCTGCCCAACACAGTCAATGTTTTAGCTATGCGGCTTGTTTTGACAAAGGTAGAGCAAAGAAACTGAAAAACTGACAAAGTTAGAGCTAAGAAACTGAAAAAAACCGTGCTCTTCTGTCAGAAGACGTATACTCGATTTTGGGCGGAAAAAAATCAGTTTTTTAGCCATAGCACAGCCAAAAACGGTCCAAATGAGGAATGTAATACCTCGTAGGTCTCGTAACTTGATTGCCATGATTCCCAATTGGTTTGCATTCAAATCTGGGAAACTTCATTTTTGGCCCATTTTTGAAAATTTTGATGATGGTACCCCTTATAAAAAATGCGAAATTTGGGCCAAAATTGATTTTCCCAAAATCGACAAACGAGTGATAGGGGTTGTTAGTATTGGTCGTTAGCAGGACAAAACAGTCGTTCTTTTGGCTGTACGTCTTGATTTGGCCGAGCTAGAGCTAAAAATCCGAAAATAGTGTTGCACATTTCTGTTAATAATAGGTTTTTTGATTTTTTAGCCTTTAAATCAGAGCTCGCACAGAAAAATCAGAGCAATAATGATAAAAGCAAGTATAGGGTGTTTAAGTTTCGGTAGTTAGCTGCCCAAAACAGTCACTGTTTTAGCTATGCGGCTCGTTTTGACAAAGTTAGAGCTAAGAAACTGAAAAAAAACCGTGCTCTTCTGTCAGAACACGTATACTCGATTTTGGGCGGAAAAAAATCAGTTTTTTAGCCATAGCACAGCCAAAAACGGTCCAAATGAGGAATATAATACCTCGTAGGGCTCGTAACTTGGTTGCCATGATTCCCAATTGGTTTGTCTTCAAATCTGGGAAACTTCATTTTTGGTCCATTTTTGAAAATTTTGAAAAAATGCGAAATTTGGGCCAAAATTGATTTTCCCAAAATCGAAAAACGAGTGATAGGGGTGGTTAGTATTGGTCGTTAGCAGCACAAAACAGTCGTTCTTTTGGCTGTACGTCTTGATTTGGCCGAACTAGAGCTAAAAATCCGAAAATAGTGTTGCAAATTTCTGTTAAAAATCAGTTTCCTGATTTTTTAGCCCTCAAAACAGAGCTCGCACTAAAAAATCAGAACAGTAATGATGAAAGCAAGTAAAGGGGTGTTAAGAGCCGGTAGTTAGCTGAACAAAACAGTCATTGTTTTAGCCGTGCGTCTTGTTTTGACCGAGCTAGAGCTAAAAATCCGAAAATAATATTGCACATTTCTGTTAATAATAGGTTTTTTGATTTTTTAGCCTTTAAATCAGAGCTCGCACAGAAAAATCAAAGCAATAATGATAAAAGCAAGTATAGGGTTTTTAAGTTTCGGTAATTAGCTGCCCATAACAGTCATTGTTTTAGCTATGCGATATCGTTTGACAAAGTTAGAGCTAAGAAACTGAAAAAAAACCGTGCTCTTCTGTCAGAAGACTTATACTCGATTTTGGGCGGGAAAAAATGAGTTTTTTAGCCATAGCACAGTCAAAAACGGTCCAAATGAGGAATATAATACCTCGTAGGGCTCGTAACTTGATTGTCATGATTCCCAATTGGTTTGCATTCAAATCTGGGAAACTTCATTTTTGGCCCATTTTTGAAAATTTTATAAAAAATGAGAAATTTGGGTCAAAATTGATTTTCCCAAAATCGGCAAACGAGTGATAGGGGTGGTTAGTATTGGTCGTTAGCAGCACAAAACAGTCGTTCTTTTGGCTGTACGTCTTGATTTGGCCGAGCTAGAGCTAAAAATCCGAAAATAGTGTTGCAAATTTCTGTTAAGAATCGGTTTCCTGATTTTTTAGCCCTTAAAACAGAGCTCGCACTGAAAATCAGAACAGTAATGATAAAAGCAAGTAAAGGGGTGTTAAGAGCCGGTAGTTAGCTGTACAAAACAGTCATTGTTTTAGCCGTGCGTCTTGTTTTGACCGAGCTAGAGCTAAAAATCCGAAAATAATATTGCACATTTCTTTTAATAATAGGTTTTTTGATTTTTTAGCCTTTAAATCAGAGCTCGCACAGAAAAATCAGAGCAATAATGATAAAAGCAAGTATAGGGTGTTTAAGTTTCGGTAGTTAGCTGCCCAAAACAGTCATTGTTTTAGCTATGCTTGTTTTGACAAAGTTAGAGCTAAGAAACTGAAAAAAAAAACAGTGCTCTTCTGTCAGAAGATGTATACTCGATTTTGGGCGGAAAAAAATCAGTTTTTTAGCCATAGCACAGCCAAAAACGGTCCAAATGAGGAATATAATACCTCGTAGGGCTCGTAACTTGATTGCCATGATTCCCAATTGGTTTGCATTCAAATCTGGGAAACTTCATTTTTGGCCCATTTTTGAAAATTTTGATGATGGTACCCCTTATAAAAAATGCGAAATTTCGGCCAAAATTGATTTTCCCAAAATCGAAAAACGAGTGATAGGGGTGGTTAGTATTGGTCGTTAGCAGCACAAAACAGTCGTTCTTTTGGCTGTACGTCTTGATTTGGCCGAGCTAGAGCTAAAAGTCCGAATATAATATTGCACATTTCTGTTGATAATAGGTTTTTTGATTTTTTAGCCTTTAAATCAGAGCTCGCACAGAAAAATTTAGAACAGTAATGATAAAAGCAAGTATAGGATGTTTAGTTTTCGGTAGTTAGCTGCCCAAAACAGTCATTGTTTTAGCTTTGCGGCTTGTTTTGACAAAGTTAGAGCTAAGAAACGGAAAAAAAAAACCGTGCTCTTCTGTCAGAAGACGTATACTCGATTTTGGGCGGAAAAAAATCAGTTTTTTAGCCATAGCACAGCCAAAAACGGTCCAAATGAGGAATATAATACCTCGTAGGGCTCGTAACTTGATTGCCATGATTCCCAATTGGTTTGCATTCAAATCTGGGAAACTTCATTTTTAGCCCATTTTTGAAAATTTTGATGATGGTACCACTTATAAAAATGCGAAATTTGGGCCAAAATTGATTTTCCCAAAATCGAAAAACGAGTGATAGGGGTTGTTAGTATTGGTCGTTAGCAGCACAAAACAGTCGTTCTTTTGGCTGTACGTCTTGATTTGGCCGAGCTAGAGCTACAAATCCGAAAATAATATTGCACATTTCTGTTAATAATAGGTTTTTGATTTTTAGCCTTTAAATCAGAGCTCGCACAGAAAAATCAGAGCAATAATGATAAAAGCAAGTACAGGGTGTTTAAGTTTCGGTAGTTAGCTGCCAAAAACAGTCATTGTTTTAGCTATGCGGCTTGTTTTGACAAAGTTAGAGCTAAGAAACTGAAAAAAACCGTGCTCTTCTGTCAGAAGATGTATACTCGATTTTGGGCGGAAAAAATCAGTTTATTAGCCATAGCACAGCCAAAAACGGTCCAAATGAGGAATGTAATACCTCGTAGGGCTCGTAACTTGATTGCAATGATTCCCAATTGGTTTTGCATTCAAATCTGGGAAACTTCATTTTTGGCCCATTTTTGAAAATTTTGATGATGGTACCACTTATAAAAAATGCGAAATTTGGGCCAAAATTGATTTTCCCAAAATCGAAAAACGAGTGATAGGGGTGGTTAGTATTGGTCGTTAGCAGCACAAAACAGTCGTTCTTTTGGCTGTACGTCTTGATTTGGCCGAGCTAGAGCTAAAAGTCCGAAAATAATATTGCACATTTCTGTTAATAATAGGTTTTTGATTTTTTAGCCTTTAAATCAGAGCTCGCAAAAAAAAATCAGAACAGTAATGATGAAAGCAAGTAAAGGGGTGTTAAGAGCCGGTAGTTAGCTGTACAAAACTGTCATTGTTTTAGCTATGCGGCTTGTTTTAAAAAAATTAGAGCTAAGAAACTGAAAAAAAACCGTGCTCTTCTGTCAGAAGATGTATACTCGATTTTGGGCGGAAAAAATCAGTTTATTAGCCATAGCACAGCCAAAAACGGTCCAAATGAGGAATGTAATACCTCGTAGGGCTCGTAACTTGATTGCCATGATTCCCAATTGGTTTGTATTCAAATCTGGGAAACTTCATTTTTGGCCCATTTTTGAAAATTTTATAAAAATGCAAAATTTCGGCCAAAATTGATTTTCCCAAAATCGAAAAACGAGTGATAGGGGTGGTTAGTATTGGTCGTTAGCAGCACAAAACAGTCGTTCTTTTGGCTGTACGTCTTGATTTGGCCGAGCTAGAGCTAAAAGTCCGAAAATAATATTGCACATTTCTGTTAATAATAGGTTTTTTGATTTTTTAGCCTTTAAATCAGAGCTCGCACAAAAAAATCAGAACAGTAATGATGAAAGCAAGTAAAGGGGTGTTAAGAGCCGGTAGTTAGCTGTACAAAACTGTCATTGTTTTAGCTATGCGGCTTGTTTTAAAAAAATTAGAGCTAAGAAACTGAAAAAAAACCGTGCTCTTCTGTCAGAAGATGTATACTCGATTTTGGGCGGAAAAAATCAGTTTATTAGCCATAGCACAGCCAAAAACGGTCCAAATGAGGAATGTAATACCTCGTAGGGCTCGTAACTTGATTGCCATGATTCCCAATTGGTTTGCATTCAAATCTGGGAAACTTCATTTTTGGCCCATTTTTGAAAATTTTGATGATGGTACCCCTTATAAAAAATGCAAAATTTCGGCCAAAATTGATTTTCCCAAAATCGAAAAACGAGTGATAGGGGTGGTTAGTATTGGTCGTTAGCAGCACAAAACAGTCGTTCTTTTGGCTGTACGTCTTGATTTGGCCGAGCTAGAGCTAAAAATCCGAAAATAGTGTTGCAAATTTCTGTTAAGAATCGGTTTCCTGATTTTTTAGCCCTTAAAACAGAGCTCGCACTGAAAATCAGAACAGTAATGATAAAAGCAAGTAAAGGGGTGTTAAGAGCCGGTAGTTAGCTGTACAAAACAGTCATTGTTTTAGCCGTGCGTCTTGTTTTGACCGAGCTAGAGCTAAAAATCCGAAAATAATATTGCACATTTCTTTTAATAATAGGTTTTTTGATTTTTTAGCCTTTAAATCAGAGCTCGCACAGAAAAATCAGAGCAATAATGATAAAAGCAAGTATAGGGTGTTTAAGTTTCGGTAGTTAGCTGCCCAAAACAGTCATTGTTTTAGCTATGCTTGTTTTGACAAAGTTAGAGCTAAGAAACTGAAAAAAAAAAACAGTGCTCTTCTGTCAGAAGATGTATACTCGATTTTGGGCGGAAAAAAATCAGTTTTTTAGCCATAGCACAGCCAAAAACGGTCCAAATGAGGAATATAATACCTCGTAGGGCTCGTAACTTGATTGCCATGATTCCCAATTGGTTTGCATTCAAATCTGGGAAACTTCATTTTTGGCCCATTTTTGAAAATTTTGATGATGGTACCCCCTTATAAAAAATGCGAAATTTCGGCCAAAATTGATTTTCCCAAAATCGAAAACGAGTGATAGGGGTGGTTAGTATTGGTCGTTAGCAGCACAAAACAGTCGTTCTTTTGGCTGTACGTCTTGATTTGGCCGAGCTAGAGCTAAAAGTCCGAATATAATATTGCACATTTCTGTTGATAATAGGTTTTTTGATTTTTTAGCCTTTAAATCAGAGCTCGCACAGAAAAATTTAGAACAGTAATGATAAAAGCAAGTATAGGATGTTTAGTTTTCGGTAGTTAGCTGCCCAAAACAGTCATTGTTTTAGCTTTGCGGCTTGTTTTGACAAAGTTAGAGCTAAGAAACGGAAAAAAACCGTGCTCTTCTGTCAGAAGACGTATACTCGATTTTGGGCGGAAAAAAATCAGTTTTTTAGCCATAGCACAGCCAAAAACGGTCCAAATGAGGAATGTAATACCTCGTAGGGCTCGTAACTTGATTGCCATGATTCCCAATTGGTTTGCATTCAAATCTGGGAAACTTCATTTTTAGCCCATTTTTGAAAATTTTGATGATGGTACCACTTATAAAAAATGCGAAATTTGGGCCAAAATTGATTTTCCCAAAATCGAAAAACGAGTGATAGGGGTGGTTAGTATTGGTCGTTAGCAGCACAAAACAGTCGTTCTTTTGGCTGTACGTCTTGATTTGGCCGAGCTAGAGCTACAAATCCGAAAATAATATTGCACATTTCTGTTAATAATAGGTTTTTGATTTTTTAGCCTTTAAATCAGAGCTCGCACAGAAAAATCAGAGCAATAATGATAAAAGCAAGTATAGGGTGTTTAAGTTTCGGTAGTTAGCTGCCAAAAACAGTCATTGTTTTAGCTATGCGGCTTGTTTTGACAAAGTTAGAGCTAAGAAACTGAAAAAAACCGTGCTCTTCTGTCAGAAGATGTATACTCGATTTTGGGCGGAAAAAATCAGTTTATTAGCCATAGCACAGCCAAAAACGGTCCAAATGAGGAATGTAATACCTCGTAGGGCTCGTAACTTGATTGCAATGATTCCCAATTGGTTTGCATTCAAATCTGGGAAACTTCATTTTTGGCCCATTTTTGAAAATTTTGATGATGGTACCACTTATAAAAAATGCGAAATTTGGGCCAAAATTGATTTTCCCAAAATCGAAAAACGAGTGATAGGGGTGGTTAGTATTGGTCGTTAGCAGCACAAAACAGTCGTTCTTTTGGCTGTACGTCTTGATTTGGCCGAGCTAGAGCTAAAAGTCCGAAAATAATATTGCACATTTCTGTTAATAATAGGTTTTTGATTTTTTAGCCTTTAAATCAGAGCTCGCACAAAAAAATCAGAACAGTAATGATGAAAGCAAGTAAAGGGGTGTTAAGAGCCGGTAGTTAGCTGTACAAAACTGTCATTGTTTTAGCTATGCGGCTTGTTTTGAAAAAATTAGAGCTAAGAAACTGAAAAAAAACCGTGCTCTTCTGTCAGAAGATGTATACTCGATTTTGGGCGGAAAAAAAATCAGTTTATTAGCCATAGCACAGCCAAAAACGGTCCAAATGAGGAATGTAATACCTCGTAGGGCTCGTAACTTGATTGCCATGATTCCCAATTGGTTTGTATTCAAATCTGGGAAACTTCATTTTTGGCCCATTTTTGAAAATTTTATAAAAAATGCAAATTTTGGGCCAAAATTGATTTTCCCAAAATCGAAAAACGAGTGATAGGGGTGGTTAGTATTGGTCGTTAGCAGCACAAAACAGTCGTTCTTTTGGCTGTACGTCTTGATTTGGCCGAGCTAGAGCTAAAAGTCCGAAAATAATATTGCACATTTCTGTTAATAATAGGTTTTTTGATTTTTTAGCCTTTAAATCAGAGCTCGCACAAAAAAATCAGAACAGTAATGATGAAAGCAAGTAAAGGGGTGTTAAGAGCCGGTAGTTAGCTGTACAAAACTGTCATTGTTTTAGCTATGCGGCTTGTTTTAAAAAAATTAGAGCTAAGAAACTGAAAAAAACCGTGCTCTTCTGTCAGAAGATGTATACTCGATTTTGGGCGGAAAAAATCAGTTTATTAGCCATAGCACAGCCAAAAACGGTCCAAATGAGGAATGTAATACCTCGTAGGGCTCGTAACTTGATTGCCATGATTCCCAATTGGTTTGCATTCAAATCTGGGAAACTTCATTTTTGGCCCATTTTTGAAAATTTTGATGATGGTACCCCTTATAAAAAATGCAAAATTTCGGCCAAAATTGATTTTCCCAAAATCGAAAAACGAGTGATAGGGGTGGTTAGTATTGGTCGTTAGCAGCACAAAACAGTCGTTCTTTTGGCTGTACGTCTTGATTTGGCCGAGCTAGAGCTACAAATCCGAAAATAATATTGCACATTTCTGTTAATAATAGGTTTTTGATTTTTTAGCCTTTAAATCAGAGCTCGCACAGAAAAATCAGAGCAATAATGATAAAAGCAAGTATAGGGTGTTTAAGTTTCGGTAGTTAGCTGCCAAAAACAGTCATTGTTTTAGCTATGCGGCTTGTTTTGACAAAGTTAGAGCTAAGAAACTGAAAAAAACCGTGCTCTTCTGTCAGAAGATGTATACTCGATTTTGGGCGGAAAAAATCAGTTTATTAGCCATAGCACAGCCAAAAACGGTCCAAATGAGGAATGTAATACCTCGTAGGGCTCGTAACTTGATTGCCATGATTCCCAATTGGTTTGCATTCAAATCTGGGAAACTTCATTTTTGGCCCATTTTTGAAAATTTTGATGATGGTACCACTTATAAAAAATGCGAAATTTGGGCCAAAATTGATTTTCCCAAAATCGAAAAACGAGTGATAGGGGTGGTTAGTATTGGTCGTTAGCAGCACAAAACAGTCGTTCTTTTGGCTGTACGTCTTGATTTGGCCGAGCTAGAGCTAAAAGTCCGAAAATAATATTGCACATTTCTGTTAATAATAGGTTTTTGATTTTTTAGCCTTTAAATCAGAGCTCGCACAAAAAAATCAGAACAGTACTGATGAAAGCAAGTAAAGGGGTGTTAAGAGCCGGTAGTTAGCTGTACAAAACTGTCATTGTTTTAGCTATGCGGCTTGTTTTGAAAAAATTAGAGCTAAGAAACTAAAAAAAACCGTGCTCTTCTGTCAGAAGATGTATACTCGATTTTGGGCGGAAAAAAATCAGTTTTTTAGCCATAGCACAGCCAAAAACGGTCCAAATGAGGAATGTAATACCTTGTAGGGCTCGTAACTTGATTGCTATGATTCCCAATTGGTTTGCATTCAAATCTGGGAAACTTCATTTTTAGCCCATTTTTGAAAATTTTGATGATGGTACCCCTTATAAAAAATGCGAAATTTGGGCCAAAATTGATTTTCCCAAAATCGAAAAACGAGTGATAGGGGTGGTTAGTATTGGTCGTTAGCAGCACAAAACAGTCGTTCTTTTGGCTGTACGTCTTGATTTGGCCGAGCTAGAGCTAAAAGTCCGAATATAATATTGCACATTTCTGTTGATAATAGGTTTTTGATTTTTTAGCCTTTAAATCAGAGCTCGCACAGAAAAATCAGAGCAATAATGATAAAAGCAAGTATAGGGTGTTTAAGTTTCGGTAGTTAGCTGCCAAAAACAGTCATTGTTTTAGCTATGCGGCTTGTTTTGACAAAGTTAGAGCTAAGAAACTGAAAAAAAACCGTGCTCTTCTGTCAGAAGACGTATACTCGATTTTGGGCGGAAAAAAATCAGTTTTTTAGCCATAGCACAGCCAAAAATGGTCCAAATGAGGAATGTAATACCTCGTAGGGCTCGTAACTTGATTGCCATGATTCCCAATTGGTTTGCATTCAAATCTGGGAAGCTTCATTTTTGGCCCATTTTTGAAAATTTTGATGATGGTACCCCTTATAAAAAATGCAAAATTTGGGCCAAAATTGATTTTCCCAAAATCGAAAAACGAGTGATAGGGGTGGTTAGTATTGGTCGTTAGCAGCACAAAACAGTCGTTCTTTTGGCTGTACGTCTTGATTTGGCCGAGCTAGAGCTAAAAGTCCGAAAATAATATTGCACATTTCTGTTAATAATAGGTTTTTGATTTTTTAGCCTTTAAATCAGAGCTCGCACAAAAAAATCAGAACAGTAATGATGAAAGCAAGTAAAGGGGTGTTAAGAGCCGGTAGTTAGCTGTACAAAACTGTCATTGTTTTAGCTATGCGGCTTGTTTTGAAAAAAATTAGAGCTAAGAAACTGAAAAAAAAACCGTGCTCTTCTGTCAGAAGATGTATACTCGATTTTGGGCGGAAAAAAATCAGTTTTTTAGCCATAGCACAGCCAAAAATGGTCCAAATGAGGAATGTAATACCTCGTAGGGCTCGTAACTTGATTGCCATGATTCCCAATTGGTTTGTATTCAAATCTGGGAAACTTCATTTTTGGCCCATTTTTTGAAAATTTTATAAAAAATGCAAAATTTGGGCCAAAATTGATTTTCCCAAAATCGAAAAACGAGTGATAGGGGTGGTTAGTATTGGTCGTTAGCAGCACAAAACAGTCGTTCTTTTGGCTGTACGTCTTGATTTGGCCGAGCTAGAGCTAAAAGTCCGAAAATAATATTGCACATTTCTTTTAATAATAGGTTTTTTGATTTTTTAGCCTTTAAATCAGAGCTCGCACAAAAAAATCAGAACAGTAATGATGAAAGCAAGTAAAGGGGTGTTAAGAGCCGGTAGTTAGCTGTACAAAACTGTCATTGTTTTAGCTATGCGGCTTGTTTTGAAAAAATTAGAGCTAAGAAACTGAAAAAAACCGTGCTCTTCTGTCAGAAGATGTATACTCGATTTTGGGCGGAAAAAATCAGTTTATTAGCCATAGCACAGCCAAAAATGGTCCAAATAAGAAGTGTAATACCTCGTAGGGCTCGTAACTTAATTGCCATGATTCCCAATTGGTTTGCATTCAAATCTGGGAAACTTCAATTTTGGCCCATTTTTGAAAATTTTGATGATGGTACCCCTTATCAAAAATGCGAAATTTGGGCCAAAATTGATTTTCCCAAAATCGAAAAACGAGTGATAGGGGTGGTTAGTATTGGTCGTTAGCAGCACAAAACAGTCGTTCTTTTGGCTGTACGTCTTGATTTGGCCGAGCTAGATCTACAAATCCGAAAATAATATTGCACATTTCTGTTAATAATAGGTTTTTTGATTTTTTAGCCTTTAAATCAGAGCTCGCACAGAAAAATCAGAGCAATAATGATAAAAGCAAGTATAGGGTGTTTAAGTTTCGGTAGTTAGCTGCCCAAAACAGTCATTGTTTTAGCTATGCGGCATGTTTTGACAAAGTTAGAGCTAAGAAACTGAAAAAAACCGTGCTTTTCTGTCAGAAGATGTATACTCGATTTTGGGCGGAAAAAAATCAGTTTTTTAGCCATAGCACAGCCAAAAACGGTCCAAATGAGGAATGTAATACCTCGTAGGGCTCGTAACTTGATTGCCATGATTCCCAATTGGTTTGCATTCAAATCTGGGAAACTTCATTTTTGGCCCATTCTTGAAAATTTTGATGATGGTACCACTTATAAAAAATGCGAAATTTGGGCCAAAATTGATTTTCCCAAGATCGAAAAACGAGGGATAGGGGTGGTTAGTATTGGTCGTTAGCAGCACAAAACAGTTGTTCTTTTGGCTGTACGTCTTGATTTGGCCCAGCTAGAGCTACAAATCTGAAAATAATATTGCACATTTCTGTTAATAATAGGTTTTTAAATTTGTAGCCTTTAAATCAGAGCTCGCACAGAAAAATCAGAGCAATAATGATAAAAGCAAGTATAGGGTGTTTAAGTTTCGGTAGTTAGCTGCCCAAAACAGTCATTGTTTTAGCTATGCGGCATGTTTTGACAAAGTTAGAGCTAAGAAACTGAAAAAAACCGTGCTTTTCTGTCAGAAGATGTATACTCGATTTTGGGCGGAAAAAAATCAGTTTTTTAGCCATAGCACAGCCAAAAACGGTCCAAATGAGGAATGTAATACCTCGTAGGGCTCGTAACTTGATTGCCATGATTCCCAATTGGTTTGCATTCAAATCTGGGAAACTTCATTTTTGGCCCATTTTTGAAAATTTTGATGATGGTACCCCTTATAAAAAATGCGAAATTTGGGCCAAAATTGATTTTCCCAAGATCGAAAAACGAGGGATAGGGGTGGTTAGTATTGGTCGTTAGCAGCACAAAACAGTTGTTCTTTTGGCTGTACGTCTTGATTTGGCCCAGCTAGAGCTACAAATCCGAAAATAATATTGCACATTTCTGTTAATAATAGGTTTTTTAAATTTTAAGCCTTTAAATCAGAGCTCGCACAGAAAAATCAGAGCAATAATGATAAAAGCAAGTATAGGGTGTTTAAGTTTCGGTAGTTAGCTGCCCAAAACAGTCATTGTTTTAGCTATGCGGCTTGTTTTGAAAAAATTAGAGCTAAGAAACTGAAAAAAAACCGTGCTCTTCTGTCAGAAGACGTATACTCGATTTTGGGCGGAAAAAAATCAGTTTTTTAGCCATAGCACAGCCAAAAACGGTCCAAATGAGGAATGTAATACCTCGTAGGGCTCGTAACTTGATTGCCATGATTCCCAATTGGTTTGCATTCAAATCTGGGAAACTTCATTTTTGGCCCATTTTTGAAAATTTTGATGATGGTACCCCTTATAAAAAATGCGAAATTTCGGCCAAAATTGATTTTCCCAAGATCGAAAAACGAGGGATAGGGGTGGTTAGTATTGGTCGTTAGCAGCACAAAACAGTTGTTCTTTTGGCTGTACGTCTTGATTTGGCCCAGCTAGAGCTACAAATCCGAAAATAATATTGCACATTTCTGTTAATAATAGGTTTTTTTAAATTTTAAGCCTTTAAATCAGAGCTCGCACAGAAAAATCAGAGCAATAATGATAAAAGCAAGTATAGGGTGTTTAAGTTTCGGTAGTTAGCTGCCCAAAACAGTCATTGTTTTAGCTATGCGGCTTGTTTTGAAAAAATTAGAGCTAAGAAACTGAAAAAAAACCGTGCTCTTCTGTCAGAAGACGTATACTCGATTTTGGGCGGAAATAAATCAGTTTCTTAGCCATAGCACAGCCAAAAACGGTCCAAATGAGGAATGTAATACCTCGTAGGGCTCGTAACTTGATTGCCATGATTCCCAATTGGTTTGCATTCAAATCTGGGAAACTTCATTTTTGGCCCATTTTTGAAAATTTTGATGATGGTACCCCTTATAAAAAATGCGAAATTTGGGCCAAAATTGATTTTCCCAAAATCGAAAAACGAGTGATAGGGGTTGTTAGTATTGGTCGTTAGCAGCACAAAACAGTCGTTCTTTTGGCTGTACGTCTTGATTTGGCCGAGCTAGAGCTAAAAGTCCGAAAATAATATTGCACATTTCTTTTAATAATAGGTTTTTTGATTTTTTAGCCTTTAAATCAGAGCTCGCACAAAAAAATCAGAACAGTAATGATGAAAGCAAGTAAAGGGGTGTTAAGAGCCGGTAGTTAGCTGTACAAAACTGTCATTGTTTTAGCTATGCGGCTTGTTTAAAAAAATTAGAGCTAAGAAACTGAAAAAAACCGTGCTCTTCTGTCAGAAGACGTATACTCGATTTTGGGCGGAAAAAAATCAGTTTTTTAGCCATAGCACAGCCAAAAACGGTCCAAATGAGGAATGTAATACCTCGTAGGGCTCGTAACTTGATTGCCATGATTCCCAATTGGTTTGCATTCAAATCTGGGAAACTTCATTTTTGGCCCATTTTTGAAAATTTTGATGATGGTACCCCTTATAAAAAATGCGAAATTTCGGCCAAAATTGATTTTCCCAAGATCGAAAAACGAGGGATAGGGGTGGTTAGTATTGGTCGTTAGCAGCACAAAACAGTTGTTCTTTTGGCTGTACGTCTTGATTTGGCCCAGCTAGAGCTACAAATCCGAAAATAATATTGCACATTTCTGTTAATAATAGGTTTTTTTAAATTTTAAGCCTTTAAATCAGAGCTCGCACAGAAAAATCAGAGCAATAATGATAAAAGCAAGTATAGGGTGTTTAAGTTTCGGTAGTTAGCTGCCCAAAACAGTCATTGTTTTAGCTATGCGGCTTGTTTTGAAAAAATTAGAGCTAAGAAACTGAAAAAAAACCGTGCTCTTCTGTCAGAAGACGTATACTCGATTTTGGGCGGAAATAAATCAGTTTCTTAGCCATAGCACAGCCAAAAACGGTCCAAATGAGGAATGTAATACCTCGTAGGGCTCGTAACTTGATTGCCATGATTCCCAATTGGTTTGCATTCAAATCTGGGAAACTTCATTTTTGGCCCATTTTTGAAAATTTTGATGATGGTACCCCTTATAAAAAATGCGAAATTTGGGCCAAAATTGATTTTCCCAAAATCGAAAAACGAGTGATAGGGGTTGTTAGTATTGGTCGTTAGCAGCACAAAACAGTCGTTCTTTTGGCTGTACGTCTTGATTTGGCCGAGCTAGAGCTACAAATCCGAAAATAATATTGCACATTTCTGTTAATAATAGGTTTTTTGATTTTTTAGCCTTTAAATCAGAGCTCGCACAAAAAAATCAGAACAGTAATGATGAAAGCAAGTAAAGGGGTGTTAAGAGCCGGTAGTTAGCTGTACAAAACTGTCATTGTTTTAGCTATGCGGCTTGTTTTAAAAAAATTAGAGCTAAGAAACTGAAAAAAAACCGTGCTCTTCTGTCAGAAGACGTATACTCGATTTTGGGCGGAAAAAAATCAGTTTTTTAGCCATAGCACAGCCAAAAACGGTCCAAATGAGGAATGTAATACCTTGTAGGGCTCGTAACTTGATTGCTATGATTCCCAATTGGTTTGCATTCAAATCTGGGAAACTTCATTTTTAGCCCATTTTTGAAAATTTTGATGATGGTACCCCTTATAAAAAATGCGCAATTTGGGCCAAAATTGATTTTCCCAAAATCGAAAAACGAGTGATAGGGGTGGTTAGTATTGGTCGTTAGCAGCACAAAACAGTCGTTCTTTTGGCTGTACGTCTTGATTTGGCCGAGCTAGAGCTAAAAGTCCGAATATAATATTGCACATTTCTGTTGATAATAGGTTTTTGATTTTTTAGCCTTTAAATCAGAGCTCGCACAGAAAAATCAGAGCAATAATGATAAAAGCAAGTATAGGGTGTTTAAGTTTCGGTAGTTAGCTGCCAAAAACAGTCATTGTTTTAGCTATGCGGCTTGTTTTGACAAAGTTAGAGCTAAGAAACTGAAAAAAAACCGTGCTCTTCTGTCAGAAGACGTATACTCGATTTTGGGCGGAAAAAAATCAGTTTTTTAGCCATAGCACAGCCAAAAACGGTCCAAATGAGGAATGTAATACCTCGTAGGGCTCGTAACTTGATTGCCATGATTCCCAATTGGTTTGCATTCAAATCTGGGAAGCTTCATTTTTGGCCCATTTTTGAAAATTTTGATGATGGTACCCCTTATAAAAAATGCAAAATTTGGGCCAAAATTGATTTTCCCAAAATCGAAAAACGAGTGATAGGGGTGGTTAGTATTGGTCGTTAGCAGCACAAAACAGTCGTTCTTTTGGCTGTACGTCTTGATTTGGCCGAGCTAGAGCTAAAAGTCCGAAAATAATATTGCACATTTCTGTTAATAATAGGTTTTTGATTTTTTAGCCTTTAAATCAGAGCTCGCACAAAAAAATCAGAACAGTAATGATGAAAGCAAGTAAAGGGGTGTTAAGAGCCGGTAGTTAGCTGTACAAAACTGTCATTGTTTTAGCTATGCGGCTTGTTTTGAAAAAATTAGAGCTAAGAAACTGAAAAAAAACCGTGCTCTTCTGTCAGAAGATGTATACTCGATTTTGGGCGGAAAAAAAATCAGTTTTTTAGCCATAGCACAGCCAAAAACGGTCCAAATGAGGAATGTAATACCTCGTAGGGCTCGTAACTTGATTGCCATGATTCCCAATTGGTTTGTATTCAAATCTGGGAAACTTCATTTTTGGCCCATTTTTGAAAATTTTATAAAAAATGCAAAATTTGGGCCAAAATTGATTTTCCCAAAATCGAAAACGAGTGATAGGGGTGGTTAGTATTGGTCGTTAGCAGCACAAAACAGTCGTTCTTTTGGCTGTACGTCTTGATTTGGCCGAGCTAGAGCTAAAAGTCCGAAAATAATATTGCACATTTCTTTTAATAATAGGTTTTTTGATTTTTAGCCTTTAAATCAGAGCTCGCACAAAAAAATCAGAACAGTAATGATGAAAGCAAGTAAAGGGGTGTTAAGAGCCGGTAGTTAGCTGTACAAAACTGTCATTGTTTTAGCTATGCGGCTTGTTTTGAAAAAATTAGAGCTAAGAAACTGAAAAAAAACCGTGCTCTTCTGTCAGAAGATGTATACTCGATTTTGGGCGGAAAAATCAGTTTATTAGCCATAGCACAGCCAAAAATGGTCCAAATAAGAAATGTAATACCTCGTAGGGCTCGTAACTTAATTGCCATGATTCCCAATTGGTTTGCATTCAAATCTGGGAAACTTCAATTTTGGCCCATTTTTGAAAATTTTGATGATGGTACCCCTTATCAAAAATGCGAAATTTGGGCCAAAATTGATTTTCCCAAAATCGAAAAACGAGTGATAGGGGTGGTTAGTATTGGTCGTTAGCAGCACAAAACAGTCGTTCTTTTGGCTGTACGTCTTGATTTGGCCGAGCTAGATCTACAAATCCGAAAATAATATTGCACATTTCTGTTAATAATAGGTTTTTTGATTTTTTAGCCTTTAAATCAGAGCTCGCACAGAAAAATCAGAGCAATAATGATAAAAGCAAGTATAGGGTGTTTAAGTTTCGGTAGTTAGCTGCCCAAAACAGTCATTGTTTTAGCTATGCGGCATGTTTTGACAAAGTTAGAGCTAAGAAACTGAAAAAAACCGTGCTTTTCTGTCAGAAGATGTATACTCGATTTTGGGCGGAAAAAAATCAGTTTTTTAGCCATAGCACAGCCAAAAACGGTCCAAATGAGGAATGTAATACCTCGTAGGGCTCGTAACTTGATTGCCATGATTCCCAATTGGTTTGCATTCAAATCTGGGAAACTTCATTTTTGGCCCATTTTTGAAAATTTTGATGATGGTACCACTTATAAAAAATGCGAAATTTGGGCCAAAATTGATTTTCCCAAAATCGAAAAACGAGTGATAGGGGTGGTTAGTATTGGTCGTTAGCAGCACAAAACAGTCGTTCTTTTGGCTGTACGTCTTGATTTGGCCGAGCTAGAGCTAAAAGTCCGAATATAATATTGCACATTTCTGTTGATAATAGGTTTTTGATTTTTTAGCCTTTAAATCAGAGCTCGCACAGAAAAATCAGAGCAATAATGATAAAAGCAAGTATAGGGTGTTTAAGTTTCGGTAGTTAGCTGCCAAAAACAGTCATTGTTTTAGCTATGCGGCTTGTTTTGACAAAGTTAGAGCTAAGAAACTGAAAAAAAACCGTGCTCTTCTGTCAGAAGACGTATACTCGATTTTGGGCGGAAAAAATCAGTTTTTTAGCCATAGCACAGCCAAAAACGGTCCAAATGAGGAATGTAATACCTCGTAGGGCTCGTAACTTGATTGCCATGATTCCCAATTGGTTTGCATTCAAATCTGGGAAGCTTCATTTTTGGCCCATTTTTGAAAAATTTTGATGATGGTACCCCCTTATAAAAAATGCAAAATTTGGGCCAAAATTGATTTTCCCAAAATCGAAAAACGAGTGATAGGGGTGGTTAGTATTGGTCGTTAGCAGCACAAAACAGTCGTTCTTTTGGCTGTACGTCTTGATTTGGCCGAGCTAGAGCTAAAAGTCCGAAAATAATATTGCACATTTCTGTTAATAATAGGTTTTTGATTTTTTTAGCCTTTAAATCAGAGCTCGCACAAAAAAATCAGAACAGTAATGATGAAAGCAAGTAAAAGGGGTGTTAAGAGCCGGTAGTTAGCTGTACAAAACTGTCATTGTTTTAGCTATGCGGCTTGTTTTGAAAAAATTAGAGCTAAGAAACTGAAAAAAAACCGTGCTCTTCTGTCAGAAGATGTATACTCGATTTTGGGCGGAAAAAAAATCAGTTTTTTAGCCATAGCACAGCCAAAAACGGTCCAAATGAGGAATGTAATACCTCGTAGGGCTCGTAACTTGATTGCCATGATTCCCAATTGGTTTGTATTCAAATCTGGGAAACTTCATTTTTGGCCCATTTTTGAAAATTTTATAAAAAATGCAAAATTTGGGCCAAAATTGATTTTCCCAAAATCGAAAAACGAGTGATAGGGGTGGTTAGTATTGGTCGTTAGCAGCACAAAACAGTCGTTCTTTTGGCTGTACGTCTTGATTTGGCCGAGCTAGAGCTAAAAGTCCGAAAATAATATTGCACATTTCTTTTAATAATAGGTTTTTTGATTTTTTAGCCTTTAAATCAGAGCTCGCACAAAAAAATCAGAACAGTAATGATGAAAGCAAGTAAAGGGGTGTTAAGAGCCGGTAGTTAGCTGTACAAAACTGTCATTGTTTTAGCTATGCGGCTTGTTTTGAAAAAATTAGAGCTAAGAAACTGAAAAAAACCGTGCTCTTCTGTCAGAAGATGTATACTCGATTTTGGGCGGAAAAAATCAGTTTATTAGCCATAGCACAGCCAAAAATGGTCCAAATAAGAAATGTAATACCTCGTAGGGCTCGTAACTTAATTGCCATGATTCCCAATTGGTTTGCATTCAAATCTGGGAAACTTCAATTTTGGCCCATTTTTGAAAATTTTGATGATGGTACCCTTATCAAAAATGCGAAATTTGGGCCAAAATTGATTTTCCCAAAATCGAAAAACGAGTGATAGGGGTGGTTAGTATTGGTCGTTAGCAGCACAAAACAGTCGTTCTTTTGGCTGTACGTCTTGATTTGGCCGAGCTAGATCTACAAATCCGAAAATAATATTGCACATTTCTGTTAATAATAGGTTTTTTGATTTTTAGCCTTTAAATCAGAGCTCGCACAGAAAAATCAGAGCAATAATGATAAAAGCAAGTATAGGGTGTTTAAGTTTCGGTAGTTAGCTGCCCAAAACAGTCATTGTTTTAGCTATGCGGCATGTTTTGACAAAGTTAGAGCTAAGAAACTGAAAAAAACCGTGCTTTTCTGTCAGAAGATGTATACTCGATTTTGGGCGGAAAAAAATCAGTTTTTTAGCCATAGCACAGCCAAAAACGGTCCAAATGAGGAATGTAATACCTCGTAGGGCTCGTAACTTGATTGCCATGATTCCCAATTGGTTTGCATTCAAATCTGGGAAACTTCATTTTTGGCCCATTCTTGAAAATTTTGATGATGGTACCACTTATAAAAAATGCGAAATTTGGGCCAAAATTGATTTTCCCAAGATCGAAAAACGAGGGATAGGGGTGGTTAGTATTGGTCGTTAGCAGCACAAAACAGTTGTTCTTTTGGCTGTACGTCTTGATTTGGCCCAGCTAGAGCTACAAATCTGAAAATAATATTGCACATTTCTGTTAATAATAGGTTTTTAAATTTGTAGCCTTTAAATCAGAGCTCGCACAGAAAAATCAGAGCAATAATGATAAAAGCAAGTATAGGGTGTTTAAGTTTCGGTAGTTAGCTGCCCAAAACAGTCATTGTTTTAGCTATGCGGCATGTTTTGACAAAGTTAGAGCTAAGAAACTGAAAAAAACCGTGCTTTTCTGTCAGAAGATGTATACTCGATTTTGGGCGGAAAAAAATCAGTTTTTTAGCCATAGCACAGCCAAAAACGGTCCAAATGAGGAATGTAATACCTCGTAGGGCTCGTAACTTGATTGCCATGATTCCCAATTGGTTTGCATTCAAATCTGGGAAACTTCATTTTTGGCCCATTTTTGAAAATTTTATAAAAAATGCAAAATTTGGGCCAAAATTGATTTTCCCAAAATCGAAAAACGAGTGATAGGGGTGGTTAGTATTGGTCGTTAGCAGCACAAAACAGTCGTTCTTTTGGCTGTACGTCTTGATTTGGCCGAGCTAGAGCTAAAAGTCCGAAAATAATATTGCACATTTCTTTTAATAATAGGTTTTTTGATTTTTTAGCCTTTAAATCAGAGCTCGCACAAAAAAATCAGAACAGTAATGATGAAAGCAAGTAAAGGGGTGTTAAGAGCCGGTAGTTAGCTGTACAAAACTGTCATTGTTTTAGCTATGCGGCTTGTTTTGAAAAAATTAGAGCTAAGAAACTGAAAAAAACCGTGCTCTTCTGTCAGAAGATGTATACTCGATTTTGGGCGGAAAAAATCAGTTTATTAGCCATAGCACAGCCAAAAATGGTCCAAATAAGAAATGTAATACCTCGTAGGGCTCGTAACTTAATTGCCATGATTCCCAATTGGTTTGCATTCAAATCTGGGAAACTTCAATTTTGACCTATTTTTGAACATTTTGATGATGGTACCCCTTATCAAAAATGCGAAATTTGGGCCAAAATTGATTTTCCCAAAATCGAAAAACGAGTGATAGGGGTGGTTAGTATTGGTCGTTAGCAGCACAAAACAGTCGTTCTTTTGGCTGTACGTCTTGATTTGGCCGAGCTAGATCTACAAATCCGAAAATAATATTGCACATTTCTGTTAATAATAGGTTTTTTGATTTTTTAGCCTTTAAATCAGAGCTCGCACAGAAAAATCAGAGCAATAATGATAAAAGCAAGTATAGGGTGTTTAAGTTTCGGTAGTTAGCTGCCCAAAACAGTCATTGTTTTAGCTATGCGGCATGTTTTGACAAAGTTAGAGCTAAGAAACTGAAAAAAACCGTGCTTTTCTGTCAGAAGATGTATACTCGATTTTGGGCGGAAAAAAATCAGTTTTTTAGCCATAGCACAGCCAAAAAACGGTCCAAATGAGGAATGTAATACCTCGTAGGGCTCGTAACTTGATTGCCATGATTCCCAATTGGTTTGCATTCAAATCTGGGAAACTTCATTTTTGGCCCATTCTTGAAAATTTTGATGATGGTACCACTTATAAAAAATGCGAAATTTGGGCCAAAATTGATTTTCCCAAGATCGAAAAACGAGGGATAGGGGTGGTTAGTATTGGTCGTTAGCAGCACAAAACAGTTGTTCTTTTGGCTGTACGTCTTGATTTGGCCCAGCTAGAGCTACAAATCTGAAAATAATATTGCACATTTCTGTTAATAATAGGTTTTTAAATTTGTAGCCTTTAAATCAGAGCTCGCACAGAAAAATCAGAGCAATAATGATAAAAGCAAGTATAGGGTGTTTAAGTTTCGGTAGTTAGCTGCCCAAAACAGTCATTGTTTTAGCTATGCGGCATGTTTTGACAAAGTTAGAGCTAAGAAACTGAAAAAAACCGTGCTTTTCTGTCAGAAGATGTATACTCGATTTTGGGCGGAAAAAATCAGTTTTTAGCCATAGCACAGCCAAAAACGGTCCAAATGAGGAATGTAATACCTCGTAGGGCTCGTAACTTGATTGCCATGATTCCCAATTGGTTTGCATTCAAATCTGGGAAACTTCATTTTTGGCCCATTTTTGAAAATTTTGATGATGGTACCCCTTATAAAAATGCGAAATTTGGGCCAAAATTGATTTTCCCAAGAT
Source organism: Drosophila eugracilis (assembly GCF_018153835.1). Classification (NCBI taxonomy): domain Eukaryota; kingdom Metazoa; phylum Arthropoda; class Insecta; order Diptera; family Drosophilidae; genus Drosophila; species Drosophila eugracilis. Next base: position 529,468 of record NW_024573048.1, read on the forward strand.
CGAAAAACGAGGGATAGGGGTGGTTAGTATTGGTCGTTAGCAGCACAAAACAGTTGTTCTTTTGGCTGTACGTCTTGATTTGGCCCAGCTAGAGCTACAAATCCGAAAATAATATTGCACATTTCTGTTAATAATAGGTTTTTTAAATTTTAAGCCTTTAAATCAGAGCTCGCACAGAAAAATCAGAGCAATAATGATAAAAGCAAGTATAGGGTGTTTAAGTTTCGGTAGTTAGCTGCCCAAAACAGTCATTGTTTTAGCTATGCGGCTTGTTTTGAAAAAATTAGAGCTAAGAAACTGAAAAAAAACCGTGCTCTTCTGTCAGAAGACGTATACTCGATTTTGGGCGGAAAAAAATCAGTTTTTTAGCCATAGCACAGCCAAAAACGGTCCAAATGAGGAATGTAATACCTCGTAGGGCTCGTAACTTGATTGCCATGATTCCCAATTGGTTTGCATTCAAATCTGGGAAACTTCATTTTTGGCCCATTCTTGAAAATTTTGATGATGGTACCACTTATAAAAAATGCGAAATTTGGGCCAAAATTGATTTTCCCAAGATCGAAAAACGAGGGATAGGGGTGGTTAGTATTGGTCGTTAGCAGCACAAAACAGTTGTTCTTTTGGCTGTACGTCTTGATTTGGCCCAGCTAGAGCTACAAATCTGAAAATAATATTGCACATTTCTGTTAATAATAGGTTTTTAAATTTGTAGCCTTTAAATCAGAGCTCGCACAGAAAAATCAGAGCAATAATGATAAAAGCAAGTATAGGGTGTTTAAGTTTCGGTAGTTAGCTGCCCAAAACAGTCATTGTTTTAGCTATGCGGCATGTTTTGACAAAGTTAGAGCTAAGAAACTGAAAAAAACCGTGCTTTTCTGTCAGAAGATGTATACTCGATTTTGGGCGGAAAAAAATCAGTTTTTTAGCCATAGCACAGCCAAAAACGGTCCAAATGAGGAATGTAATACCTCGTAGGGCTCGTAACTTGATTGCCATGATTCCCAATTGGTTTGCATTCAAATCTGGGAAACTTCATTTTTGGCCCATTTTTGAAAATTTTGATGATGGTACCCCTTATAAAAAATGCGAAATTTGGGCCAAAATTGATTTTCCCAAGATCGAAAAACGAGGGATAGGGGTGGTTAGTATTGGTCGTTAGCAGCACAAAACAGTTGTTCTTTTGGCTGTACGTCTTGATTTGGCCCAGCTAGAGCTACAAATCCGAAAATAATATTGCACATTTCTGTTAATAATAGGTTTTTTAAATTTTAAGCCTTTAAATCAGAGCTCGCACAGAAAAATCAGAGCAATAATGATAAAAGCAAGTATAGGGTGTTTAAGTTTCGGTAGTTAGCTGCCCAAAACAGTCATTGTTTTAGCTATGCGGCTTGTTTTGAAAAAAATTAGAGCTAAGAAACTGAAAAAAAACCGTGCTCTTCTGTCAGAAGACGTATACTCGATTTTGGGCGGAAAAAAATCAGTTTTTTTAGCCATAGCACAGCCAAAAACGGTCCAAATGAGGAATGTAATACCTCGTAGGGGCTCGTAACTTGATTGCCATGATTCCCAATTGGTTTGCATTCAAATCTGGGAAACTTCATTTTTGGCCCATTTTTGAAAATTTTGATGATGGTACCCCTTATAAAAAATGCGAAATTTCGGCCAAAATTGATTTTCCCAAGATCGAAAAACGAGGGATAGGGGTGGTTAGTATTGGTCGTTAGCAGCACAAAACAGTTGTTCTTTTGGCTGTACGTCTTGATTTGGCCCAGCTAGAGCTACAAATCCGAAAATAATATTGCACATTTCTGTTAATAATAGGTTTTTTTAAATTTTAAGCCTTTAAATCAGAGCTCGCACAGAAAAATCAGAGCAATAATGATAAAAGCAAGTATAGGGTGTTTAAGTTTCGGTAGTTAGCTGCCCAAAACAGTCATTGTTTTAGCTATGCGGCTTGTTTTGAAAAAATTAGAGCTAAGAAACTGAAAAAACCGTGCTCTTCTGTCAGAAGACGTATACTCGATTTTGGGCGGAAATAAATCAGTTTCTTAGCCATAGCACAGCCAAAAACGGTCCAAATGAGGAATGTAATACCTCGTAGGGCTCGTAACTTGATTGCCATGATTCCCAATTGGTTTGCATTCAAATCTGGGAAACTTCATTTTTGGCCCATTTTTGAAAATTTTGATGATGGTACCCCTTATAAAAAATGCGAAATTTGGGCCAAAATTGATTTTCCCAAAATCGAAAAACGAGTGATAGGGGTTGTTAGTATTGGTCGTTAGCAGCACAAAACAGTCGTTCTTTTGGCTGTACGTCTTGATTTGGCCGAGCTAGAGCTACAAATCCGAAAATAATATTGCACATTTCTGTTAATAATAGGTTTTTTGATTTTTTAGCCTTTAAATCAGAGCTCGCACAAAAAAATCAGAACAGTAATGATGAAAGCAAGTAAAGGGGTGTTAAGAGCCGGTAGTTAGCTGTACAAAACTGTCATTGTTTTAGCTATGCGGCTTGTTTTAAACAAATTAGAGCTAAGAAACTGAAAAAAAACCGTGCTCTTCTGTCAGAAGACGTATACTCGATTTTGGGCGGAAAAAAATCAGTTTTTTAGCCATAGCACAGCCAAAAACGGTCCAAATGAGAAATGTAATACCTCGTAGGGCTCGTAACTTGATTGCCATGATTCCCAATTGGTTTGCATTCAAATCTGGGAAACTTCATTTTTGGCCCATTTTTGAAAATTTTGATGATGGTACCCCTTATAAAAAATGCGAAATTTGGGCCAAAATTGATTTTCCCAAGATCGAAAAACGAGGGATAGGGGTGGTTAGTATTGGTCGTTAGCAGCACAAAACAGTTGTTCTTTTGGCTGTACGTCTTGATTTGGCCCAGCTAGAGCTACAAATCCGAAAATAATATTGCACATTTCTGTTAATAATAGGTTTTTTTAAATTTTTAAGCCTTTAAATCAGAGCTCGCACAGAAAAATCAGAGCAATAATGATAAAAGCAAGTATAGGGTGTTTAAGTTTCGGTAGTTAGCTGCCCAAAACAGTCATTGTTTTAGCTATGCGGCTTGTTTTGAAAAAATTAGAGCTAAGAAACTGAAAAAAAACCGTGCTCTTCTGTCAGAAGACGTATACTCGATTTTGGGCGGAAAAAATCAGTTTTTTAGCCATAGCACAGCCAAAAACGGTCCAAATGAGGAATGTAATACCTCGTAGGGCTCGTAACTTGATTGCCATGATTCCCAATTGGTTTGCATTCAAATCTGGGAAACTTCATTTTTGGCCCATTTTTGAAAATTTTGATGATGGTACCCCTTATAAAAAATGCGAAATTTGGGCCAAAATTGATTTTCCCAAAATCGAAAAACGAGTGATAGGGGTTGTTAGTATTGGTCGTTAGCAGCACAAAACAGTCGTTCTTTTGGCTGTACGTCTTGATTTGGCCGAGCTAGAGCTACAAATCCGAAAATAATATTGCACATTTCTGTTAATAATAGGTTTTTTGATTTTTTTAGCCTTTAAATCAGAGCTCGCACAAAAAAATCAGAACAGTAATGATGAAAGCAAGTAAAGGGGTGTTAAGAGCCGGTAGTTAGCTGCAAAAAACTGTCATTGTTTTAGCTATGCGGCTTGTTTTAAAAAAATTAGAGCTAAGAAACTGAAAAAAAACCGTGCTCTTCTGTCAGAAGACGTATACTCGATTTTGGGCGGAAAAAAATCAGTTTTTTAGCCATAGCACAGCCAAAAACGGTCCAAATGAGAAATGTAATACCTCGTAGGGCTCGTAACTTGATTGCCATGATTCCCAATTGGTTTGCATTCAAATCTGGGAAACTTCATTTTTGGCCCATTTTTGAAAATTTTGATGATGGTACCCCTTATAAAAAATGCGAAATTTGGGCCAAAATTGATTTTCCCAAAATCGAAAAACGAGTGATAGGGGTGGTTAGTATTGGTCGTTAGCAGCACAAAACAGTCGTTCTTTTGGCTGTACGTCTTGATTTGGCCGAGCTAGAGCTACAAATCCGAAAATAATATTGCACATTTCTGTTAATAATAGGTTTTTGATTTTTTAGCCTTTAAATCAGAGCTCGCACAGAAAAATCAGAGCAATAATGATAAAAGCAAGTATAGGGTGTTTAAGTTTCGGTAGTTAGCTGCCAAAAACAGTCATTGTTTTAGCTATGCGGCTTGTTTTGACAAAGTTAGAGCTAAGAAACTGAAAAAAAACCGTGCTCTTCTGTCAGAAGACGTATACTCGATTTTGGGCGGAAAAAAATCAGTTTTTTAGCCATAGCACAGCCAAAAACGGTCCAAATGAGAAATGTAATACCTCGTAGGGCTCGTAACTTGATTGCCATGATTCCCAATTGGTTTGCATTCAAATCTGGGAAACTTCATTTTTGGCCCATTTTTGAAAATTTTGATGATGGTACCCCTTATAAAAAATGCGAAATTTGGGCCAAAATTGATTTTCCCAAAATCGAAAAACGAGTGATAGGGGTGGTTAGTATTGGTCGTTAGCAGCACAAAACAGTCGTTCTTTTGGCTGTACGTCTTGATTTGGCCGAGCTAGAGCTACAAATCCGAAAATAATATTGCACATTTCTGTTAATAATGGGTTTTTTGATTTTTTAGCCTTTAAATCAGAGCTCGCACAGAAAAATCAGAGCAATAATGATAAAAGCAAGTATAGGGTGTTTAAGTTTCGGTAGTTAGCTGCCCAAAACAGTCATTGTTTTAGCTATGCGGCTTGTTTTGAAAAAATTAGAGCTAAGAAACTGAAAAAATCCGTGCTCTTCTGTCAAAGCACGTAAACTCGATTTTGGGCGGAAAAAATCAGTTTTTTCGTCATAGCACAGCAAAAAATGGTCCAAATGAGAAATGTAATACCTCTTAGGGCTCGTAACTTGATTGCCATGATTCCCAATTGGCTTGCATTCAAATCTGGGAAACTTCATTTTTGGCCCATTTTTGAAAATTTTGATGATGTACCCCTTATAAAAAATGCGAAATTTGGGCCAAAATTGATTTTCCCAAAATCGAAAAACGAGTGATAGGGGTTGTTAGTATTGGTCGTTAGCAGCACAAAACAGTCGTTCTTTTGGCTGTACGTCTTGATTTGGCCGAGCTAGAGCTACAAATCCGAAAATAATATTGCACATTTCTGTTAATAATGGGTTTTTTGATTTTTTAGCCTTTAAATCAGAGCTCGCACAGAAAAATCAGAGCAATAATGATAAAAGCAAGTATAGGGTGTTTAAGTTTCGGTAGTTAGCTGCCCAAAACAGTCATTGTTTTAGCTATGCGGCTTGTTTTGAAAAAATTAGAGCTAAGAAACTGAAAAAAAACCGTGCTCTTCTGTCAGAAGACGTATACTCGATTTTGGGCGGAAAAAAATCAGTTTTTTAGCCATAGCACAGCCAAAAACGGTCCAAATGAGGAATGTAATACCTCGTAGGGCTCGTAACTTGATTGCCATGATTCCCAATTGGTTTGCATTCAAATCTGGGAAACTTCATTTTTGGCCCATTTTTGAAAATTTTGATGATGGTACCACTTATAAAAAATGCGAAATTTCGGCCAAAATTGATTTTCCCAAGATCGAAAAACGAGGGATAGGGGTGGTTAGTATTGGTCGTTAGCAGCACAAAACAGTTGTTCTTTTGGCTGTACGTCTTGATTTGGCCCAGCTAGAGCTACAAATCCGAAAATAATATTGCACATTTCTGTTAATAATGGGTTTTTTGATTTTTTAGCCTTTAAATCAGAGCTCGCACAGAAAAATCAGAGCAATAATGATAAAAGCAAGTACAGGGTGTTTAAGTTTCGGTAGTTAGCTGCCAAAAACAGTCATTGTTTTAGCTATGCGGCTTGTTTTGACAAAGTTAGAGCTAAGAAACTGAAAAAAACCGTGCTTTTCTGTCAGAAGACGTATACTCGATTTTGGGCGGAAAAAATCAGTTTTTTAGCCATAGCACAGCCAAAAACGGTCCAAATGAGGAATGTAATACCTCGTAGGGCTCGTAACTTGATTGCCATGATTCCCAATTGGTTTGCATTCAAATCTGGGAAACTTCATTTTTGGCCCATTTTTGAAAATTTTGATGATGGTACCACTTATAAAAAATGCGAAATTTCGGCCAAAATTGATTTTCCCAAGATCGAAAAACGAGGGATAGGGGTGGTTAGTATTGGTCGTTAGCAGCACAAAACAGTTGTTCTTTTGGCTGTACGTCTTGATTTGGCCCAGCTAGAGCTACAAATCCGAAAATAATATTGCACATTTCTGTTAATAATGGGTTTTTTGATTTTTTAGCCTTTAAATCAGAGCTCGCACAGAAAAATCAGAGCAATAATGATAAAAGCAAGTATAGGGTGTTTAAGTTTCGGTAGTTAGCTGCCCAAAACAGTCATTGTTTTAGCTATGCGGCTTGTTTTGAAAAAATTAGAGCTAAGAAACTGAAAAAAAACCGTGCTCTTCTGTCAGAAGACGTATACTCGATTTTGGGCGGAAAAAAATCAGTTTTTTAGCCATAGCACAGCCAAAAACGGTCCAAATGAGGAATGTAATACCTCGTAGGGCTCGTAACTTGATTGCCATGATTCCCAATTGGTTTGCATTCAAATCTGGGAAACTTCATTTTTGGCCCATTTTTGAAAATTTTGATGATGGTACCCCTTATAAAAAATGCGAAATTTGGGCCAAAATTGATTTTCCCAAAATCGAAAAACGAGTGATAGGGGTGGTTAGTATTGGTCGTTAGCAGCACAAAACAGTCGTTCTTTTGGCTGTACGTCTTGATTTGGCCGAGCTAGAGCTACAAATCCGAAAATAATATTGCACATTTCTGTTAATAATAGGTTTTTTGATATTTTAGCCTTTAAATCAGAGCTCGCACAGAAAAATCAGAGCAATAATGATAAAAGCAGGGAAAGGGTGTTTAAGTTTGGGTAGTTAGCTGCCCAAAACAGTCATTGTTTTAGCTATGCGGCTTGTTTTGACAAAGTTAGAGCTAAGAAACTGAAAAAAACCGTGCTCTTCTGTCAGAAGACGTATACTCGATTTTGGGCGGAAAAAAATCAGTTTTTTAGCCATAGCACAGCCAAAAACGGTCCAAATGAGGAATGTAATACCTCGTAGGGCTCGTAACTTGATTGCCATGATTCCCAATTGGTTTGCATTCAAATCTGGGAAACTTCATTTTTGGCCCATTTTTGAAAATTTTGATGATGGTACCCCTTATAAAAAATGCGAAATTTGGGCCAAAATTGATTTTCCCAAAATCGAAAAACGAGTGATAGGGGTTGTTAGTATTGGTCGTTAGCAGCACAAAACAGTCGTTCTTTTGGCTGTACGTCTTGATTTGGCCGAGCTAGAGCTACAAATCCGAAAATAATATTGCACATTTCTGTTAATAATGGGTTTTTTGATTTTTTAGCCTTTAAATCAGAGCTCGCACAGAAAAATCAGAGCAATAATGATAAAAGCAAGTATAGGGTGTTTAAGTTTCGGTAGTTAGCTGCCCAAAACAGTCATTGTTTTTAGCTATGCGGCTTGTTTTGACAAAGTTAGAGCTAAGAAACTGAAAAAAAACCGTGCTCTTCTGTCAGAAGACGTATACTCGATTTTGGGCGGAAAAAAATCAGTTTTTTAGCCATAGCACAGCCAAAAACGGTCCAAATGAGGAATGTAATACCTCGTAGGGCTCGTAACTTGATTGCCATGATTCCCAATTGGTTTGCATTCAAATCTGGGAAACTTCATTTTTGGCCCATTTTTGAAAATTTTGATGATGGTACCCCTTATAAAAAATGCGAAATTTGGGCCAAAATTGATTTTCCCAAAATCGAAAAACGAGTGATAGGGGTTGTTAGTATTGGTCGTTAGCAGCACAAAACAGTCGTTCTTTTGGCTGTACGTCTTGATTTGGCCGAGCTAGAGCTACAAATCCGAAAATAATATTGCACATTTCTGTTAATAATAGGTGTTTTGATTTTTAGCCTTTAAATCAGAGCTCGCACAGAAAAATCAGAGCAATAATGATAAAAGCAAGTATAGGGTGTTTAAGTTTCGGTAGTTAGCTGCCCAAAACAGTCATTGTTTTAGCTATGCGGCTTGTTTTGACAAAGTTAGAGCTAAGAAACTGAAAAAAAAAACCGTGCTCTTCTGTCAGAAGACGTATACTCGATTTTGGGCGGAAAAAAATCAGTTTTTTAGCCATAGCACAGCAAAAAACGGTCCAAATGAGGAATGTAATACCTCGTAGGGCTCGTAACTTGATTGCCATGATTCCCAATTGGTTTGCATTCAAATCTGGGAAACTTCATTTTTGGCCCATTTTTGAAAATTTTGATGATGGTACCCCTTATATAAAAATGCGAAATTTGGGCCAAAATTGATTTTCCCAAAATCGAAAAACGAGTGATAGGGGTGGTTAGTATTGGTCGTTAGCAGCACAAAACAGTCGTTCTTTTGGCTGTACGTCTTGATTTGGCCGAGCTAGAGCTACAAATCCGAAAATAATATTGCACATTTCTGTTAATAATAGGTTTTTGATTTTTTAGCCTTTAAATCAGAGCTCGCACAGAAAAATCAGAGCAATAATGATAAAAGCAAGTATAGGGTGTTTAAGTTTCGGTAGTTAGCTGCCCAAAACAGTCATTGTTTTAGCTATGCGGCTTGTTTTGACAAAGTTAGAGCTAAGAAACTGAAAAAAAACCGTGCTCTTCTGTCAGAAGACGTATACTCGATTTTGGGCGGAAAAAAATCAGTTTTTTAGCCATAGCACAGCCAAAAACGGTCCAAATGAGGAATGTAATACCTCGTAGGGCTCGTAACTTGATTGCCATGATTCCCAATTGGTTTGCATTCAAATCTGGGAAACTTCATTTTTGGCCCATTTTTGAAAATTTTGATGATGGTACCCCTTATAAAAAATGCGAAATTTGGGCCAAAATTGATTTTCCCAAAATCGAAAAACGAGTGATAGGGGTGGTTAGTATTGGTCGTTAGCAGCACAAAACAGTCGTTCTTTTGGCTGTACGTCTTGATTTGGCCGAGCTAGAGCTACAAATCCGAAAATAATATTGCACATTTCTGTTAATAATAGGTTTTTGATTTTTTAGCCTTTAAATCAGAGCTCGCACAGAAAAATCAGAGCAATAATGATAAAAGCAAGTATAGGGTGTTTAAGTTTCGGTAGTTAGCTGCCAAAAACAGTCATTGTTTTAGCTATGCGGCTTGTTTTGACAAAGTTAGAGCTAAGAAACTGAAAAAAAACCGTGCTCTTCTGTCAGAAGACGTATACTCGATTTTGGGCGGAAAAAAATCAGTTTTTTAGCCATAGCACAGCCAAAAACGGTCCAAATGAGGAATGTAATACCTCGTAGGGCTCGTAACTTGATTGCCATGATTCCCAATTGGTTTGCATTCAAATCTGGGAAACTTCATTTTTGGCCCATTTTTGAAAATTTTGATGATGGTACCCCTTATAAAAAATGCGAAATTTGGGCCAAAATTGATTTTCCCAAAATCGAAAAACGAGTGATAGGGGTGGTTAGTATTGGTCGTTAGCAGCACAAAACAGTCGTTCTTTTGGCTGTACGTCTTGATTTGGCCGAGCTAGAGCTACAAATCCGAAAATAATATTGCACATTTCTGTTAATAATAGGTGTTTTGATTTTTAGCCTTTAAATCAGAGCTCGCACAGAAAAATCAGAGCAATAATGATAAAAGCAAGTACAGGGTGTTTAAGTTTCGGTAGTTAGCTGCCAAAAACAGTCATTGTTTTAGCTATGCGGCTTGTTTTGACAAAAGTTAGAGCTAAGAAACTGAAAAAAACCGTGCTCTTCTGTCAGAAGACGTATACTCGATTTTGGGCGGAAAAAAATCAGTTTTTTAGCCATAGCACAGCCAAAAACGGTCCAAATGAGGAATGTAATACCTCGTAGGGCTCGTAACTTGATTGCCATGATTCCCAATTGGTTTGCATTCAAATCTGGGAAACTTCATTTTTGGCCCATTTTTGAAAATTTTGATGATGGTACCCCTTATAAAAAATGCGAAATTTCGGCCAAAATTGATTTTCCCAAAATCGAAAAACGAGTGATAGGGGTGGTTAGTATTGGTCGTTAGCAGCACAAAACAGTCGTTCTTTTGGCTGTACGTCTTGATTTGGCCGAGCTAGAGCTACAAATCCGAAAATAATATTGCACATTTCTGTTAATAATAGGTTTTTTGATTTTTTAGCCTTTAAATCAGAGCTCGCACAGAAAAATCAGAGCAATAATGATAAAAGCAAGTATAGGGTGTTTAAGTTTCGGTAGTTAGCTGCCCAAAACAGTCATTGTTTTAGCTATGCGGCTTGTTTTGACAAAGTTAGAGCTAAGAAACTGAAAAAAAACCGTGCTCTTCTGTCAGAAGACGTATACTCGATTTTGGGCGGAAAAAAATCAGTTTTTAGCCATAGCACAGCCAAAAACGGTCCAAATGAGGAATGTAATACCTCGTAGGGCTCGTAACTTGATTGCCATGATTCCCAATTGGTTTGCATTCAAATCTGGGAAACTTCATTTTTGGCCCATTTTTGAAAATTTTGATGATGGTACCCCTTATAAAAAATGCGAAATTTGGGCCAAAATTGATTTTCCCAAAATCGAAAAACGAGTGATAGGGGTTGTTAGTATTGGTCGTTAGCAGCACAAAACAGTCGTTCTTTTGGCTGTACGTCTTGATTTGGCCGAGCTAGAGCTACAAATCCGAAAATAATATTGCACATTTCTGTTAATAATAGGTTTTTTGATTTTTTAGCCTTTAAATCAGAGCTCGCACAGAAAAATCAGAGCAATAATGATAAAAGCAAGTATAGGGTGTTTAAGTTTCGGTAGTTAGCTGCCCAAAACAGTCATTGTTTTAGCTATGCGGCTTGTTTTGACAAAGTTAGAGCTAAGAAACTGAAAAAAAACCGTGCTCTTCTGTCAGAAGACGTATACTCGATTTTGGGCGGAAAAAAATCAGTTTTTTAGCCATAGCACAGCCAAAAACGGTCCAAATGAGGAATGTAATACCTCGTAGGGCTCGTAACTTGATTGCCATGATTCCCAATTGGTTTGCATTCAAATCTGGGAAACTTCATTTTTGGCCCATTTTTGAAAATTTTGATGATGGTACCCCTTATAAAAAATGCGAAATTTGGGCCAAAATTGATTTTCCCAAAATCGAAAAAACGAGTGATAGGGGTTGTTAGTATTGGTCGTTAGCAGCACAAAACAGTCGTTCTTTTGGCTGTACGTCTTGATTTGGCCGAGCTAGAGCTACAAATCCGAAAATAATATTGCACATTTCTGTTAATAATGGGTTTTTGATTTTTAGCCTTTAAATCAGAGCTCGCACAGAAAAATCAGAGCAATAATGATAAAAGCAAGTATAGGGTGTTTAAGTTTCGGTAGTTAGCTGCCCAAAACAGTCATTGTTTTAGCTATGCGGCTTGTTTTGACAAAGTTAGAGCTAAGAAACTGAAAAAAAACCGTGCTCTTCTGTCAGAAGACGTATACTCGATTTTGGGCGGAAAAAAATCAGTTTTTTAGCCATAGCACAGCCAAAAACGGTCCAAATGAGGAATGTAATACCTCGTAGGGCTCGTAACTTGATTGCCATGATTCCCAATTGGTTTGCATTCAAATCTGGGAAACTTCATTTTTGGCCCATTTTTGAAAATTTTGATGATGGTACCCCTTATAAAAAATGCGAAATTTGGGCCAAAATTGATTTTCCCAAAATCGAAAAACGAGTGATAGGGGTGGTTAGTATTGGTCGTTAGCAGCACAAAACAGTCGTTCTTTTGGCTGTACGTCTTGATTTGGCCGAGCTAGAGCTACAAATCCGAAAATAATATTGCACATTTCTGTTAATAATAGGTTTTTTTGATTTTTTAGCCTTTAAATCAGAGCTCGCACAGAAAAATCAGAGCAATAATGATAAAAGCAAGTATAGGGTGTTTAAGTTTCGGTAGTTAGCTGCCCAAAACAGTCATTGTTTTAGCTATGCGGCTTGTTTTGACAAAGTTAGAGCTAAGAAACTGAAAAAAAACCGTGCTCTTCTGTCAGAAGACGTATACTCGATTTTGGGCGGAAAAAAAATCAGTTTTTAGCCATAGCACAGCCAAAAACGGTCCAAATGAGGAATGTAATACCTCGTAGGGCTCGTAACTTGATTGCCATGATTCCCAATTGGTTTGCATTCAAATCTGGGAAACTTCATTTTTGGCCCATTTTTGAAAATTTTGATGATGGTACCCCTTATAAAAAATGCGAAATTTGGGCCAAAATTGATTTTCCCAAAATCGAAAAACGAGTGATAGGGGTTGTTAGTATTGGTCGTTAGCAGCACAAAACAGTCGTTCTTTTGGCTGTACGTCTTGATTTGGCCGAGCTAGAGCTACAAATCCGAAAATAATATTGCACATTTCTGTTAATAATAGGTTTTTTGATTTTTTAGCCTTTAAATCAGAGCTCGCACAGAAAAATCAGAGCAATAATGATAAAAGCAAGTATAGGGTGTTTAAGTTTCGGTAGTTAGCTGCCAAAAACAGTCATTGTTTTAGCTATGCGGCTTGTTTTGACAAAGTTAGAGCTAAGAAACTGAAAAAAAACCGTGCTCTTCTGTCAGAAGACGTATACTCGATTTTGGGCGGAAAAAAATCAGTTTTTTAGCCATAGCACAGCCAAAAACGGTCCAAATGAGGAATGTAATACCTCGTAGGGCTCGTAACTTGATTGCCATGATTCCCAATTGGTTTGCATTCAAATCTGGGAAACTTCATTTTTGGCCCATTTTTGAAAATTTTGATGATGGTACCCCTTATAAAAAATGCGAAATTTGGGCCAAAATTGATTTTCCCAAAATCGAAAAACGAGTGATAGGGGTTGTTAGTATTGGTCGTTAGCAGCACAAAACAGTCGTTCTTTTGGCTGTACGTCTTGATTTGGCCGAGCTAGAGCTACAAATCCGAAAATAATATTGCACATTTCTGTTAATAATGGGTTTTTTGATTTTTAGCCTTTAAATCAGAGCTCGCACAGAAAAATCAGAGCAATAATGATAAAAGCAAGTATAGGGTGTTTAAGTTTCGGTAGTTAGCTGCCCAAAACAGTCATTGTTTTAGCTATGCGGCTTGTTTTGACAAAGTTAGAGCTAAGAAACTGAAAAAAAACCGTGCTCTTCTGTCAGAAGACGTATACTCGATTTTGGGCGGAAAAAAATCAGTTTTTTAGCCATAGCACAGCCAAAAACGGTCCAAATGAGGAATGTAATACCTCGTAGGGCTCGTAACTTGATTGCCATGATTCCCAATTGGTTTGCATTCAAATCTGGGAAACTTCATTTTTGGCCCATTTTTGAAAATTTTGATGATGGTACCCCTTATAAAAAATGCGAAATTTGGGCCAAAATTGATTTTCCCAAAATCGAAAAACGAGTGATAGGGGTGGTTAGTATTGGTCGTTAGCAGCACAAAACAGTCGTTCTTTTGGCTGTACGTCTTGATTTGGCCGAGCTAGAGCTACAAATCCGAAAATAATATTGCACATTTCTGTTAATAATAGGTTTTTTGATTTTTTAGCCTTTAAATCAGAGCTCGCACAGAAAAATCAGAGCAATAATGATAAAAGCAAGTATAGGGTGTTTAAGTTTCGGTAGTTAGCTGCCAAAAACAGTCATTGTTTTAGCTATGCGGCTTGTTTTGACAAAGTTAGAGCTAAGAAACTGAAAAAAACCGTGCTCTTCTGTCAGAAGACGTATACTCGATTTTGGGCGGAAAAAAATCAATTCTTGATTGCCATGATTCCCAATTGGTTTGCATTCAAATCTGGGAAACTTCATTTTTGGCCCATTTTTGAAAATTTTGATGATGGTACCCCTTATAAAAAATGCGAAATTTGGGCCAAAATTGATTTTCCCAAAATCGAAAAACGAGTGATAGGGGTGGTTAGTATTGGTCGTTAGCAGCACAAAACAGTCGTTCTTTTGGCTGTACGTCTTGATTTGGCCGAGCTAGAGCTACAAATCCGAAAATAATATTGCACATTTCTGTTAATAATAGGTGTTTTGATTTTTAGCCTTTAAATCAGAGCTCGCACAGAAAAATCAGAGCAATAATGATAAAAGCAAGTATAGGGTGTTTAAGTTTCGGTAGTTAGCTGCCCAAAACAGTCATTGTTTTAGCTATGCGGCTTGTTTTGACAAAGTTAGAGCTAAGAAACTGAAAAAAAACCGTGCTCTTCTGTCAGAAGACGTATACTCGATTTTGGGCGGAAAAAAATCAGTTTTTTAGCCATAGCACAGCCAAAAACGGTCCAAATGAGGAATGTAATACCTCGTAGGGCTCGTAACTTGATTGCCATGATTCCCAATTGGTTTGCATTCAAATCTGGGAAACTTCATTTTTGGCCCATTTTTGAAAATTTTGATGATGGTACCCCTTATAAAAAATGCGAAATTTGGGCCAAAATTGATTTTCCCAAAATCGAAAAACGAGTGATAGGGGTTGTTAGTATTGGTCGTTAGCAGCACAAAACAGTCGTTCTTTTGGCTGTACGTCTTGATTTGGCCGAGCTAGAGCTACAAATCCGAAAATAATATTGCACATTTCTGTTAAAAATAGGTTTTTTAAATTTTTAGCCTTTAAATCAGAGCTCGCACAGAAAAATCAGAGCAATAATGATAAAAGCAAGTATAGGGTGTTTAAGTTTCGGTAGTTAGCTGCCAAAAACAGTCATTGTTTTAGCTATGCGGCTTGTTTTGACAAAGTTAGAGCTAAGAAACTGAAAAAAAACCGTGCTCTTCTGTCAGAAGACGTATACTCGATTTTGGGCGGAAAAAATCAGTTTTTTAGCCATAGCACAGCCAAAAACGGTCCAAATGAGGAATGTAATACCTCGTAGGGCTCGTAACTTGATTGCCATGATTCCCAATTGGTTTGCATTCAAATCTGGGAAACTTCATTTTTGGCCCATTTTTGAAAATTTTGATGATGGTACCCCTTATAAAAAATGCGAAATTTGGGCCAAAATTGATTTTCCCAAAATCGAAAAACGAGTGATAGGGGTTGTTAGTATTGGTCGTTAGCAGCACAAAACAGTCGTTCTTTTGGCTGTACGTCTTGATTTGGCCGAGCTAGAGCTACAAATCCGAAAATAATATTGCACATTTCTGTTAATAATAGGTTTTTTGATTTTTTAGCCTTTAAATCAGAGCTCGCACAGAAAAATCAGAGCAATAATGATAAAAGCAAGTATAGGGTGTTTAAGTTTCGGTAGTTAGCTGCCCAAAACAGTCATTGTTTTAGCTATGCGGCTTGTTTTGACAAAGTTAGAGCTAAGAAACTGAAAAAAACCGTGCTCTTCTGTCAGAAGACGTATACTCGATTTTGGGCGGAAAAAAATCAGTTTTTTAGCCATAGCACAGCCAAAAACGGTCCAAATGAGGAATGTAATACCTCGTAGGGCTCGTAACTTGATTGCCATGATTCCCAATTGGTTTGCATTCAAATCTGGGAAACTTCATTTTTGGCCCATTTTTGAAAATTTTGATGATGGTACCCCTTATAAAAATGCGAAATTTGGGCCAAAATTGATTTTCCCAAAATCGAAAAACGAGTGATAGGGGTTGTTAGTATTGGTCGTTAGCAGCACAAAACAGTCGTTCTTTTGGCTGTACGTCTTGATTTGGCCGAGCTAGAGCTACAAATCCGAAAATAATATTGCACATTTCTGTTAATAATAGGTTTTTTGATTTTTTAGCCTTTAAATCAGAGCTCGCACAGAAAAATCAGAGCAATAATGATAAAAGCAAGTATAGGGTGTTTAAGTTTCGGTAGTTAGCTGCCAAAAACAGTCATTGTTTTAGCTATGCGGCTTGTTTTGACAAAGTTAGAGCTAAGAAACTGAAAAAAAACCGTGCTCTTCTGTCAGAAGACGTATACTCGATTTTGGGCGGAAAAAATCAGTTTTTTAGCCATAGCACAGCCAAAAACGGTCCAAATGAGGAATGTAATACCTCGTAGGGCTCGTAACTTGATTGCCATGATTCCCAATTGGTTTGCATTCAAATCTGGAAAACTTCATTTTTGGCCCATTTTTGAAAATTTTGATGATGGTACCCCTTATAAAAAATGCGAAATTTGGGCCAAAATTGATTTTCCCAAAATCGAAAAACGAGTGATAGGGGTGGTTAGTATTGGTCGTTAGCAGCACAAAACAGTCGTTCTTTTGGCTGTACGTCTTGATTTGGCCGAGCTAGAGCTACAAATCCGAAAATAATATTGCACATTTCTGTTAATAATAGGTTTTTTGATTTTTTAGCCTTTAAATCAGAGCTCGCACAGAAAAATCAGAGCAATAATGATAAAAGCAAGTATAGGGTGTTTAAGTTTCGGTAGTTAGCTGCCCAAAACAGTCATTGTTTTAGCTATGCGGCTTGTTTTGACAAAGTTAGAGCTAAGAAACTGAAAAAAAACCGTGCTCTTCTGTCAGAAGATGTATACTCGATTTTGGGCGGAAAAAAAATCAGTTTTTTAGCCATAGCACAGCCAAAAACGGTCCAAATGAGGAATGTAATACCTCGTAGGGCTCGTAACTTGATTGCCATGATTCCCAATTGGTTTGCATTCAAATCTGGAAAACTTCATTTTTGGCCCATTTTTGAAAATTTTGATGATGGTACCCCTTATAAAAAGTGCAATATTTGGGCCAAAATTGATTTTCCCAAAATCGAAAACGAGTGATAGGGGTGGTTAGTATTGGTCGTTAGCAGCACAAAACAGTCGTTCTTTTGGCTGTACGTCTTGATTTGGCCGAGCTAGAGCTACAAATCCGAAAATAATATTGCACATTTCTGTTAATAATAGGTTTTTTGATTTTTTAGCCTTTAAATCAGAGCTCGCACAGAAAAATCAGAGCAATAATGATAAAAGCAAGTATAGGGTGTTTAAGTTTCGGTAGTTAGCTGCCAAAAACAGTCATTGTTTTAGCTATGCGGCTTGTTTTGACAAAGTTAGAGCTAAGAAACTGAAAAAAAACCGTGCTCTTCTGTCAGAAGACGTATACTCGATTTTGGGCGGAAAAAAATCAGTTTTTTAGCCATAGCACAGCCAAAAACGGTCCAAATGAGGAATGTAATACCTCGTAGGGCTCGTAACTTGATTGCCATGATTCCCAATTGGTTTGCATTCAAATCTGGGAAACTTCATTTTTGGCCCATTTTTTGAAAATTTTGATGATGGTACCCCTTATAAAAATGCGAAATTTGGGCCAAAATTGATTTTCCCAAAATCGACAAACGAGTGATAGGGGTGGTTAGTATTGGTCGTTAGCAGCACAAAACAGTCGTTCTTTTGGCTGTACGTCTTGATTTGGCCGAGCTAGAGCTACAAATCCGAAAATAATATTGCACATTTCTGTTAATAATAGGTTTTTTGATTTTTTAGCCTTTAAATCAGAGCTCGCACAGAAAAATCAGAGCAATAATGATAAAAGCAAGTATAGGGTGTTTAAGTTTCGGTAGTTAGCTGCCAAAAACAGTCATTGTTTTAGCTATGCGGCTTGTTTTGACAAAGTTAGAGCTAAGAAACTGAAAAAAAAACCGTGCTCTTCTGTCAGAAGACGTATACTCGATTTTGGGCGGAAAAAAATCAGTTTTTTAGCCATAGCACAGCCAAAAACGGTCCAAATGAGGAATGTAATACCTCGTAGGGCTCGTAACTTGATTGCCATGATTCCCAATTGGTTTGCATTCAAATCTGGGAAACTTCATTTTTGGCCCATTTTTGAAAATTTTGATGATGGTACCCCTTATAAAAAATGCGAAATTTGGGCCAAAATTGATTTTCCCAAAATCGAAAAACGAGTGATAGGGGTTGTTAGTATTGGTCGTTAGCAGCACAAAACAGTCGTTCTTTTGGCTGTACGTCTTGATTTGGCCGAGCTAGAGCTACAAATCCGAAAATAATATTGCACATTTCTGTTAATAATAGGTTTTTTGATTTTTTAGCCTTTAAATCAGAGCTCGCACAGAAAAATCAGAGCAATAATGATAAAAGCAAGTATAGGGTGTTTAAGTTTCGGTAGTTAGCTGCCCAAAACAGTCATTGTTTTAGCTATGCGGCTTGTTTTGACAAAGTTAGAGCTAAGAAACTGAAAAAAAACAGTGCTCTTCTGTCAGAAGACGTATACTCGATTTTGGGCGGAAAAAAATCAGTTTTTTAGCCATAGCACAGCCAAAAACGGTCCAAATGAGGAATGTAATACCTCGTAGGGCTCGTAACTTGATTGCCATGATTCCCAATTGGTTTGCATTCAAATCTGGGAAACTTCATTTTTGGCCCATTTTTGAAAATTTTGATGATGGTACCCCTTATAAAAAATGCGAAATTTGGGCCAAAATTGATTTTCCCAAAATCGAAAAACGAGTGATAGGGGTTGTTAGTATTGGTCGTTAGCAGCACAAAACAGTCGTTCTTTTGGCTGTACGTCTTGATTTGGCCGAGCTAGAGCTACAAATCCGAAAATAATATTGCACATTTCTGTTAATAATAGGTTTTTTGATTTTTTAGCCTTTAAATCAGAGCTCGCACAGAAAAATCAGAGCAATAATGATAAAAGCAAGTATAGGGTGTTTAAGTTTCGGTAGTTAGCTGCCCAAAACAGTCATTGTTTTAGCTATGCGGCTTGTTTTGACAAAGTTAGAGCTAAGAAACTGAAAAAAAACAGTGCTCTTCTGTCAGAAGACGTATACTCGATTTTGGGCGGAAAAAAATCAGTTTTTTAGCCATAGCACAGCCAAAAACGGTCCAAATGAGGAATGTAATACCTCGTAGGGCTCGTAACTTGATTGCCATGATTCCCAATTGGTTTGCATTCAAATCTGGGAAACTTCATTTTTGGCCCATTTTTGAAAATTTTGATGATGGTACCCCTTATAAAAAATGCGAAATTTGGGCCAAAATTGATTTTCCCAAAATCGAAAAACGAGTGATAGGGGTTGTTAGTATTGGTCGTTAGCAGCACAAAACAGTCGTTCTTTTGGCTGTACGTCTTGATTTGGCCGAGCTAGAGCTACAAATCCGAAAATAATATTGCACATTTCTGTTAATAATAGGTTTTTTGATATTTTAGCCTTTAAATCAGAGCTCGCACAGAAAAATCAGAGCAATAATGATAAAAGCAGGTAAAGGGTGTTTAAGTTTGGGTAGTTAGCTGCCCAAAACAGTCATTGTTTTAGCTATGCGGCTTGTTTTGACAAAGTTAGAGCTTAGAAACTGAAAAAAACCGTGCTCTTCTATCAGAAGACGTATACTCGATTTTGGGCGGAAAAAATCAGTTTTTTAGCCATAGCACACCCAAAAACGGTCCAAATGAGGAATGTAATACCTCGTAGGGCTCGTAACTTGATTGCCATGATTCCCAATTGGTTTGCATTCAAATCTGGGAAACTTAAATTTTTCCCATTTTTCGAAAATTTTGATGATGGTACCCCTTATAAAAAATGCGAAATTTGGGCCAAAATTGATTTTCCCAAAATCGAAAAACGAGTGATAGGGGTTGTTAGTATTGGTCGTTAGCAGCACAAAACAGTCGTTCTTTTGGCTGTACGTCTTGATTTGGCCGAGCTAGAGCTACAAATCCGAAAATAATATTGCACATTTCTGTTAATAATAGGTTTTTTGATTTTTTTAGCCTTTAAATCAGAGCTCGCACAAAAAAATCAGAACAGTAATGATGAAAGCAAGTTAAGGGGTGTTAAGAGCCGGTAGTTAGCTGTACAAAACTGTCATTGTTTTAGCTATGCGGCTTGTTTTGACAAAGTTAGAGCTAAGAAACTGAAAAAAAACAGTGCTCTTCTGTCAGAAGACGTATACTCGATTTTGGGCGGAAAAAAATCAGTTTTTTAGCCATAGCACAGCCAAAAACGGTCCAAATGAGGAATGTAATACCTCGTAGGGCTCGTAACTTGATTGCCATGATTCCCAATTGGTTTGCATTCAAATCTGGGAAACTTCATTTTTGGCCCATTTTTGAAAATTTTGATGATGGTACCCCTTATAAAAAATGCGAAATTTGGGCCAAAATTGATTTTCCCAAAATCGAAAAACGAGTGATAGGGGTTGTTAGTATTGGTCGTTAGCAGCACAAAACAGTCGTTCTTTTGGCTGTACGTCTTGATTTGGCCGAGCTAGAGCTACAAATCCGAAAATAATATTGCACATTTCTGTTAATAATAGGTTTTTTGATTTTTTAGCCTTTAAATCAGAGCTCGCACAGAAAAATCAGAGCAATAATGATAAAAGCAAGTATAGGGTGTTTAAGTTTCGGTAGTTAGCTGCCCAAAACAGTCATTGTTTTAGCTATGCGGCTTGTTTTGACAAAGTTAGAGCTAAGAAACTGAAAAAAACAGTGCTCTTCTGTCAGAAGACGTATACTCGATTTTGGGCGGAAAAAAATCAGTTTTTTAGCCATAGCACAGCCAAAAAACGGTCCAAATGAGGAATGTAATACCTCGTAGGGCTCGTAACTTGATTGCCATGATTCCCAATTGGTTTGCATTCAAATCTGGGAAGCTTCATTTTTGGCCCAT
This sequence comes from Drosophila eugracilis, assembly GCF_018153835.1. Lineage (NCBI taxonomy): Eukaryota > Metazoa > Arthropoda > Insecta > Diptera > Drosophilidae > Drosophila > Drosophila eugracilis. The sequence continues at coordinate 550,113 of NW_024573048.1, forward strand.
TTTTGAAAATTTTGATGATGGTACCCCTTATAAAAAATGCGAAATTTGGGCCAAAATTGATTTTCCCAAAATCGAAAAACGAGTGATAGGGGTTGTTAGTATTGGTCGTTAGCAGCACAAAACAGTCGTTCTTTTGGCTGTACGTCTTGATTTGGCCGAGCTAGAGCTACAAATCCGAAAATAATATTGCACATTTCTGTTAATAATAGGTTTTTTGATTTTTTAGCCTTTAAATCAGAGCTCGCACAAAAAAATCAGAACAGTAATGATGAAAGCAAGTAAAGGGTGTTTAAGAGCCGGTAGTTAGCTGCCCAAAACTGTCATTGTTTTAGCTATGCGGCTTGTTTTAAAAAAATTAGAGCTAAGAAACTGAAAAAAAAAAGTGCTCTTCTGTCAGAAGATGTATACTCGATTTTGGGCGGAAAAAATCAGTTTATTAGCCATAGCACAGCCAAAAACGGTCCAAATGAGGAATGTAATACCTCGTAGGGCTCGTAACTTGATTGCCATGATTCCCAATTGGTTTGCATTCAAATCTGGGAAACTTTATTTTTGGCCCATTTTTGAAAATTTTGATGATGGTACCCCTTATAAAAAATGCGAAATTTGGGCCAAAATTGATTTTCCCAAAATCGAAAAACGAGTGATAGGGGTTGTTAGTATTGGTCGTTAGCAGCACAAAAACAGTCGTTCTTTTGGCTGTACGTCTTGATTTGGCCGAGCTAGAGCTACAAATCCGAAAATAATATTGCACATTTCTGTTAATAATAGGTTTTTTGATTTTTTAGCCTTTAAATCAGAGCTCGCACAGAAAAATCAGAGCAATAATGATAAAAGCAAGTATAGGGTGTTTAAGTTTCGGTAGTTAGCTGCCCAAAACAGTCATTGTTTTAGCTATGCGGCTTGTTTTGACAAAGTTAGAGCTAAGAAACTGAAAAAAAACAGTGCTCTTCTGTCAGAAGACGTATACTCGATTTTGGGCGGAAAAAAATCAGTTTTTTAGCCATAGCACAGCCAAAAACGGTCCAAATGAGGAATGTAATACCTCGTAGGGCTCGTAACTTGATTGCCATGATTCCCAATTGGTTTGCATTCAAATCTGGGAAACTTCATTTTTGGCCCATTTTTGAAAATTTTGATGATGGTACCCCTTATATAAAAAATTCGAAATTTGGGCCAAAATTGATTTTCCCAAAATCGAAAAACGAGTGATAGGGGTTGTTAGTATTGGTCGTTAGCAGCACAAAAACAGTCGTTCTTTTGGCTGTACGTCTTGATTTGGCCGAGCTAGAGCTACAAATCCGAAAATAATATTGCACATTTCTGTTAATAATAGGTTTTTTGATTTTTTAGCCTTTAAATCAGAGCTCGCACAGAAAAATCAGAGCAATAATGATAAAAGCAAGTATAGGGTGTTTAAGTTTCGGTAGTTAGCTGCCCAAAACAGTCATTGTTTTAGCTATGCGGCTTGTTTTGACAAAGTTAGAGCTAAGAAACTGAAAAAAAACAGTGCTCTTCTGTCAGAAGACGTATACTCGATTTTGGGCGGAAAAAAATCAGTTTTTTAGCCATAGCACAGCCAAAATTGGTCCAAATGAGGAATGTAATACCTCGTAGGGCTCGTAACTTGATTGCCATGATTCCCAATTGGTTTGCATTCAAATCTGGGAAACTTCATTTTTGGCCCATTTTTGAAAATTTTGATGATGGTACCCCTTATAAAAAATGCGAAATTTGGGCCAAAATTGATTTTCCCAAAATCGAAAAACGAGTGATAGGGGTTGTTAGTATTGGTCGTTAGCAGCACAAAACAGTCGTTCTTTTGGCTGTACGTCTTGATTTGGCCGAGCTAGAGCTACAAATCCGAAAATAATATTGCACATTTCTGTTAATAATAGGTTTTTTGATTTTTTAGCCTTTAAATCAGAGCTCGCACAAAAAAATCAGAACAGTAATGATGAAAGCAAGTAAAGGGGTGTTAAGAGCCGGTAGTTAGCTGTACAAAACTGTCATTGTTTTAGCTATGCGGCTTGTTTTGACAAAGTTAGAGCTAAGAAACTGAAAAAAAAACAGTGCTCTTCTGTCAGAAGACGTATACTCGATTTTGGGCGGAAAAAAATCAGTTTTTTAGCCATAGCACAGCCAAAAACGGTCCAAATGAGGAATGTAATACCTCGTAGGGCTCGTAACTTGATTGCCATGATTCCCAATTGGTTTGCATTCAAATCTGGGAAACTTCATTTTTGGCCCATTTTTGAAAATTTTGATGATGGTACCCCTTATAAAAAATTCGAAATTTGGGCCAAAATTGATTTTCCCAAAATCGAAAAACGAGTGATAGGGGTTGTTAGTATTGGTCGTTAGCAGCACAAAACAGTCGTTCTTTTGGCTGTACGTCTTGATTTGGCCGAGCTAGAGCTACAAATCCGAAAATAATATTGCACATTTCTGTTAATAATAGTTTTTTTGATTTTTTAGCCTTTAAATCAGAGCTCGCACAAAAAAATCAGAACAGTAATGATGAAAGCAAGTAAAGGGGTGTTAAGAGCCGGTAGTTAGCTGTACAAAACTGTCATTGTTTTAGCTATGCGGCTTGTTTTGACAAAGTTAGATCTAAGAAACTGAAAAAAACAGTGCTCTTCTGTCAGAAGACGTATACTCGATTTTGGGCGGAAAAAATCAGTTTTTAGCCATAGCACAGCCAAAAACGGTCCAAATGAGGAATGTAATACCTCGTAGGGCTCGTAACTTGATTGCCATGATTCCCAATTGGTTTGCATTCAAATCTGGGAAACTTCATTTTTGGCCCATTTTTGAAAATTTTGATGATGGTACCCCTTATAAAAAATTCGAAATTTGGGCCAAAATTGATTTTCCCAAAATCGAAAAACGAGTGATAGGGGTTGTTAGTATTGGTCGTTAGCAGCACAAAACAGTCGTTCTTTTGGCTGTACGTCTTGATTTGGCCGAGCTAGAGCTACAAATCCGAAAATAATATTGCACATTTCTGTTAATAATAGTTTTTTTGATTTTTTAGCCTTTAAATCAGAGCTCGCACAAAAAAATCAGAACAGTAATGATGAAAGCAAGTAAAGGGGTGTTAAGAGCCGGTAGTTAGCTGTACAAAACTGTCATTGTTTTAGCTATGCGGCTTGTTTTGACAAAGTTAGAGCTAAGAAACTGAAAAAAAACAGTGCTCTTCTGTCAGAAGACGTATACTCGATTTTGGGCGGAAAAAAATCAGTTTTTTAGCCATAGCACAGCCAAAAACGGTCCAAATGAGGAATGTAATACCTCGTAGGGCTCGTAACTTGATTGCCATGATTCCCAATTGGTTTGCATTCAAATCTGGGAAACTTCATTTTTGGCCCATTTTTGAAAATTTTGATGATGGTACCCCTTATAAAAAATTCGAAATTTGGGCCAAAATTGATTTTCCCAAAATCGAAAACGAGTGATAGGGGTTGTTAGTATTGGTCGTTAGCAGCACAAAACAGTCGTTCTTTTGGCTGTACGTCTTGATTTGGCCGAGCTAGAGCTACAAATCCGAAAATAATATTGCACATTTCTGTTAATAATAGGTTTTTTGATTTTTTAGCCTTTAAATCAGAGCTCGCACAGAAAAATCAGAGCAATAATGATAAAAGCAAGTATAGGGTGTTTAAGTTTCGGTAGTTAGCTGCCCAAAACAGTCATTGTTTTAGCTATGCGGCTTGTTTTGACAAAGTTAGCGCTAAGAAACTGAAAAAAAACAGTGCTCTTCTGTCAGAAGACGTATACTCGATTTTGGGCGGAAAAAAATCAGTTTTTTAGCCATAGCACAGCCAAAAACGGTCCAAATGAGGAATGTAATACCTCGTAGGGCTCGTAACTTGATTGCCATGATTCCCAATTGGTTTGCATTCAAATCTGGGAAACTTCATTTTTGGCCCATTTTTGAAAATTTTGATGATGGTACCCCCTTATAAAAAATGCGAAATTTGGGCCAAAATTGATTTTCCCAAAATCGAAAAACGAGTGATAGGGGTTGTTAGTATTGGTCGTTAGCAGCACAAAACAGTCGTTCTTTTGGCTGTACGTCTTGATTTGGCCGAGCTAGAGCTACAAATCCGAAAATAATATTGCACATTTCTGTTAATAATAGGTTTTTTGATTTTTTAGCCTTTAAATCATAGCTCGCACAGAAAAATCAGAGCAATAATGATAAAAGCAAGTATAGGGTGTTTAAGTTTCGGTAGTTAGCTGCCCAAAACAGTCATTGTTTTAGCTATGCAGCTTGTTTTAAAAAAATTAGAGCTAAGAAACTGAAAAAAAACCGTGCTCTTCTGTCAGAAGATGTATACTCGATTTTGGGCGGAAAAAAATCAGTTTTTTAGCCATAGCACAGCCAAAAACGGTCCAAATGAGGAATGTAATACCTCGTAGGGCTCGTAACTTGATTGCCATGATTCCCAATTGGTTTGCATTCAAATCTGGGAAACTTCATTTTTGGCCCATTTTTGAAAATTTTGATGATGGTACCCCTTATAAAAAATGCGAAATTTGGGCCAAAATTGATTTTTCCAAAATCGAAAAACGAGTGATAGGGGTTGTTAGTATTGGTCGTTAGCAGCACAAAACAGTCGTTCTTTTGGCTGTACATCTTGATTTGGCCGAGCTAGAGCTACAAATCCGAAAATAATATTGCACATTTCTGTTAATAATAGGTTTTTTGATTTTTTAGCCTTTAAATCAGAGCTCGCACAAAAAAATCAGAACAGTAATGATAAAAGCAAGTAAAGGGTGTTTAAGTTTCGGTAGTTAGCTGCCCAAAACAGTCATTGTTTTAGCTATGCGGCTTGTTTTGACAAAGTTAGAGCTAAGAAACTGAAAAAAAACAGTGCTCTTCTGTCAGAAGACGTATACTCGATTTTGGGCGGAAAAAAATCAGTTTTTTAGCCATAGCACAGCCAAAAACGGTCCAAATGAGGAATGTAATACCTCGTAGGGCTCGTAACTTGATTGCCATGATTCCCAATTGGTTTGCATTCAAATCTGGGAAACTTAATTTTTGGCCCATTTTTGAAAATTTTGATGATGGTACCCCTTATAAAAAATGCGAAATTTGGGCCAAAATTGATTTTCCCAAAATCGAAAAACGAGTGATAGGGGTTGTTAGTATTGGTCGTTAGCAGCACAAAACAGTCGTTCTTTTGGCTGTACGTCTTGATTTGGCCGAGCTAGAGCTACAAATCCGAAAATAATATTGCACATTTCTGTTAATAATATGTTTTTTGATTTTTTAGCCTTTAAATCAGAACTCGCACAAAAAAATCAGAACAGTAATGATGAAAGCAAGTAAAGGGGTGTTAAGAGCCGGTAGTTAGCTGTGCAAAACTGTCATTGTTTTAGCTATGCGGCTTGTTTTAAAAAAATTAGAGCTAAGAAACTGAAAAAAAACCGTGCTCTTCTGTCAGAAGATGTATACTCGATTTTGGGCGGAAAAAAATCAGTTTATTAGCCATAGCACAGCCAAAAACGGTCCAAATGAGGAATGTAATACCTCGTAGGGCTCGTAAGTATTGGTCGTTAGCAGCACAAAACAGTCGTTCTTTTGGCTGTACGTCTTGATTTGGCCGAGCTAGAGCTAAAAATCCGAAAATAATATTGCACATTTCTGTTAATAATAGGTTTTTTGATTTTTTAGCCTTTAAATCAGAGCTCGCACAGAAAAATCAGAGCAATAATGATAAAAGCAAGTATAGGGTGTTTAAGTTTCGGTAGTTAGCTGCCCAAAACAGTCATTGTTTTAGCTATGCGGCTTGTTTTAAAAAAATTAGAGCTAAGAAACTGAAAAAAAACCGTGCTCTTCTGTCAGAAGATGTACGAGTATACTCGATTTTGGGCGGAAAAAAATCAGTTTATTAGCCATAGCACAGCCAAAAACGGTCTAAATGAGGAATGTAATACCTCGTAACTTGATTGCCATGATTCCCAATTGGTTTGCATTCAAATCTGGGAAACTTCATTTTTGGCCCATTTTTGAAAATTTTGATGATGGTACCCCTTATAAAAAATGCGAAATTTGGGCCAAAATTGATTTTCCCAAAATCGAAAAACGAGTGATAGGGGTTGTTAGTTTTGGTCGTTAGCAGCACAAAACAGTCGTTCTTTTGGCTGTACGTCTTGATTTGGCCGAGCTAGAGCTACAAATCCGAAAATAATATTGCACATTTCTGTTAATAATAGGTTTTTTGATTTTTTAGCCTTTAAATCAGAGCTCGCACAAAAAAATCAGAACAGTAATGATGAAAGCAAGTAAAGGGGTGTTAAGAGCCGGTAGTTAGCTGTACAAAACTGTCATTGTTTTAGCTATGCGGCTTGTTTTAAAAAAATTAGAGCTAAGAAACTGAAAAAAAACCGTGCTCTTCTGTCAGAAGATGTATACTTGATTTTGGGCGGAAAAAAATCAGTTTATTAGCCATAGCACAGCCAAAAACGGTCCAAATGAGGAATGCAATACCTCGTAGGGCTCGTAAGTATTGGTCGTTAGCAGCACAAAACAGTCGTTCTTTTGGCTGTACGTCTTGATTTGGCCGAGCTAGAGCTAAAAATCCGAAAATAATATTGCACATTTCTGTTAATAATAGGTTTTTTGATTTTTTAGCCTTTAAATCAGAGCTCGCACAGAAAAATCAGAGCAATAATGATAAAAGCAAGTATAGGGTGTTTAAGTTTCGGTAGTTAGCTGCCCAAAACAGTCATTGTTTTAGCTATGCGGCTTGTTTTAAAAAAATTAGAGCTAAGAAACTGAAAAAAAACCGTGCTCTTCTATCAGAAGATGTATACTCGATTTTGGGCGGAAAAAAATCAGTTTTTTAGCCATAGCACAGCCAAAAACGGTCCAAATGAGGAATGTAATACCTCGTAGGGCTCGTAACTTGATTGCCATGATTCCCAATTGGTTTGCATTCAAATCTGGGAAACTTCATTTTTGGCCCATTTTTGAAAATTTTGATGATGGTACCCCTTATAAAAAATGCGAAATTTGGGCCAAAATTGATTTTCCCAAAATCGAAAAACGAGTGATAGGGGTTGTTAGTATTGGTCGTTAGCAGCACAAAACAGTCGTTCTTTTGGCTGTACGTCTTGATTTGGCCGAGCTAGAGCTAAAAATCCGAAAATAATATTGCACATTTCTGTTAATAATAGGGTTTTTGATTTTTTAGCCTTTAAATCAGAGCTCGCACAGAAAAATCAGAGCAATAATGATAAAAGCAAGTATAGGGTGTTTAAGTTTCGGTAGTTAGCTGCCCAAAACAGTCATTGTTTTAGCTATGCGGCATGTTTTGACAAAGTTAGAGCTAAGAAACTGAAAAAAAACAGTGCTCTTCTGTCAGAAGACGTATACTCGATTTTGGGCGGAAAAAATCAGTTTTTTAGCCATAGCACAGCCAAAAACGGTCCAAATGAGGAATGTAATACCTCGTAGGGCTCGTAACTTGATTGCCATGATTCCCAATTGGTTTGCATTCAAATCTGGGAAACTTCATTTTTGGCCCATTTTTGAAAATTTTGATGATGGTACCCCTTATAAAAAATGCGAAATTTGGGCCAAAATTGATTTTCCCAAAATCGAAAAACGAGTGATAGGGGTTGTTAGTTTTGGTCGTTAGCAGCACAAAACAGTCGTTCTTTTGGCTGTACGTCTTGATTTGGCCGAGCTAGAGCTACAAATCCGAAAATAATATTGCACATTTCTGTTAATAATAGGTTTTTTGATTTTTTAGCCTTTAAATCAGAGCTCGCACAAAAAAATCAGAGCAATAATGATAAAAGCAAGTATAGGGTGTTTAAGTTTCGGTAGTTAGCTGCCAAAAACAGTCATTGTTTTAGCTATGCGGCTTGTTTTGACAAAGTTAGAGCTAAGAAACTGAAAAAAACCGTGCTCTTCTGTCAGAAGACGTATACTCGATTTTGGGCGGAAAAAAATCAGTTTTTTAGCCATAGCACAGCCAAAAACGGTCCAAATGAGGAATGTAATACCTCGTAGGGCTCGTAACTTGATTGCCATGATTCCCAATTGGTTTGCATTCAAATCTGGGAAACTTCATTTTGGCCCATTTTTGAAAATTTTGATGATGGTACCCCTTATAATAAATGCGAAATTTGGGCCAAAATTGATTTTCCCAAAATCGAAAAACGAGTGATAGGGGTTGTTAGTATTGGTCGTTAGCAGCACAAAACAGTCGTTCTTTTGGCTGTACGTCTTGATTTGGCCGAGCTAGAGCTACAAATCCGAAAATAATATCGCACATTTCTGTTAATAATAGGTTTTTTGATTTTTTTAGCCTTTAAATCAGAGCTCGCACAAAAAAATCAGAGCAATAATGATAAAAGCAAGTATAGGGTGTTTAAGTTTCGGTAGTTAGCTGCCAAAAACAGTCATTGTTTTAGCTATGCGGCTTGTTTTGACAAAGTTAGAGCTAAGAAACTGAAAAAAACCGTGCTCTTCTGTCAGAAGACGTATACTCGATTTTGGGCGGAAAAAATCAGTTTATTAGCCATAGCACAGCCAAAAAACGGTCCAAATGAGGAATGTAATACCTCGTAGGGCTCGTAACTTGATTGCCATGATTCCCAATTGGTTTGCATTCAAATCTGGGAAACTTAATTTTTGGCCCATTTTTGAAAATTTTGATGATGGTACCCCTTATAAAAAATGCGAAATTTGGGCCAAAATTGATTTTCCCAAAATCGAAAAACGAGTGATAGGGGTTGTTAGTTTTGGTCGTTAGCAGCACAAAACAGTCGTTCTTTTGGCTGTACGTCTTGATTTGGCCGAGCTAGAGCTACAAATCCGAAAATAATATTGCACATTTCTGTTAATAATAGGTTTTTTGATTTTTTAGCCTTTAAATCAGAGCTCGCACAAAAAAATCAGAGCAATAATGATAAAAGCAAGTATAGGGTGTTTAAGTTTCGGTAGTTAGCTGCCAAAAACAGTCATTGTTTTAGCTATGCGGCTTGTTTTGACAAAGTTAGAGCTAAGAAACTGAAAAAAACCGTGCTCTTCTGTCAGAAGACGTATACTCGATTTTGGGCGGAAAAAAATCAGTTTTTTAGCCATAGCACAGCCAAAAACGGTCCAAATGAGGAATGTAATACCTCGTAGGGCTCGTAACTTGATTGCCATGATTCCCAATTGGTTTGCATTCAAATCTGGGAAACTTCATTTTTGGCCCAGTTTTGAAAATTTTGATGATGGTACCCCTTATAAAAAATGCGAAATTTGGGCCAAAATTGATTTTCCCAAAATCGAAAAACGAGTGATAGGGGTGGTTAGTATTGGTCGTTAGCAGCACAAAACAGTCGTTCTTTTGGCTGTACGTCTTGATTTGGCCGAGCTAGAGCTACAAATCCGAAAATAATATTGCACATTTCTGTTAATAATAGGTTTTTTGATTTTTTAGCCTTTAAATCAGAGCTCGCACAAAAAAATCAGAGCAATAATGATAAAAGCAAGTATAGGGTGTTTAAGTTTCGGTAGTTAGCTGCCAAAAACAGTCATTGTTTTAGCTATGCGGCTTGTTTTGACAAAGTTAGAGCTAAGAAACTGAAAAAAACCGTGCTCTTCTGTCAGAAGACGTATACTCGATTTTGGGCGGAAAAAAATCAATTCTTGATTGCCATGATTCCCAATTGGTTTGCATTCAAATCTGGGAAACTTCATTTTTGGCCCATTTTTGAAAATTTTGATGATGGTACCCCTTATAAAAATGCGAAATTTCGGCCAAAATTGATTTTCCCAAAATCGAAAAACGAGTGATAGGGGTGGTTAGTATTGGTCGTTAGCAGCACAAAACACTCGTTCTTTTGGCTGTACGTCTTGATTTGGCCGAGCTAGAGCTACAAATCCGAAAATAATATTGCACATTTCTGTTAATAATAGGTTTTTTGATTTTTTAGCCTTTAAATCAGAGCTCGCACAGAAAAATCAGAGCAATAATGATAAAAGCAAGTATAGGGTGTTTAAGTTTCGGTAGTTAGCTGCCAAAAACAGTCATTGTTTTAGCTATGCGGCTTGTTTTGAAAAAATTAGAGCTAAGAAACTGAAAAAAAACCGTGCTCTTCTGTCAGAAGACGTATACTCGATTTTGGGCGGAAATAAATCAGTTTCTTAGCCATAGCACAGCCAAAAACGGTCCAAATGAGGAATGTAATACCTCGTAGGGCTCGTAACTTAATTGCCATGATTCCCAATTGGTTTGCATTCAAATCTGGGAAACTTCATTTTGGGCCCATTTTTGAAAATTTTGATGATGGTACCCCTTATAAAAATGCGAAATTGGGCCAAAATTGATTTTCCCAAAATCGAAAAACGAGTGATAGGGGTGGTTAGTATTGGTCGTTAGCAGCACAAAACAGTCGTTCTTTTGGCTGTACGTCTTGATTTGGCCGAGCTAGAGCTACAAATCCGAAAATAATATTGCACATTTCTGTTAATAATAGGTTTTTTGATTTTTTAGCCTTTAAATCAGAGCTCGCACAAAAAAATCAGAGCAATAATGATAAAAGCAAGTATAGGGTGTTTAAGTTTCGGTAGTTAGCTGCCAAAAACAGTCATTGTTTTAGCTATGCGGCTTGTTTTGACAAAGTTAGAGCTAAGAAACTGAAAAAAACCGTGCTCTTCTGTCAGAAGACGTATACTCGATTTTGGGCGGAAAAAAATCAGTTTTTTAGCCATAGCACAGCCAAAAACGGTCCAAATGAGGAATGTAATACCTCGTAGGGCTCGTAACTTGATTGCCATGATTCCCAATTGGTTTGCATTCAAATCTGGGAAACTTCATTTTTGGCCCATTTTTGAAAATTTTGATGATGGTACCCCTTATAAAAAATGCGAAATTTCGGCCAAAATTGATTTTCCCAAAATCGAAAAACGAGTGATAGGGTGGTTAGTATTGGTCGTTAGCAGCACAAAACAGTCGTTCTTTTTGGCTGTACGTCTTGATTTGGCCGAGCTAGAGCTACAAATCCGAAAATAATATTGCACATTTCTGTTAATAATAGGTTTTTTGATTTTTTAGCCTTTAAATCAGAGCTCGCACAGAAAAATCAGAGCAATAATGATAAAAGCAAGTATAGGGTGTTTAAGTTTCGGTAGTTAGCTGCCAAAAACAGTCATTGTTTTAGCTATGCGGCTTGTTTTGAAAAATTAGAGCTAAGAAACTGAAAAAAAACCGTGCTCTTCTGTCAGAAGACGTATACTCGATTTTGGGCGGAAATAAATCAGTTTCTTAGCCATAGCACAGCCAAAAACGGTCCAAATGAGGAATGTAATACCTCGTAGGGCTCGTAACTTGATTGCCATGATTCCCAATTGGTTTGCATTCAAATCTGGGAAACTTCATTTTTGGCCCATTTTTGAAAATTTTGATGATGGTACCCCTTATAAAAAATGCGAAATTTGGGCCAAAATTGATTTTCCCAAAATCGAAAAACGAGTGATAGGGGTTGTTAGTATTGGTCGTTAGCAGCACAAAACAGTCGTTCTTTTGGCTGTACGTCTTGATTTGGCCGAGCTAGAGCTAAAAATCCGAAAATAATATTGCACATTTCTGTTAATAATAGGTTTTTTGATTTTTTAGCCTTTAAATCAGAGCTCGCACAGAAAAATCAGAGCAATAATGATAAAAGCAAGTATAGGGTGTTTAAGTTTCGGTAGTTAGCTGCCCAAAACAGTCATTGTTTTAGCTATGCGGCTTGTTTTGACAAAGTTAGAGCTAAGAAACTGAAAAAAACCGTGCTCTTCTGTCAGAAGACGTATACTCGATTTTGGGCGGAAAAAATCAGTTTCTTAGCCATAGCACAGCCAAAAACGGTCCAAATGAGGTATGTAATACCTCGTAGGGCTCGTAACTTGATTGCCATGATTCCCAATTGGTTTGCATTCAAATCTGGGAAACTTCATTTTTGGCCCATTTTTGAAAATTTTGATGATGGTACCCCTTATAAAAAATGCGAAATTTGGGCCAAAATTGATTTTCCCAAAATCGAAAAACGAGTGATAGGGGTGGTTAGTATTGGTCGTTAGCAGCACAAAACAGTCGTTCTTTTGGCTGTACGTCTTGATTTGGCCGAGCTAGAGCTACAAATCCGAAAATAATATTGCACATTTCTGTTAATAATAGGTTTTTTGATTTTTTAGCCTTTAAATCAGAGCTCGCACAGAAAAATCAGAGCAATAATGATAAAAGCAAGTATAGGGTGTTTAAGTTTCGGCAGTTAGCTGCCCAAAACAGTCATTGTTTTAGCTATGCGGCTTGTTTTGAAAAAATTAGAGCTAAGAAACTGAAAAAAAATCGTGCTCTTCTGTCAGAAGACGTATACTCGATTTTGGGCGGAAAAAATCAGTTTCTTAGCCATAGCACAGCCAAAAACGGTCCAAATGAGGAATGTAATACCTCGTAGGGCTCGTAACTTGATTGCCATGATTCCCAATTGGTTTGCATTCAAATCTGGGAAACTTCATTTTTGGCCCATTTTTGAAAATTTTGATGATGGTACCCCTTATATAAAAATGCGAAATTTCGGCCAAAATTGATTTTCCCAAAATCGAAAAACGAGTGATAGGGGTGGTTAGGGGTGGTTAAAAATTGTAACTTGATTGTCATGATTCCCAATTGGTTTGCATTCAAATCTGGGAAACTTCATTTTTGGCCCATTTTTGAAAATTTTGATGATGGTACCCCTTATAAAAAATGCGAAATTTCGGCCAAAATTGATTTTCCCAAAATCGAAAAACGAGTGATAGGGGTTGTTAGTATTGGTCGTTAGCAGCACAAAACAGTCGTTCTTTTGGCTGTACGTCTTGATTTGGCCGAGCTAGAGCTACAAATCCGAAAATAATATTGCACATTTCTGTTAATAATAGGTTTTTTGATTTTTTTAGCCTTTAAATCAGAGCTCGCACAAAAAAATCAGAGCAATAATGATAAAAGCAAGTATAGGGTGTTTAAGTTTCGGTAGTTAGCTGCCAAAAACAGTCATTGTTTTAGCTATGCGGCTTGTTTTGACAAAGTTAGAGCTAAGAAACTGAAAAAAACCGTGCTCTTCTGTCAGAAGACGTATACTCGATTTTGGGCGGAAAAAATCAGTTTTTTTAGCCATAGCACAGCCAAAAAACGGTCCAAATGAGGAATGTAATACCTCGTAGGGCTCGTAACTTGATTGCCATGATTCCCAATTGGTTTGCATTCAAATCTGGGAAACTTCATTTTTGGCCCATTTTTGAAAATTTTGATGATGGTACCACTTATAAAAAATGCGAAATTTGGGCCAAAATTGATTTTCCCAAAATCGAAAAACGAGTGATAGGGGTTGTTAGTATTGGTCGTTAGCAGCACAAAACAGTCGTTCTTTTGGCTGTACGTCTTGATTTGGCCGAGCTAGAGCTACAAATCCGAAAATAATATTGCACATTTCTCTTAATAATAGGTTTTTTGATTTTTTTAGTCTTTAAATCAGAGCTCGCACAGAAAAATCAGAACAGTAATGATAAAAGCAAGTATAGGGTGTTTAAGTTTCGGTAGTTAGCTGCCAAAAACAGTCATTGTTTTAGCTATGCGGCTTGTTTTGACAAAGTTAGAGCTAAGAAACTGAAAAAAAACCGTGCTCTTCTGTCAGAAGACGTATACTCGATTTTGGGCGGAAAAAATCAGTTTCTTAGCCATAGCACAGCCAAAAACGGTCCAAATGAGGTATGTAATACCTCGTAGGGCTCGTAACTTGATTGCCATGATTCCCAATTGGTTTGCATTCAAATCTGGGAAACTTCATTTTTGGCCCATTTTTGAAAATTTTGATGATGGTACCCCTTATAAAAAATGCGAAATTTGGGCCAAAATTGATTTTCCCAAAATCGAAAAACGAGTGATAGGGGTTGTTAGTATTGGTCGTTAGCAGCACAAAACAGTCGTTCTTTTGGCTGTACGTCTTGATTTGGCCGAGCTAGAGCTACAAATCCGAAAATAATATTGCACATTTCTGTTAATAATAGGTTTTTTGATTTTTTTAGCCTTTAAATCAGAGCTCGCACAAAAAAATCAGAGCAATAATGATAAAAGCAAGTATAGGGTGTTTAAGTTTCGGTAGTTAGCTGCCAAAAACAGTCATTGTTTTAGCTATGCGGCTTGTTTTGACAAAGTTAGAGCTAAGAAACTGAAAAAACCGTGCTCTTCTGTCAGAAGACGTATACTCGATTTTGGGCGGAAAAAATCAGTTTTTTAGCCATAGCACAGCCAAAAACGGTCCAAATGAGGAATGTAATACCTCGTAGGGCTCGTAACTTGATTGCCATGATTCCCAATTGGTTTGCATTCAAATCTGGGAAACTTCATTTTTGGCCCATTTTTGAAAATTTTGATGATGGTACCACTTATAAAAAATGCGAAATTTGGGCCAAAATTGATTTTCCCAAAATCGAAAAACGAGTGATAGGGGTTGTTAGTATTGGTCGTTAGCAGCACAAAACAGTCGTTCTTTTGGCTGTACGTCTTGATTTGGCCGAGCTAGAGCTACAAATCCGAAAATAATATTGCACATTTCTCTTAATAATAGGTTTTTTGATTTTTTAGCCTTTAAATCAGAGCTCGCACAGAAAAATCAGAACAGTAATGATAAAAGCAAGTATAGGGTGTTTAAGTTTCGGTAGTTAGCTGCCAAAAACAGTCATTGTTTTAGCTATGCGGCTTGTTTTGACAAAGTTAGAGCTAAGAAACTGAAAAAAAACCGTGCTCTTCTGTCAGAAGACGTATACTCGATTTTGGGCGGAAAAAATCAGTTTCTTAGCCATAGCACAGCCAAAAACGGTCCAAATGAGGTATGTAATACCTCGTAGGGCTCGTAACTTGATTGCCATGATTCCCAATTGGTTTGCATTCAAATCTGGGAAACTTCATTTTTGGCCCATTTTTGAAAATTTTGATGATGGTACCCCTTATAAAAAATGCGAAATTTGGGCCAAAATTAATTTTCCCAAAATCGAAAAATGAGTGATAGGGTTGGTTAGTATTGGTCGTTAGCAGCACAAAACAGTCGTTCTTTTGGCTGTACGTCTTGATTTGGCCGAGCTAGAGCTAAAAATCCGAAAATAATATTGTACATTTCTGTTAATAATAGGTTTTTTGATTTTTTAGCCTTTAAATCAGAGCTCGCACAAAAAAATCAGAGCAATAATGATAAAAGCAAGTATAGGGTGTTTAAGTTTCGGTAGTTAGCTGCCAAAAACAGTCATTGTTTTAGCTATGCGGCTTGTTTTGACAAAGTTAGAGCTAAGAAACTGAAAAAAAACCGTGCTCTTCTGTCAGAAGACGTATACTCGATTTTGGGCGGAAAAAAATCAGTTTTTTAGCCATAGCACAGCCAAAAACGGTCCAAATGAGGAATGTAATACCTCGTAGGGCTCGTAACTTGATTGCCATGATTCCCAATTGGTTTGCATTCAAATCTGGGAAACTTCATTTTTGGCCCATTTTTGAAAATTTTGATGATGGTACCCCTTATAAAAAATGCGAAATTTGGGCCAAAATTAATTTTCCCAAAATCGAAAAATGAGTGATAGGGTTGGTTAGTATTGGTCGTTAGCAGCACAAAACAGTCGTTCTTTTGGCTGTACGTCTTGATTTGGCCGAGCTAGAGCTACAAATCCGAAAATAATATTGCACATTTCTCTTAATAATAGGTTTTTTGATTTTTTAGCCTTTAAATCAGAGCTCGCACAGAAAAATCAGAACAGTAATGATAAAAGCAAGTATAGGGTGTTTAAGTTTCGGTAGTTAGCTGCCAAAAACAGTCATTGTTTTAGCTATGCGGCTTGTTTTTGACAAAGTTAGAGCTAAGAAACTGAAAAAAACCGTGCTCTTCTGTCAGAAGACGTATACTCGATTTTGGGCGGAAAAAATCAGTTTCTTAGCCATAGCACAGCCAAAAACGGTCCAAATGAGGTATGTAATACCTCGTAGGGCTCGTAACTTGATTGCCATGATTCCCAATTGGTTTGCATTCAAATCTGGGAAACTTCATTTTTGGCCCATTTTTGAAAATTTTGATGATGGTACCCCTTATAAAAAATGCGAAATTTGGGCCAAAATTAATTTTCCCAAAATCGAAAAATGAGTGATAGGGTTGGTTAGTATTGGTCGTTAGCAGCACAAAACAGTCGTTCTTTTGGCTGTACGTCTTGATTTGGCCGAGCTAGAGCTAAAAATCCGAAAATAATATTGTACATTTCTGTTAATAATAGGTTTTTTGATTTTTTAGCCTTTAAATCAGAGCTCGCACAAAAAAATCAGAGCAATAATGATAAAAGCAAGTATAGGGTGTTTAAGTTTCGGCAGTTAACTGCCCAAAACAGTCATTGTTTTAGCTATGCGGCTTGTTTTGACAAAGTTAGAGCTAAGAAACTGAAAAAAACCGTGCTCTTCTGTCAGAAGACGTATACTCGATTTTGGGCGGAAAAAAATCAGTTTTTTAGCCATAGCACAGCCAAAAACGGTCCAAATGAGGAATGTAATACCTCGTAGGGCTCGTAACTTGATTGCCATGATTCCCAATTGGTTTGCATTCAAATCTGGGAAACTTCATTTTTGGCCCATTTTTGAAAATTTTGATGATGGTACCACTTATAAAAAATGCGAAATTTGGGCCAAAATTGATTTTCCCAAAATCGAAAAACGAGTGATAGGGGTTGTTAGTATTGGTCGTTAGCAGCACAAAACAGTCGTTCTTTTGGCTGTACGTCTTGATTTGGCCGAGCTAGAGCTACAAATCCGAAAATAATATTGCACATTTCTCTTAATAATAGGTTTTTTGATTTTTTAGCCTTTAAATCAGAGCTCGCACAGAAAAATCAGAACAGTAATGATAAAAGCAAGTATAGGGTGTTTAAGTTTCGGTAGTTAGCTGCCAAAAACAGTCATTGTTTTAGCTATGCGGCTTGTTTTGACAAAGTTAGAGCTAAGAAACTGAAAAAAACCGTGCTCTTCTGTCAGAAGACGTATACTCGATTTTGGGCGGAAAAAATCAGTTTTTTAGCCATAGCACAGCCAAAAACGGTCCAAATGAGGAATGTAATACCTCGTAGGGCTCGTAACTTGATTGCCATGATTCCCAATTGGTTTGCATTCAAATCTGGGAAACTTCATTTTTGGCCCATTTTTGAAAATTTTGATGATGGTACCACTTATAAAAAATGCGAAATTTGGGCCAAAATTGATTTTCCCAAAATCGAAAAACGAGTGATAGGGGTTGTTAGTATTGGTCGTTAGCAGCACAAAACAGTCGTTCTTTTGGCTGTACGTCTTGATTTGGCCGAGCTAGAGCTACAAATCCGAAAATAATATTGCACATTTCTCTTAATAATAGGTTTTTTGATTTTTTAGCCTTTAAATCAGAGCTCGCACAGAAAAATCAGAACAGTAATGATAAAAGCAAGTATAGGGTGTTTAAGTTT
Organism: Drosophila eugracilis; assembly: GCF_018153835.1. NCBI lineage: Eukaryota > Metazoa > Arthropoda > Insecta > Diptera > Drosophilidae > Drosophila > Drosophila eugracilis. The sequence continues at coordinate 567,607 of NW_024573048.1, forward strand.
CGGTAGTTAGCTGCCAAAAACAGTCATTGTTTTAGCTATGCGGCTTGTTTTGACAAAGTTAGAGCTAAGAAACTGAAAAAAAACCGTGCTCTTCTGTCAGAAGACGTATACTCGATTTTGGGCGGAAAAAATCAGTTTCTTAGCCATAGCACAGCCAAAAACGGTCCAAATGAGGTATGTAATACCTCGTAGGGCTCGTAACTTGATTGCCATGATTCCCAATTGGTTTGCATTCAAATCTGGGAAACTTCATTTTTGGCCCATTTTTGAAAATTTTGATGATGGTACCCCTTATAAAAAATGCGAAATTTCGGCCAAAATTGATTTTCCCAAAATCGAAAAACGAGTGATAGGGGTGGTTAGTATTGGTCGTTAGCAGCACAAAACAGTCGTTCTTTTGGCTGTACGTCTTGATTTGGCCGAGCTAGAGCTAAAAATCCGAAAATAATATTGTACATTTCTGTTAATAATAAGTTTTTTTGATTTTTTAGCCTTTAAATCAGAGCTCGCACAGAAAAATCAGAACAGTAATGATAAAAGCAAGTATAGGGTGTTTAAGTTTCGGCAGTTAGCTGCCCAAAACAGTCATTGTTTTAGCTATGCGGCTTGTTTTGAAAAAATTAGAGCTAAGAAACTGATTTGGCCGAGCTAGAGCTACAAATCCGAAAATAATATTGTACATTTCTGTTAATAATAGGTTTTTTGATTTTTTAGCCTTTAAATCAGAGCTCGCACAGAAAAATCAGAACAGTAATGATAAAAGCAAGTATAGGGTGTTTAAGTTTCGGCAGTTAGCTGCCCAAAACAGTCATTGTTTTAGCTATGCGGCTTGTTTTGAAAAAATTAGAGCTAAGAAACTGAAAAAAAACCGTGCTCTTCTGTCAGAAGACGTATACTCGATTTTGGGCGGAAAAAAATCAGTTTTTTAGCCATAGCACAGCCAAAAACGGTCCAAATGAGGTATGTAATACCTCGTAGGGCTCGTAACTTGATTGCCATGATTCCCAATTGGTTTGCATTCAAATCTGGGAAACTTCATTTTTGGCCCATTTTTGAAAATTTTGATGATGGTACCCCTTATAAAAAATGCGAAATTTGGGCCAAAATTAATTTTCCCAAAATCGAAAAACGAGTGATAGGGGTGGTTAGTATTGGTCGTTAGCAGCACAAAACAGTCGTTCTTTTGGCTGTACGTCTTGATTTGGCCGAGCTAGAGCTACAAATCCGAAAATAATATTGTACATTTCTGTTAATAATAGGTTTTTTGATTTTTTAGCCTTTAAATCAGAGCTCGCACAGAAAAATCAGAACAGTAATGATAAAAGCAAGTATAGGGTGTTTAAGTTTCGGCAGTTAGCTGCCCAAAACAGTCATTGTTTTAGCTATGCGGCTTGTTTTGAAAAAATTAGAGCTAAGAAACTGAAAAAAAACCGTGCTCTTCTGTCAGAAGACGTATACTCGATTTTGGGCGGAAAAAAATCAGTTTTTTAGCCATAGCACAGCCAAAAACGGTCCAAATGAGGTATGTAATACCTCGTAGGGCTCGTAACTTGATTGCCATGATTCCCAATTGGTTTGCATTCAAATCTGGGAAACTTCATTTTTGGCCCATTTTTGAAAATTTTGATGATGGTACCCCCTTATAAAAATGCGAAATTTCGGCCAAAATTGATTTTCCCAAAATCGAAAAACGAGTGATAGGGGTGGTTAGTATTGGTCGTTAGCAGCACAAAACAGTCGTTCTTTTGGCTGTACGTCTTGATTTGGCCGAGCTAGAGCTAAAAATCCGAAAATAATATTGTACATTTCTGTTAATAATAGGTTTTTTGATTTTTTAGCCTCTAAATCAGAGCTCGCACAGAAAAATCAGAACAGTAATGATAAAATCAAGTATAGGGTGTTTAAGTTTCGGCAGTTAGCTGCCCAAAACAGTCATTGTTTTAGCTATGCGGCTTGTTTTGAAAAAATTAGAGCTAAGAAACTGAAAAAAAACCGTGCTCTTCTGTCAGAAGACGTACGAGGTGTGTTCAAAAAGTAAGGTGACTTTTCAAATTTCGCGGGCAACATATTTTCGATTATCGTTTTTTTTGTTTTGTTATATTGGTACACTCTTCCCTAACATCTGTACCAAGTTTCAATGGAACATCCTCTTTTGTTTGGTTGTGAGAGGCGTAAAGTTACAAGTTATTTTGCGAGCTCGGCGATTTTTTGCTTTTTTCGGTCTTGGCTCGTCTGGGCTCTTCCATTGGGACGATTGGGCTTTGGTTTCGATATCATAACCATATACCCATGATTCGTCACCAGTTATGACCCTTTTGAGTAAATCTGGGTCGTCGTTGACGTCATTCAACAGCTCTTGAGCGATGCTCATGCGACGGTTCTTTTGGTCAAAATTCAGCAATTTCGGAACAAACTTCGCTGACACACGACTCATACCCAAAACGTTTGAAAAAAATTTCATGGCACGAGCCAAGCGATATACCGACATCTTCAGCAACTTCTCTGATAGTGATTCGACGATTTTCCAAAACAATTTTCGTCACTGCTTGAACGTTTTCATCAGTTGTTGACGTGCTTGGGCGTCCAGAGCGAGGCTGGTCATTGGCATCTTCCCGGCCATCTTGGAAGAGTTTGTACCACTTGTACACACTTTTTTTTACTCAGAACAGTTTCACCGTATGCCACTGTCAACATTTCAAGTGTTTCAGAGCACTTAATTTTATTTTTACACAAAATTTGATGCAAATCCTTTGATCCATATTTTTCGATAGCAAAAAATCGCCGAGCTCGCAAAACAACTTGTAACTTTACGCCTCTCACAACCAAACAAAAGAGGATGTTCCATTGAAACTTGGTACAGATGTTAGGGAAGAGTGTACCAATATAACAAAACAAAAAAAACGATAATCGAAAATATGTTGCCCGCGAAATTTGAAAAGTCACCTTACTTTTTGAACACACCTCGTATACTCGATTTTGGGCGGAAAAAAATCAGTTTTTTAGCCATAGCACAGCCAAAAACGGTCCAAATGAGGAATGTAATACCTCGTAGGGCTCGTAACTTGATTGCCATGATTCCCAATTGGTTTGCATTCAAATCTGGGAAACTTCATTTTTGGCCCATTTTTGAAAATTTTGATGATGGTACCCCTTATAAAAAATGCGAAATTTCGGCCAAAATTGATTTTCCCAAAATCGAAAAACGAGTGATAGGGGTGGTTAGTATTGGTCGTTAGCAGCACAAAACAGTCGTTCTTTTGGCTGTACGTCTTGATTTGGCCGAGCTAGAGCTAAAAATCCGAAAATAATATTGTACATTTCTGTTAATAATAGGTTTTTTGATTTTTTAGCCTTTAAATCAGAGCTCGCACAGAAAAATCAGAACAGTAATGATAAAAGCAAGTATAGGGTGTTTAAGTTTCGGCAGTTAGCTGCCCAAAACAGTCATTGTTTTAGCTATGCGGCTTGTTTTGAAAAAATTAGAGCTAAGAAACTGATTTGGCCGAGCTAGAGCTACAAATCCGAAAATAATATTGTACATTTCTGTTAATAATAGGTTTTTTGATTTTTTAGCCTTTAAATCAGAGCTCGCACAGAAAAATCAGAACAGTAATGATAAAAGCAAGTATAGGGTGTTTAAGTTTCGGCAGTTAGCTGCCCAAAACAGTCATTGTTTTAGCTATGCGGCTTGTTTTGAAAAAATTAGAGCTAAGAAACTGAAAAAAAACCGTGCTCTTCTGTCAGAAGACGTATACTCGATTTTGGGCGGAAAAAAATCAGTTTTTTAGCCATAGCACAGCCAAAAACGGTCCAAATGAGGAATGTAATACCTCGTAGGGCTCGTAACTTGATTGCCATGATTCCCAATTGGTTTGCATTCAAATCTGGGAAACTTCATTTTCGGCCCATTTTTGAAAATTTTGATGATGGTACCCCTTATAAAAAATGCGAAATTTCGGCCAAAATTGATTTTCCCAAAATCGAAAAACGAGTGATAGGGGTGGTTAGTATTGGTCGTTAGCAGCACAAAACAGTCGTTCTTTTGGCTGTACGTCTTGATTTGGCCGAGCTAGAGCTAAAAATCCGAAAATAATATTGTACATTTCTGTTAATAATAGGTTTTTTGATTTTGTAGCCTTTAAATCAGAGCTCGCACAGAAAAATCAGAACAGTAATGATAAAAGCAAGTATAGGGTGTTTAAGTTTCGGCAGTTAGCTGCCCAAAACAGTCATTGTTTTACCTATGCGGCTTGTTTTGAAAAAATTAGAGCTAAGAAACTGAAAAAAAACCGTGCTCTTCTGTCAGAAGACGTATACTCGATTTTGGGCGGAAAAAAATCAGTTTTTTAGCCATAGCACAGCCAAAAACGGTCCAAATGAGGAATGTAATACCTCGTAGGGCTCGTAACTTGATTGCCATGATTCCCAATTGGTTTGCATTCAAATCTGGGAAACTTCATTTTCGGCCCATTTTTGAAAATTTTGATGATGGTACCCCTTATAAAAAATGCGAAATTTCGGCCAAAATTGATTTTCCCAAAATCGAAAAACGAGTGATAGGGGTGGTTAGTATTGGTCGTTAGCAGCACAAAACAGTCGTTCTTTTGGCTGTACGTCTTGATTTGGCCGAGCTAGAGCTAAAAATCCGAAAATAATATTGTACATTTCTGTTAATAATAGGTTTTTTGATTTTTTAGCCTTTAAATCAGAGCTCGCACAGAAAAATCAGAACAGTAATGATAAAAGCAAGTATAGAGTGCTTAAGTTTCGGCAGTTAGCTGCCCAAAACAGTCATTGTTTTAGCTACGCGGCTTGTTTTGAAAAAATTAGAGCTAAGAAACTGAAAAAAAACCGTGCTCTTCTGTCAGAAGACGTATACTCGATTTTGGGCGGAAATAAATCAGTTTCTTAGCCATAGCACAGCCAAAAACGGTCCAAATGAGGAATGTAATACCTCGTAGGGCTCGTAACTTGATTGCCATGATTCCCAATTGGTTTGCATTCAAATCTGGGAAACTTCATTTTTGGCCCATTTTTGAAAATTTTGATGATGGTACCCCTTATAAAAATGCGAAATTTCGGCCAAAATTGATTTTCCCAAAATCGAAAAACGAGTGATAGGGGTGGTTAGTATTGGTCGTTAGCAGCACAAAACAGTCGTTCTTTTGGCTGTACGTCTTGATTTGGCCGAGCTAGAGCTAAAAATCCGAAAATAATATTGTACATTTCTGTTAATAATAGGTTTTTTGATTTTTTAGCCTTTAAATCAGAGCTCGCACAGAAAAATCAGAACAGTAATGATAAAAGCAAGTATAGGGTGTTTAAGTTTCGGCAGTTAGCTGCCCAAAACAGTCATTGTTTTAGCTATGCGGCTTGTTTTGAAAAAATTAGAGCTAAGAAACTGATTTGGCCGAGCTAGAGCTACAAATCCGAAAATAATATTGTACATTTCTGTTAATAATAGGTTTTTTGATTTTTTAGCCTTTAAATCAGAGCTCACAGAAAAATCAGAACAGTAATGATAAAAGCAATTATAGGGTGTTTAAGTTTCGGCAGTTAGCTGCCCAAAACAGTCATTGTTTTAGCTATGCGGCTTGTTTTTGAAAAAAATTAGAGCTAAGAAACTGAAAA